>NC_091959.1:36135782-36435782 GCF_031021105.1 Erythrolamprus reginae | reverse complement strand
TCTGGCAATACAGCTCCTATTGTAGAGACTCCTCCCCATCCCCCCCCCAAAAAAATATATTTCCAAACAGAGAAAATCACCTTCTGGGAAATTGAATTGGGTAAATGGAACCAAAAGACGCACCCTACAGAGAGAGAATGAGAGAGAGAGAGAGAGAGAGAAGGGGGAGGGAGGGAGAAGGGGGGAGGGAGAGAGAGAAAGTGAGGGGGAGAGACAACCAGAGAGAATCAGAGAGGGGGGAGAGAAAGGGGAAAGGGGAAAAAGAGAAAGAGAGGGAAAGAGGGGAAGAGAGAGAGAAAGAAGGGAAGAGAGAGAAGGAAAGAGAGGGGGGACAGAACCAGAGAGCATCAGAGAGGGGGAGAAAGAAAGAGAAGATAAAGAGAGAGTGGAAAAGAAAGAGAGAGAGAGAATCAGAGCGGAGGGAGAGGGAAAGGGAAAAAGAGAAAGAGAGGGAAAGAGGGGAAGAGAGAGAGAAAGAAGGGAAGAGAGAGAGAAAGAAGGGAAGAGAGAGAAGGAAAGAGAGAGAGGGACAGAACCAGAGAAAATCAGAGAGGGGGAGAAAGAAAGAGAAGAAAAAGAGAGAGAATCAGAGAGGGGGAGAGAGAAAGGGAAAAAGAGAAAGAGGGGAAGAGGGGAAGAGAGAGAGAAAGAAGGGAAGAGAGAGAGAAAGAAGGGAAGAGAGAGAAGGAAAGAGAGAGAGAGGGACAGAACCAGAGAAAATCAGAGAGGGGGAGAAAGAAAGAGAAGAAAAAGAGAGAGAATCAGAGAGGGGGAGAGAGAAAGGGAAAAAGAGAAAGAGAGGGAAAGAGGGGAAGAGAGAGAGAAAGAAGGGAAGAGAGAGAGAAAGAAGGGAAGAGAGAGAAGGAAAGAGAGAGAGAGGGACAGAACCAGAGAAAATCAGAGAGGGGGAGAAAGAAAGAGAAGAAAAAGAGAGAGAATCAGAGAGAGGGAGAGAGAAAGGGAAAAAGAGAAAGAGGGGAAGAGGGGAAGAGAGAGAGAAAGAAGGGAAGAGAGAGAGAAAGAAGGGAAGAGAGAGAAGGAAAGAGAGAGAGAGGGACAGAACCAGAGAGAATCAGAGAGGGGGGAGAAAGAAAGAGAAGATAAAGAGAGAGGGGGGAAAAAGAGAGAGAGAGAGAGAATCAGAGAGAATCGGGGAAAGAGATAGAAAGAGAGGAAGAGAGAAAGAAAGAGAAAGAGAGAAAGGGGAAAGAGGGAGAGAGAACCAGAAAGAGAGAGAGAAAGGGAGAGAGAGAAAAAACCTTCAGCATGCCTTGCCAATGATCTACCATTTTCTAAACCTGCTTCCTGTGCCTATTCTTGCCAGCTGAGCAGTTGAACTGGAGCTGGTGTCCTTGTGCAATTGTTAATATTATTCTAAAAGGACATTTTAAATTTATAGGTGCTCATCCCCGAAGGCCACCAAACTCCTAAATAGAGAAGCATTGTTCCAGTAAATAGGGCGGTAAAACTAGAGCAAACCCAGGGTGAAAACCTTCCTCTCATAAATAATACAACATCGCACTGCTCACCTGCCAAAAATACATGTTTTGGGGAAGAAGATTCTATACACTCAGGTTGTACTGCAAATTTAGCTTTGCCTTAACCTTGGCCGTCCTTCATTTTTTATGTATATTATATATTTATATTTAATTGGATTTGTATGCCACCCCTCTCCGAGGACTCGGGGCGGCTCACAGCATGTACAGAAAAACAAGAAACAATAATAGCCATCCAATTAATACATTTTAAAAAACAGTCTTTAAAATTCTAACCAAAAAACCATCAATATAATTTACTCAACAATCAAACTAAAGCATTCATTGGTCAGGAGGGAAGATCTAAGGAACCCCAGGCCTGGCTGCAAAGATGAGTTTTTAAACTCTTCCAGAAGGCAAGGAGGGGGGGGGCAGTGCGAATCTCCGGAGGGAGCTGATTCCAGAGGGCCGGGGCCCCCACAGAGAAGGCTCTTCCCCTAGGTCCCGCCAGCCAACATTGTTTGGTCAATGGGACCCTAAGGAGACCAACTCTGTGGGACCTCACCGGTCGCTGGGAATCATGCGGTAGAAGGCGGTCTCGGAGAAATATGTATATAATTTTTATTAAAGGTGTTTTCCGAGAGAAAGATTGAAAATCAATATAAATTAATTATATCGCCAGAAAAAGAAAAGAAAAATAAAGCTGAAAGTACAAGAAAGAGGGAGTGAAAAGGAGAAAAAGAAAGAGAAAAGTTTCAAAGGAATAAAATGCAATACATTCTTTAAGGCAGTTATAAGTCCCATTATCAATTTATCTCTTCCTTGGTGGGTAAAACACCCCTCTCCTTTTTATAATCTATCCTGTCTAATCCTCCCAACCGTAAATCATAAGTTCATTCTTTTCTGGTTTTCACAGCCCAAAAATAAAGTCTAGAAGTTATTTCGGTCAGCAATAAACAGAGATCAATTTAGCCATCTCAGCAAATTCCCTCATTGTAACCGTGTTGGTCCTTCAGTGTGGAAACCATTCAGATGTGATTTTGCCTGCCTGGTGGTTTTGGGGAGATGGATAGAATAGTGGTGAGGATGCAGATGGGGAGAAAGGTGGATAGAGAGAGTAAAGAGAGAGTAAATACCACTCTGCAAAGCCTGAGTGAGACTGCACCTAGAGTACTGCATCCAGTTTTGGTCACCAAACTATAAATGTTGGGTTTAACCACTCTACTACATGCTTGCACTGTCTTGTAAACGCATCTCTATGGTCAGGTCGCAATTAACTGACTAGGGTGTCACCTTTTGATGACCAAAAGGGGCAGGTACTCTACAGCAGTGTTTTTCAACCAGTGTGCCGTGGCACACTAGTGTGCCGCAAGACATGGTCAGGTGTGCCGCGAAGAAGGAAGCTCAGGTTACCATCTCGCAATGTTTGGCAGAGAGAGAGAGAGTGTGTGTGTGTGTGAGAGAGAGAGAGAAAGAAAAGAGAGAGAAAGAAACCAGGAGAGAGAGAGAGAAAAGGAGAGGAAGGGAGAGAGAAATGAGCAAAGAGGGGAGGGGAAAAAAGAGAAATGAGAAAATGATTGAGACAGAGAATGAGAAGGAAGAGAGAGAAACAAGAGAGAGAGAGAGAAGTGACTCTTGATTTAAAGCATATTTAAAGCACCCAAAGAATAAGAGAGAAAAAAACCCCAGCCCTCACCTGTTTTTGGAAATGGTTCAAGAGTGTGTACACACACACACACACACACACACACACACACGGGTGGGGAGGAGACAGGGATGGGAAAAAAGAGAGGAGAGTGTCTTAGGGTGTCATTTTGTGTCATTTTGGTTGGTGGTGTGCCCCAGGATTTTAAAATGTAAAAAAATGTGCCGCAGCTCAAAAACGGTTGAAAATCACTGCTCTACAGACTATATAAACGTCTGCAGAGTAGATGCCCCCCCCCCCTTCTGATCCTCTTTTTGGCCTGCTGAGCCTTTCTTCCACCTCCTTCTCTCTCCCTGTGTCCTCGGCTGAGGACACATGTGTGAGATCAATCCGAAGACATCCTCACACATGGAAGCATCCAGAAGTTATTGATATATACTGAAATATAAGCATATATGCCTGCATTATTTAAATGCACGAATCAGCAGAATTGTAAGTAAAGATTACAGTTTATTTCATCTTTATGAAGCAGGGATCATTCATTACCAAAAAATGGGATTCTAAGCCACACAATTGATTTCTTGCCATGCTGAATCCGCTGCAACTTAAGCCAGCTAAGCTCTACTAATACAGTAGTACCTCTAGATACGAGCTGCTCTACATGCGAGTATTTCAAGATATGAGCTAGGAGGGGGGAGACATTTCTGTTCTACTCCCGAGCTCAAATTCGGGATACGAGCCGAGCGTCCACTAGGTGGCACAAGAATCCTTGCTTTTGGTTATCTCAGAGGGGGGAAACGTTATTTGTTCCAGAATACGAGTTGCCTCGAGATACAAGCTCCCTTATGGAACGAATTATGCTCGTATCTAGGGGTACTACTGTACTAGTAATATTAATATTAACCAGAATACCCAACAAAGCCCAACAATAAAAACCAGGTTGAGATTCTAGAAAGAGTGCAGAGAAGAGCGACCAAGATGATGAAGGGAATGGAGGCTAAAACCTACGATGGATGGTTGCAGGAACTGGGCATGGCTGGTCTAGTGAAATGAGAACAGTCTTCCAATATTTGAGAGGAGGAAAGGGTTAAGGCACCTGAAGGCCAGACGAGGAATAATGGATGGAAACTGGCCAAGGAGAGATTCAACCTGGAAATAAGGAGGAATTTCCTGACAGTGAGAACAGTCAACTGTTGGGTACTTTTTTTTTCAATGCTGTTATAGAAACATAGAAACATAGAAGACTGATGGCAGAAAAAGACCTCCTGGTCCATCTAGTCTGCCCTTATACTATTTCCTGTATTTAATCTTAGAATGGATCTATGTTTATCCCAGGCATGTTTAAATTCAGTCACTGTGGATTTACCAACCATGTCTGCTGGAAGTTTGTTCCAAGCATCTACTACTCTTTCAGTAAAATAATATTTTCTCATGTTGCTTTTGATCTTTCCCCCAACTAACTTCAGTTTGTGTCCCCTTGTTCTTGTGTTCACTTTCCTATTAAAAACACTTCCCTCCTGAACCTAATTTAATCCTTTAGCATATTTAAATGCTTCGATCATGTCCCCACTTTTCCTTCTGTCCTCCAGACTATACAGATTGAGTTCAATAAGTCTTTCCTGATACGTTTTATACTTAAGACCTTCCACCATTCTTGTAGCCCGTCTTTGGACCCGTTCGATTTTGTCAATATCTTTTTGTAGGTGAGGTCTCCAGAACTGAACACAGTATTCCAAATGGGGTCTCACCAGCGCTCTATATAGTGGGATCACAATCTCCCTCTTCCTGCTTGTTATACCTCTAGGCAGCCAAGCATCCTACTTGCTTTTCCTACCGCCCGACCACACTGCTCACCCATTTTGAGACTGTCAGAAATCACTACCCCTAAATCCTTCTCTTCTGAAGTTTTTGCTAACACAGAACTGCCAATACAATACTCAGATTGAGGATTCCTTTTCCCCAAGTACATTATTTTACATTTGGAAACATTAAACTGCAGTTTCCATTGCTTTGACCATTTATCTAGTAAAGCTAAATCATTTGCCATATTACAGATGCCTTCCAAATGTGGTCTCACCAGCATTCTATATAGCAGGATCACAATCTCACTCTTCCTGCTTGTTATACCTCTAGCTATGCAGCCAAGCATCCTACTTGCTTTTCCTACCGCCCGACCACACTGCTCACCCATTTTGAGACTGTCAGAAATCACTACCCCTAAATCCTTCTCTTCTGAAGTTTTTGCTAACACAGAACTGCCAATACAATACTTTTGTATTCCTTTTCCCCAAGTGCATTAGGTTGTAAGTCAATGATGACCTGTATAGGAGGGAGGGAAGCATTTTGATGGGTTGTCCCGGTATCATTTTGTCTCCTTTTCCTCCTTGAATAGGAAGCTGTGATCAGTTGCTGGATCCAGTTCAGTGATGGAGCAGTTATGCCCTTGGATATATACGACGCCAAAGACTTTTCATTGGTGGCCACATCCCTGGATGAGAAGGTCGTGTCCGTCCACCAAAGTCCCAAGTTCAAATGGCCTTTCCTGGTAGCCGAGTCCGAAGGCCAGGGTCTGTTGGTGAAAGTGGAGCTGGTGATCAGTGAATCGTGCCAGAAGTCGAAACGGAAGAGCGTCCTGGCCATGGGTACGGGGAACATCAAGGTCAAGTTCGGCCAGAACGACACCGTTCCCAACCCAAGCGACGGTAAGCACGGACAAGAGGGTGTCCGTCTGGAGAACCGGACCACCGATCGTCACCAGAAGACAAGCCTGCAGGAGAGATCTCGTCCAGAGGAGCCTTATTACAGCTCTTCCATGGGACACGAGGAGACCAGAACAGCTAGCACTCAGAAGTCCATCCTGAGTAAGAAAGAAGACCGCGAGAGTCTACTCGACGATGATGGCCGCATGCAAAATCTCCCAATAGACTTCACCAGCTTTCCAGCTCAGGTAGACCTGCCCAGGAGCAACGGGGATTTGGAAGAGGATGATTCTGACGAGACACCCAGGGGCTTAAGCGACTTGGAAATTGGGATGTACGCCTTGCTAGGAGTCTTCTGCTTGGCCATCTTGGTGTTCCTCATTAACTGCGTGACTTTTGCCTTGAAATACAGGCATAAGCAGGCTCCGTTTGAAGAGCAAGAAGGCTTGAGGCATTCCCACGACTGGGTTGGGCTGAGTAATAGAACTGAACTTCTGGAGAACCACCTCAATTTCTCCACCCAACAAGAGGAATGCATTACAGCCATTGACCGGTGCATGGGTTTAGAAGAAAGCAAGTATCTCCTTAGTGCCAATCCTCAGAAGAACCTCAACGGCCAAGTTTTCCCATCCACAGACTCTGTTACCTCCCCGGAAGTGAAGGAGCAGAAGAACGAACCGGCCGCCTCGCCCACCTCCAAACGGAAACGTGTCCACTTTACCACCTTCACCACCATCTCTTCGGAGGGTGGCTACCCAACGGTCAGTTCCATTTTGAACAGCAGCGAGGACGATATCAAATGGGTTTGTCAGGACATGGACTTGGGGGAATGTAAAGAACTAAGGAACTACATGGAACAGCTACATGAAAAAGTGTGACAATACATCGGAAAAAAAGATTTTGATTTCTTTCTTATCTCTTCTCTTTTTTCCCCCCTACTCACCTTTCTGCCTTTACATTGAGATACTAGTCAAAAACGAGGAGCGTAGAGAGAAAGAGAGAGGCAGGAAAAATAGACCTTGGTGCACAACCCAACTGTGGGTGGTTGGGTTTTTGTGGACAACATCTAAAGTATGATAAAAATCCCAAATAACAATATATATATTGAATGGGACTTGCAGAGAGGTGTTTGAAGCCAAGAAGGGAAAATGAAATAAAATTTTAAAAAATTAAATAAGGAGAAGTCAAATTAAGATCTCATTCTTTGAGTTGATCCTTCCGAAATCAAGACCCCAAAGTAAATCCTGATGTATGGTTTAGATGCTTTCAAAGGTGGTTAGTTCTCAGTTATTTCAGATTTGTCACCTGGATCTTATGTTTTGGGAAGGGGGGAGATGGGTGGGAGGGAAAAATGGAAACGTTGAAGGGCCATATCTCAATCCACGTGGGACGGAGGAGAACATCTAAGCCACAAGGACCAGCAGAAAGAAAATCGTAAGGTGGACTTACTTTGGCACTTCTAATTTCTCTCATTCTCGCCAGAAATAGTGCCAAAGAATGTGGAATGTATTTATCTATTTTCTTTCTTTCTTTCTATTTTCTTTTGCAAAAAAGGTTTACTAAACGATTTAATAGGAAAGATCGCAACGTGAGCCTTCACCAAGGGGAATATAAAAGCTCCCCTCCTTTTTAAATTAAATAAAATTCCGTGGCCATTAGTCACATTCACACTGTCTTTAGGAATCCTTTTTTTATTTTTATTTTTTATGGCTTTTATTTGGAAGCAGAATTGTTAACTCTGGAGTTTGATAAGTCCTTGCATTCAAGGTAGAAACGGTCAGAATTAGCTTCCAGCATTTTGGACATTCCCGGATGATTTGATTGATTGGATTGGATTGGATTGGATTGGATTTGTATGCCGCCCCTCTCCGTAGACTCGGGGCAGCTAACAACAGTAGTAAACAGCATATGACAATCCAATATAAACAGTTAAAAACCCCTATTGTAAAACCAACATACATACAGACATACCATGCATAAATTGTAAAGGCCTAGGGGGAAAGAGTATCTCAGTTCCCCCATGCCTGGCGGCAGAGGTGGGTTTTAAGAAGCTTACAAAAGGCGAGGAGGGTGGGGGCAATTCTAATCTCTGGGGGGAGTTGGTTCCAGAGGGTCGGGGCCACCACAGAGAAGGCTCTTCCCCTGGGTCCCGCCAAGCGACATTGTTTAGTTGACAGGACCCGGAGAAGACCCACTCTGTGGGACCTACGGTAACTGGTCGTTGGGATTTGTGCAGCAGAAGGCGGTCCCTGAGATAGTCTGGTACGGTGCCATGAAGGGCTTTATAGGTCATAATCAACACTTTGAATTGTGACCGGAAATTGATCGGCAACCAATGCAGACTGCGGAGTGTTGGTGTAACTTGGGCATATTTAGGAAAGCCCATGATTGATCTCGCAGCTGCATTCTGCATGACCTGAAGTTTCCGAACACTTTTCAAAGGTAGCCCCATGTAGAGAGCGTTACAGTAGTCGAGCCTCGAGGTGATGAGGGCATGAGTGACTGTGAGCAGTGACTCCTGGCCCAAATAGGGCCGTAACTGGTGCACCAGACGAACCTGGGCAAACACCCCCCTTGCCACAGCTGAAAGATGGTTTTCTAATGTGAGCTGTGGAGGACGCCCAAGTTGCGAACCCTCTCTGAGGGGGTCAGTAGTTCCCCCCCTGGGTGATGGATGGGCAGATGGAATTGTCCTTGGGAGGCAAAACCCACAGCCACTCCGTCTTATCAGGGTTGAGTTTGAGTCTGTTGACACCCATCCAGACCCCAACAGCCTCCAGACACCGGCACATCACTTCCACTGCTTCGTTGAATGGACATGGGGTGGAGATGTAAAGCTGGGTATCATCAGCGTACTGATGATACCTCACCCCATGCCCTTGGATGATCTCACCCAGCGGTTTCATGTAGATATTAAATAGCAGGGGGGAGAGGACCGACCCCTGGGGCACCCCACAAGGGAGAAACCTCGGGGTCGACCTTTGACCCCCCACTAACACCGACTGCGACCGACCGGAGAGGTAGGAGGAGAACCACTGGAGAACAGTGCCTCACACTCCCAACCCCTCCAGCCGGCGCAGAAGGATACCATGGTCGATGGTATCGAAAACCGCTGAGAGGTCAAGGAGCACCAGGACAGAGGATAAACCCCTGTCCCGGGCCCGCCAGAGATCATCCATCAACGCGAGAAAGTTGTCCATCGCTTCATAAAAATGCCGACTTCCCAGATATTGTAGGTGATTGGTTTCATATCTCACATCTATCAAGTGATTTTTAACCACCAATCAAGGATTTGCACATATGAACTGAATCAGAGGTGGTATTCACTTATCTCCCCTACTGTTTCGCAAATGTGAGTCCACCTATGTACGGGCACACTTTGGTTGCACGAGTCCCTTGCATGCATAGAAACATAGAAACATAGAAGATTGACGGCAGAGAAAGACTTCATAGTCCATCTCGTCTGCCCTTATACTATTTCCTGTATTTTATCTTAGGATGGATCTATGTTTATCCCAGGCATTTTTCAATTCAGTTCCTGTGGATTGACCAACCACGTCTGCCGGATGTTTGTTCCAAGCATGCGCACATCCTTCCGTGCATGGGTTTTGTTCCTGCGCAGGTGGCTTTCACACATGAACGCAGCTTCAAAATGTGTCTAAATAGGATGGCACAGAGCAGGCCCAGCCACTACCAGTTCGGGCAAACTGGTCTGAAATGGTTGAATACAACTTAGAAACATAGAAATTAAATTAAATTCAATTTATTAGATTTATATGCCGCCCCTTTCCGAAGACTCGGGGCGGCTCAAAACAACAATAAAAACAGTATAACAATGGAACAAATCTGATAATAAAATTACATTAAAAAACCCCAACAATTTAAAAACCATACAACACATACATACCAAACATAAAATATAAGAAAGCCTGGGGGAGATGTCTTAATTCCCCCATGCCTGGCGATATAGGTGGGTCTTGAGTAACTTGCAAAAGACAAGGAGGGTGGGGGCTGTTCTAATCTCCAGGGGGAGTTGATTCCAGAGGGCCGGGGCCGCCACAGAGAAGGCTCTTCCCCTGGGGCCCGCCAAACGACATTGTTTGGTCGATGGGACCCGGAGAAAGCCAACTCTGTGGGACCTTATCGGCCGCTGGGATTCGTGCGGTAGAAGGCGGTTCCGGAGGTATTCTGGTCCAATGCCATGAAGGGCTTTAAAGGTCATTACCAACATAGAAGACTGATGGCAGAAAAAGACCTCATGATCCATCTAGACTGCCCTTATACTATTTTTTGTATTTTATCTTAGGATGGATATATGTTTAGCCCAGGCATGTTTAAATTCAGTTAATGTGGATTTACCAACCATGTCTGCTGGAAGTTTGTTCCAGGCATCTACTACTCTTTCAGTAAAATAATATTTTCTCATGTTTCTTTTGATCTTTCCCCCAACTAACCTCAGATTGTGTCCCCTTGTTCTTGGGTTCACTTTCCTATTAAAAACACTTCCCTCCTGAACCTTATTTAACCCTTTGACATATTTAAAGGTTTCGATCACATCCCCCCTTTCCCTTCTGTCCTCCAGACTATACAGATGGAGTTCATGACGTCTTTCCTGATACGTTTTATGCTTAAGACCTTCCACCATTCTTGTAGCCCCTTTTTGGACCCGTTCAATTTTGTCAATATCTTGGTGCAATAGTTTCTACTTTATTGTATTTATTTATTTATTTGTCAAATCATGTACAAGATAATAGGTATGGTATAAACATACACAAAAGTAAGTAGGTATAGGTAAATTTGCACAATTCTTGTAGCACGTCTTTGCACCCTTTCAATTTTATCAATATCTTTTTGTAGGTGAGATCTCCAGAACTGAACACAGGATCTTCTAAACAGGATCTAAGGCAGGATGTAGATCGGGATGCAAATGTTTCAGGAGTCCTAAGGCAGTGATGGTGAACCTCTTTTCCCTCGAGTGCCAAAAGAGCATTTTTATTGCGCATGCGCGAGTGCCCACACCCATAACTCAATGCCTAGGGAGGGCGAAAACACCTCCTCCCACCCCCCAGAAGCCCTCTAGAAGCTAGAAATAGACTATTTTCCAATTTCTTGTGGGCCCAGTGGACTCATGTTTCACCCTCCCTAGGCTCCAAAGGCTTCCCTGGAACAAGGGGAGGGTAAAAACGCTGTCCGTCATCCTCCTGGAGGCTCTCTGGAAGCCAAAAACTGCCCCCCCCCCGAGCCTCTGTGGAAGCCAAAAATCAGAGGGCTAGCACACACATGCACCTTGGAGTTGAGCTAGAGTAACAGCTCGCGTGTCGGCAGATATGGCTCCGTGTGCCACCTGTGGCACATGTACCATAGGTTCGCCATCACTGTCCTATGGCATCTCAACAGAAAGAAAGAGCAAGGGAGGGAGGAGGGAGAGGAGGAGGAGAAGAAGAAAAAGAAGAAGAGGAAGAAGAAGAAGAAGAAGAAGAAGAAGAAGAAGAAGAAGAAGAAGAAAAAGAAAAAGAAGAAGAAGAAACTTTTGCTTCTTATCCAAGAAGCCTCATTAGTGCTGGTGGTCATGGGGATGGATATGCTCTGACAGAATGGAGGTGGTGATGAGGAAATGGAAGGATTCTCCTTCTTCTCCTTCTTCTTCTCTCTCCTCCTCTTCCTTCTTCTGCCTCCACCTAATTTAGTCCTCCTTCTCCACCTCCTTTCCTTCTTCTTCTTTTGCCTCCACCTTTGCCTAATCTAGTTCTCCTCATCTTCCTCATCATCATCATCATCCCTCCTCCACCACCTTCTCTTCTTCCTCCTCCACATTCTTCTTCTTCTTCTGCCTAGTCTAGTCCTCCTCATCATCATCTTCCTCCTCCTCCTCCTCATCCCTCCTCCTCCTCCAGAAACCAATAGTCCCGTTGCCTTTTGAAAAAGCCCCTTTGAGAGAACAAGGACCCGGATGGCTGAGTATCTCCAGGGACTCTCCTGGGGAACAATGCTTTCAGAAAGGGTCTCTTCAAACAACAGCCTTTTCTTTTGGGGATTACTCACCCAAACCACTAGTTAATCATCATCTACATTGATCTGGACAACGAACTCGAGGCAATGCAACAGATTCATTTGAGGAACAGAGTAATTCTTTGGGTTTTTTTTTTTTCTCCAGCTAGCTAATGATGAAGACAAATGGACTTCACACACTCAGGGTAAGTAAGTGCAGAAAATGTTTTCACACTTCGTTCAGGTAATGGATGAAACAGAAAGGAAGCAATGCGGAGAAAAGAGACAAGCATCCCAGCTGTGTTTTGCAGCTGTAAGTGGAGTTATGTTGTTGTTGTTATTATTATTATTATTATTATTATTATTATTATTATTATTATTATTATTATTTATTGGATTTGTATCCCGCCCCTCTCCGCAGACTCAGGGCGGCTCACAACAGTAATAATAACAGTATACAATGCAACAAATCTAATATTAAAAGAAAATATCTAAAAACCCGTCATTTAAAAATCATACAACACAAGCATACCATACATAAACTATATAAGCCCAGGGGAGATGTCTCCATTCCCCCATGCCTGGCGATAGGTGAGTCTTGAGCAATTTACAAAAGGCAAGGAGAGTGGGGGCAGTTCTGATCTCTGGGGGGAGTTGATTCCAGAGGGATGGGGCCGCCACAGAGAAGGCTCTTCCCCTGGGCCCCGCTAGACGACATTGCTTCAATTCAATTTATTAGATTTGTATGCCGTCCCTCTCCGAAGACTCGGGGCGGCTCACAACAATAATAAAAACAATATAACAGTAAACAGTAAACAAATCTAATATTAGATAAATATAAAAAAGTATATATAAAACCCCAACAGTTAGTCGACGGGCCCCGGAGAAAGCCAACTCTGTGGGATCTTATCGGCCGCTGGGATTTGTGTGGCAGAAGACGATCCCGGAGATATTCTGGTCCGATGCCATGTAGGGCTTTATAGGTCATTACCAACACTTTGAATTGTGACCGGAAACTGATCGGCAGCCAATGCAAGCCACGGAGTGTTGGAGAGACGTGGGTGAACCTAGGTAGCCCCACAATAGCTCTCGTGGCCGCATTCTGCACGATCTGAAGTTTCCGAACACTTTTCAAAGGTAGCCCCATGTAGAGAGCGTTGCAGTAATAGAACCTCGAGGTGATGAGGGCATGTGTGTCTTTGCATGTGTGTGTGTGTGTTGTAAGGGCTAGAACAAACTTCAAATGAGAAGCTACGACAGACGCTTCGAGCTAGGCTTAAGACTCAATCCCAGTTCCCTGAAAATCAGATTTGGATAAGGCGGATCGTAGCTTGGAGAAAGAATGTTATTTGCGGTCAAAACAAGGCATTTTTTTTTAAAAAAAATTAGGCACTGACTTCCCAATTGTTGGATTTATTTATTTATCAGTAGTGAAACAGGGCAGGATCATGAGCCACGGTGGCACAGTGGTTAGAGTGCAGTACTGCAGTCTACTTCTGCCGACAGCCGGCTGACTGCAGTTTGGGAGTTCAAATCCCACCAGGCTCAAGGTTGACTCAGCCT
The DNA here is from genome assembly GCF_031021105.1 of Erythrolamprus reginae. Classification (NCBI taxonomy): domain Eukaryota; kingdom Metazoa; phylum Chordata; class Lepidosauria; order Squamata; family Dipsadidae; genus Erythrolamprus; species Erythrolamprus reginae. The sequence goes on along the minus strand of NC_091959.1, from coordinate 36,422,412 downwards.
TTCATCCTTCCGAGGTGGGTAAAATGAGAACCCATATTGTTGGAGAAAATGAGATAACTCTGCAAACCACTTAGAGAGGGCTGTGAAGTGGTACATAAGTCTAAGTACTATTGCTGTTGCTATCATGACAAACCACAGTAAAAAATAAAATAAAAAGCATTTCAAACGTTCTGTTCTGCTGACACAACAAACAGTCCTTTGTGTCTTGTCATTGGTGAATTCAAGGCCTGGAAGATAGACAAGTGGCTTGTTTGTTTGTTTTTTCCTCATCCAAGCAAGAACTGAATGTGATATTTTCCTTCCTGGTATTTTTCTTGACCAAATAAAAGGATGTTAAGAGTGTATTTTTTTTGGTAGCTCTCCTAGCCCAAAATGGGACTCTGGATATGGTTCATCAGACAGAAGGAGGTGTCTTAAAATTTCTCTTGGAACCATGGTTTATCCCAATATTGCAAGAATGGGAGAGATAAAAGCTATTCTGGGAGGAGGAGAAGGAGCGGGGAGGAGGTGGAGGAAGAAGAAAAGAAAAAAAGAAGAAGAAGAAGAAGAAGAAGAAGAAGAAGAAGAAGAAGAAGAAGAAGAAGAAGAGAAGAAGAAGAAGGAGAAGAGGAGGACGAGGACGATGAGGAGGAGGAGGAGGACGAGGACGGGAGGAGGAGGAGGACGAGGACGGGAGGAGGAGGAGGGAGGGGGAAGGAGGACGAGAAGAAGGAGGAGGAGGACGAGAAGAAGGAGAAGGAAAAGGAGAAGAGGACGACGTGGACGACGAGGATGACGAGGAGGGGAGGAGGACGAGGAGGGGAGGAGGATGAGGATGGGAGGAGGAGGGAGGGGGAAGGAGGACAAGAAGAAGGAGGAGGAGAAAGAGGAGGCAAAGAAGGAGAAGGAAAAGGAGAAGAGGAGGAGGACGACGAGGATGAGGACGAGGAGGAGGAGAAGGAGAAGGAAAAGGAGAAGAGGACGACGAGGACGACGAGGAGGGGAGGAGGATGAGGATGGGAGGAGGAGGAGGAGGGAGGGGGAAGGAGGACAAGAAGAAGGAGAAGGAGAAGGAGGAGAAGAAGAAGGAGAAGAGGAGGAGGACGAGGAGGAGGAGGAGGAGGGAGGGGGAAGGAGGAGGAGGAGGAGAAGAAGAAGAAAAGGAGGAGGAGGAGGAGGAGGAGGAAGAGGAGAAGAAGAGGAGGAGGGGGAGAAGAAGGAGAAGAGGAGGAGGAGGAGGAGGAGGAGAGGAGGAGGAGGAGGAGAGCCATAGTGGCTCCTTAAGCCTCAGTCCCCAGGTGTGCCTTGTGAAAAGGGACGGGGCGCTCTCCTCCCGAGTAGCCTGCTCAGTTTGCGTCGATCTCATCTTCTCTCCACTCTCCATGCTCGAGGATCAGGTGGGGATGGTCCTTGCTCCTCGCCTGAGCTCCGCCTCTCATGTTCGCTGCTTAGCCTCTCTTGGTCATCCTGCCTCCGTTCCCTCTTGCCAACAAGCTGCCCTAATCCTGAAAGGCCCTGCCTTTCCCCATTTTTCAAACAAAGCCGGCTCTAGTTCCAGCTCATCTTCCCCCACAGATTCAGGGGGACAGGACACTCAGCCTAGCAAAATTGAAAGGGAAGAGATTCACCCTGGCTACTTTCTGCTTTTAATCCTTTAAAAAAGAAAATCCCTTAGTTTGCTAGGTTCTTGCTTGCCCGGTGAGATTGTTTTATCTTTGTCCTCCCTTCCTACGTTTGATCGCCAAAACATTTCTCACTTCACACGCACTTTGAGCTCAAAATAGCTTGCTGGAATATCCGCAGCTCTCGAGGAGTTTAATTTCCCTAATGCTTATTTGAAAAAGCCTTTTTTCAGAAAGACACCGGAGAGGATGGGGCATAAGAGACCGTGCAGTCAAAGTCGAGTGGGGATTAGCTGAAGGCTGAGGAAGCTGTTCTGCCCCAGCTACAAACCACGCAGTTTGTTCAAATTTAATTGATTAACCACTACTAATAAACTGGCTTAGTAATGTTCATACAGAAACACATCCTGAATCCGCTACCAGCTATACGGGCTGCTGGTGGATCACAAACAGGAAGACGCCTGTTCCAATTGAAGAATGTGTCTGTAGTTCAGCGTTGAATTGTGGAGTCCTTGGAACTCTCTAAGCTTGGTGGTGTTGTGGTTAGCTCTGGCCCAGCTCCTGCCCCAAGGACTGTGGATGTGGGGGAGACATCCACATGCTGCAGGCCTGTTTTGCCCCCGGTGGAATCTGCTGATGAAGGCTCCTCTGACCAAGAAGACATGAGTGACAGGGAGGAGGAGAGTGGGGCAGACAGCTCAGAAGGAGATCAATTATCTAGCTCCTCCTTGGATTCAGAACAAGAGTTAATGATACAGCCACGCATGCGGAGAGCGATGCATAGGCAACAACAACTGAGAGATTATTATCAAAGAAAATGAGGCCACCTGTGGTTGGGTGGGGCTGGAGTAATTAGTGAGGCTGCTATAAATAGCAGCCTATGGGTTTGGCCATTTTGGAGGATTATCTGATTGTTGTGTTTCGTGCCTGCTTTGCTGACTTTGACCTTTTGTGTGCTGAGTTTTCCCCGCTTTGAAACTAAACCAGGGCAAAGTGTGTTTCACTTTGTGAAAGAAGAAGGACTGTGAATTACCTCACAGCTGTAAGCTAAGTATCACAGAACTGATAAGGGACTTGTACAAATTGCCAGTTTGTTTGGAGACGAGTGCTCTTTGCTATACCAAAAGAGGGCTTAGTTTAAGTGAATTTTCATTATAAAGAACATTGTTTTAAATTTTCAAACGTGTGTGTGTCTGAAATTTGTACCTGTGAATTTTTGGGAGGAGTCTACCAGAGAGCTTGACAGAACAGGTTGTTTGCTTGCTGATACAGTATTTCTTGACCCTAATAGGCAACATCTTCAGTGCTAGGACGGAGAGGTATTTGTGGAGAAGGAGAAAAGAAGCAGGAAGCCTGAGGGGTCATTAGTGCTTCCTGAACCTGGCAGTTTCCTTGCATGACCCACCTGGGGAACACCATCAGGGCTACAAGGGAATGGACTTTGTGGAGTGGATAAAAAGGAGAAGAAAAAGAGGAGGACTGTGGGGTGCTTGGTGCTCTCTTGAGTTTGTTTCTTCTCTTGCAGAAGGTATATGACCCAGTTAAGGGACATCATCAGTGCTAGAAGGGAGTAATTGGCTTTGTGCTTTGTTGACATGTATATGGTAGTGGGTCCTGCCAATGTTGGTGAAAGTGTGGTTCAGCCATCCACAGACCCATAGAGATAAAGCAACCATCAATCAATCAATCAATCGATTGATTAATTCATTCATTCATTGATAGAAACATAGAAGATTGATGGCAGAAAAAGACCTCCTGGTCCATCTAGTCTGCCCTTATACTATTTCCTGTATTTGGATGGATCTATGTTTATCCAGTAATGGGCAGCCAAACTTTTTACTGCCACCCTGTGGGTGTGGCTTATTTTGTGGGTGTGGCTTAATGGTCATGTGACTGCATGGGAGTGGCTTGCTGGCCATGTGACTAGGTGGGAGTGGCTTGAACTGTGAACTGTTAAGTCCGCGACTTACAACCTTACCAGTGTTGCTCGCTGGGATGACTATTTGCTTTGCATTTGCCGCGCTCTCTTTCCTGGGTCGTCCCCCCCCCACCTCAAGCTGGGTTGCTAGGCGAACGGGTGCTGCCAGAAGCGTAAATGCTACCGGCGCCGCTTCCACCCATGCCTTCTGCTTGCATCTCGGGCAGGAGGTGGCCGCGTGAGGCTGGAGGGGAGCCGGGCAGAAGAGAGGGAAGCTTGTCCGAGACCAGGAAGGAGGAAAGAGGAAAAAAGCAAGGAGCACAGACACAGCAGCAACAGCAGAGAGAAAAAGGAGAGCCGAGCAGAGACCAGTAATCCAAGAAGTGACAGCTGCCAATCAGCTGGAGCTGCACATGCATCTTCATTTCCGCCGGTAGAACTGCGTTCCACCCCGTCCTGCCTGCTGCCCACCCGTGTTTATCCCAGGCATGCTTAAATTCAGTTACTGTGAATTTACCAACCATGTCTGCTGGAAGTTTGTTCCAAGCATCTACTACTCTTTCAGTCAAATAATATTTTCTCACGTGGCTTCTGATCTTTCCCCCAACTAAGCTCAGATTGTGCCCCCTTCTTCTCGTGTTCACTTTCCTATTAAAAACACTTCCCTCCTGAACCTTATTTAACCCTTTGACATATTTAAAGGTTTCGATCATCTTTCCGTCCTCCAGACTATACAGATTGAGTTCATGAAGTCTTTCCTGATAAGTTTTATGCTTAAGGCCTTCTACCATTTTTGTAGCCCGTCTTTGGACCCGTTCAATTTTGTCAATATCTTTTTGTAGGTGAGGTCTCCATAACTGAACACAGTATTCCAAATGGGGTCTCACCAGCGCTCTATCTAAGGGGATCACAATCTCCCTCTTCCTGCTTGTGATACCTCTAGCTAGGCAGCCAAGCATTCTACTGGCTTTCCCTACTGCCTGACCACACTGTTCCCCCATTTGGAGACTGTCAGAAATCACGACCCCTAAATCCTTCATTCATTCAGTGTTGATCCCCTTTCCCCTACAAGGTGACTTTGGACCACAAGGTTACTTTACATGAAACTGCCACACTTTCAGAATCAGCGCCCGAGCCTTCAAAAAACCCTTCCTCGATCTGTCCCCCAGGTTTGGTATCCAGCCAATTGCAAATTCTAGTCTTGCCAGACCTAACAAAAATCCCACTATTAAGGACCATCTTTTTGTCACGTTTCCCTCTCAGTAAGCGAAAACCAGATTGCCCATCGTGAAGGATCAAAGCAGCCGTATTTCACCTTCTTCCCTTCCTAGACTTGAAGAATGACCGAATTCAAATACAGTGGTACCTCTACTTAAGAACGTCTCTACTTAAGAACTTTTCTTGATAAGAACCAGATGTTCAAGATTTTTTTGCCTCTTCTAAGAACCATTTTCTACTTAAGAACCCGAGCCTGGAGAAATTTCCCAGGAAATTCGAGAGCGGCACAAAGGCCCGGCCAGTTTCCTGCCATTCCCCCTTTAATCCCAGCCATCTTGGGCTTTTCTCGGCTGCTAGAGGAGCCTTTCGGTGGTGCTTAAGGAGGCCTTGGCAGTCCAGAGCAAACGAAGCATTTCCTTTTCTCTGGGCATTTGGAGAGAGAATAAACCTCTGCCAGTGCCCAGAGAAAAGAAACGCTCCCTTTGCTCTGGGCAGCGACTGTCCTCCTCCTCTTCTTCCTCCTCTTCCTCCCACTCAAATTCCGAGCTTTTATTTCTTTCCTAATGGGTTTGCACGCATTATTTGCTTTTACATTGATTCCTATGGGAAAAATTGCTTCTACTTACAAACATTTCTACTTAGGAACCTGGTCACGGAACGAATTAAGTTCGTAAGTAGAGGGACCACTCTAATATCTGCATTTTACCACTGGCAAATGTATTCCTGGTCTTGCAATATGCCAGAGTGGCACTTTCTCATTGCTCATCCGTCTCTCTGGCTTCCGAGAGGCCTCCTTATAGTTATTGTCAGAGGACTCCGGAAAATGTGCACTTTCATTATTCAGTCGCTCTATTAATATTTGGAACCACTTCATTACATTTCGGAGCGTCCTGACACTTTGCTTGCTCCTTTTCTCCTCTCTGCCTGGCTGCCACAGATAATGTAATAAGGGTAATAAACAACCGAGCTACCGTTTTCTCTCTCTCTCTCTCTCTCCTTTTTTAAATTGAAAAGGAAGCAAAAACAGGGCCTTTATTTATTGAACGTGACCACCTTCTCGAGGGTGGAGAAAGAAGGTAACCACCATAAAGCTGGTAATTTGCAAAGCCCTTAATTGACAAGATTTAAATATCTCCCACAATTAAAACTTAAACCGGGAGACTGGGTGTTGTAATTTATAGGGATTGTGCGTGCCAGCATAAATGCAGGAAAAAAGGACCAGTCAAGAAAGCTTTGTTTTGAAACAACACCTCTTTGTTGTGTGGTTTTTATAAACCCTATTGAGGTTGCGTTATGGCACTGTACACATGAAGGAGTGTCGGGTAAAACCCAAGAATGACATAGAACAATTCAAGGGTCCAGATCTTTTTTTCCTTACACACAACAGACAGAATCTTGCCAGGATAAACCCTTAAACTCTCAACTTTTCAAATCCTCCCTTGCAGCATCATAAATCCAGACACCGAAAAAGCAGGTTGACGTGTCAGTTGTTCTATGGAGAGGTCCCTGCTCCTTTTTGCAGAAAAGATAAGATGAACAGAAGGGAGAAAAGAGAATGAAAAAAAAAATCACCCTTTCATAAGTGTCAGTAATTATTCATCTATTTAGCTGAGGTTCACGTCTTCAGAGTCGAACGCTTTTTCCTGCGTTTTGAACCAGAGTTAAAAGAATTCCAAAATGCTGCTGGATGATTATTAAAAAAATAATAATATTAATCATCGGAGCGTTACTTAATTTGGACAGCAGCCATTAATTAACCACCTGGTTGAAGCTCTCGCCTCCTGCATCCGTGCTCGTGCAGTACATCGGCTTCTGTAGCTTCCCAAAATAGTACCATCAAACGATGCACACTCTCTCGTCAACGGAGGGAAGAGCGATTAAAAGAAAAAACTGTTGCAAGCAAGAACGCCGCCGCGTATAATACGCCTTAGCCGAACAACGTCTGTAGGACCTACAATGCTAAATTATAAATCGAGAATGAGTGTCTCCTAGCTTCATTTGGATGCAGCTGAAGGAGGAACATATGGTTTGCAAACAGGGTCCCCTGGGGGGCGAGTGAGAATGTCCTTTCCGCAACACCCGGCATACAAGCTACATTTCTCTACTACTCCCTGTTTCTATGGTTCTGGCTAAAGGGGGCCTTGGAGACGCTGAAGATTGGCCAGTTTTAAAATTCCTTTTCCGCAGGCAGGGAGTGGCATTCCGAAGGACTGGGTGAAAATTCAGCCATGGTGTTAAAAAGGGAGCTGGCTTTCATTTTGGCCTCTGGGTGACTCATTGGATGGCAACTCTCCCTGGGCTTGTGACTTGCAGGGTGTGCAGTTGATAAGTTCCAGTTTGCACCCAGTTAAGGACTTGGGGACAAACCCGTGAGTCACCCAGAGATTGTGTGTTACAATGGACATGAAAGCCCACTTTGAGCCAATCACCAGGAGTCTGGGAGTTCTAGTTCCGCCTTAGGCATGAAAGTCAGCTGGGTGATTTTGGGCCAATCACCAGGAATCTGGGAGTTCTAGTCCTGCCTTAGACATGAAAGTCAGCTGGGTGATTTTGGACTAATCACCAGGAGCCTGGGAGCTCTAGTTCTGTTTCAGGCATGAAAGCCAGCTGGATGTGGACTAATCACCAGGAGTCTGGGAGTTCTAGTTCCACCTTAGGCATGAAAGTTGTCTAGGTGATTTTGGGCCAATCACCAGGAATCTGGGAGTTCTAGTCCTGCCTTAGACATGAAAGTCAGCTGTGTGACTTTGGACTAGTCACCAGGAGCCTGGGAGCTCTAGTTCTGTTTCAGGCATGAAAGCCAGCTGGATGTGGACTAATCACCAGGAGTCTGGGAGTTCTAGTTCCACCTTAGGCATGAAAGTTGTCTAGGTGATTTTGTGTCAATCACCTGGAGACTGGGAATTCTAGTTCCTCCTTGGACAACCCCCCCCCCCCCCCCCAGATAGATGACTTTGGACAGATCACCAGTCGATTGTGAGTTTTTAATCCTGTTTTAGGCCTGAAAGCCAGGTGGGTAATTTTGGGCCAATCACCAGGAGATTGTGAGTTCTAGTTCCCCTTTAGGCCTGAAAGCTGTCTGGGTGACTTTGAGCCAGTCCTTCTCTCGTCATAGCCCTAAATTTTTGTACAGAGGAACATTCAGCTTCCCAGAAATAAGGCCCAATGCTCTTTCTCCCACTTCTGGCAAAACCCGCACATTACCTACCCCAAAAAAAGCATTTGGCAATTTATTTTCTTCCTCCCCTCCCCTATAGGGGGGAGAAAAAACCTGGATCTGATTTGTAGAAATGCAACGGAGCAAGATTTCTTCTTCTTCTTTTTCTTCTTCTCCCAGCTTGACGGATTTGATTGGGATAATTATAACACCATGAGAGCTTTTTTGGCCTTGCTAAAAATAGGAGGAGCAAAGGGGAACTTGGTGGACTGGCAAACAAGCTGGAATGATAATTTCTGCAGCAGACAAAACAAGCTTGAGAAATGTATGTGGGTCGGGGGAGGGCAGCTCTAAACTTTCAGCCGTGCCTCAAGGTCGCTCTTTGGGGCAAGGCAGAATTTAAATAGCTAATTTTATTCTATTTATTTGAAACATTTTGCACAGGGAAAACACCGCTGCGTGAACTAAAACATCCAGGATACAAATCGTGTGTGTGTGTGTGTGTGTGTGTATACTGTATATATATATATATACAGCTTGTTTCCACAAAAATAAGACATCCACTGATAAAAAAAACCCTATTGGGCTTTTGAGTGCATGGCAATAGAAACATAGAAGATTGACGGCAGAAAAAGACCTCATGGTCCATCTAGTCTGCCCTTATACTATATCCTGTATTTTATCATTGGATGGATCTATGTTTATCCCAAGCATGTTTACATTCAGTTACTGTGGATTTACCAACCACGTCTGCTGGAAGTTTGTTCCAAGCATCTACTACTTTCAGTAAAATAATATTTTCTCACGTTATTCTATTCTTCCCCCCAACTAACCTCAGATTGTGCCCCCTTGTTCTTGGGTTCACTTTCCTATTAAAAACACTTCCCTCCTGAACCTTATTTAATCCTTTAACGTATTTAAAGGTTTCGATCATGTCCTCCTTTTCCTTCTGTCCTCCAGACTATACAGATTGAGTTCATTGAGTCTTTCCTGATACGTTTTATGCTTAAGATCTTCCACCATTTTTGTAGCCCGTCTTTGGACCCGTTCAATTTTATCCATATCTTTTTGTAGGTGAGGTCTCCAGAACTGAACACAGTATTCCAAATGGGGTCTCACCAGCGCTCTATACAGCGGGATCACAATCTCCCTCTTCCTGCTTGTTATATCTCTAGCTATGCAGCTAAGCATTCTACTTGCTTTCCCTACTGCCTGACTGCACTGTTCACCCATTTTGAGACTGTCAGAAATCACTACCCCTAAGTCCTTCTCTTCTGAACTTTTTGCTAGCACAGAACTGCCAATTCAATACTCAGGTTGGGGATTCCTTTTCCCCAACTGCATTATTTTACATTTGGAAACATTAAACTGCAGTTTCCATTGCTTTGACCATTTATCTAATAAAGCTAAATCATTTGCCATATTACAGATGTCTCCAGGAATATCAACCCTATTGCACACTTTAGAGTCATCAGCTTAGATCAGATCTCATTGCGCTCTGCAGCTATTTGCAACTCCAATTTTTGCTTTCCCCCCTCCCCACTTTGCTGACCCGGCTGAAGGAAACTTCACTCCGTGTGCTCCCCTTATGTCACTCACAGATATTAAAAAGAATAGGACCCAGAACAGAACCTTGTGGCACAGCGCTTGTAACCAGGCTCTGCTCAGAATACTCGCCATTAACAGCAACCCTGTGATATCTATGCTTCAGCCAGCTGCAAATCCACTAAACTATCCAGGGATTAAGTCCAATATTCACTAACTCAGTGTTTTTCAACCAGTGTGCCGTGGCACACTAGTGTGCCGTGAGACATGGTCAGGTGTGCCGCGAAGCTCAGAGAGAAAGAAAGCAAGGGAGAGAGAAAGAAAGAGAGAAAGAAAGAAAGTAAGAGAGAGAGAGAAAGCAAGAGAGAAAGAGAGAGAGAGAGAAAGAGAACAAGAGAGAGAGAAAGAAAGCAAGAGAGAGAGAAAACAAGAGGGAGAAAGAGAGAGAGAGAGAAAGAGAGAGAAAGAAAGCAAGAGAGAGAGAGAAAGAGAGGGAGGGAAGGAGAGAGAGAGAAAGACATAGAGGGAGGGAGGGAGAAAGAGAGCAAAAAAGAGAAGAAGGAAGAGAAAGAAAGAGGGATGGAGAGAGAGAAAGAAAGAAAGAGGAAGGAAGGGAGACAAAGAGGGACGGAGAAAGAAGTAGAGTGAAGGGGAGGAAGAGAGAGAGAGAGAGAATTTTTTTGTCCAAACTTTTTTTAGCCGCCCCCCCCCCCCCTCAATGTGCCCCAGGGTTTCGTAAATGTAAAAAACGTGCCACGGCTCAAAAAAGGTTGAAAATCACTGCACTAACTTATCTATCAGCAATAAGGCCAGGCGCTTATTTCGGGGTTCAAAAAAAAAAGGTACATAGATAGGTAGGGAGGGAGGGAGGGAGGGAGGGAGGGAGGGAGGGAGAGAGAGAGAGAGAGATGATAGATGATAGGTAGGTAGGTAGGGAAGGAGGGAGGGAGGGAGGGAGAGAGATGATAGATAGAGATATGATAGATGATAGATAGAGAGAGAGAGAGAGAGATGATAGATAGAGATATGATAGATGATAGAGAGAGAGAGAGAGAGATGATAGATGATGATAGATAGATAGATGATAGAGAGAGATGATAGATAGATAGAGAGAGATGATAGATAGATAGATAGAGAGAGAGAGAGAGAGAGAGATCATAGATGGATAGATAGAGAGAGAGATGATAGATAGAGAGAGAGAGAGAGAGATGATAGATGATAGATAGATAGATAGATAGATAGATGATAGATAGAGATGATAGATGATAGATAGATAGATAGATAGATAGATAGATAGATAGATAGATAGATAGATAGATAGATAGATGATAGACAGACCGTGTTTCTCCCAAAGTGAAACAACCCATGATAATAAGTCCTATCAGGCTTTTGACTCCATGGCAATAAGGTAAAAGCACTGGCAGGAGTTGCAGGGGGCCCATTTCCTCCCCCCTCTTTTCTCAAAAGCTGATCGGCACCCATTTGCCTAGCTATCCAGCCTGAGGCAGGGGGCGACCCAGGAAGGACAGCGTGGGAAACACAAAGCAAATTGTCACCCCAGAGAGCGACTGGTGAGGTTGTAAGTCAAGGACTTAACACTTCACTTGAACAATGATGATCATTCAAGCCACTCCCACCTGGTCACATGGCCGGCAAGCCACTCCTACCCAGTCACATGACCATCAAGCCACACCCACAAAATAAGCCACACCCACAATGTGGCAGTAAAATTTTTGGCTGCCCATCTCCGGCGCGTACACACACTTTCAGCACCCGAGGAAAAAATTTATTAGATTTGTATGCCGCCCCTCTCCGGAGACTCGGAGCAGCTAAACAAAACAAACAAATATTCTGCCTTTTAAAAATATTTCCTAGGATATTTCATTTTTCTAGGAGAGGGGTGGGTGCTAACTTCCTATAAAAGAAAAGGGAGGGGAGGAGAAACAGAACTCCAGAAAGTTTTGTTTGTAAGCGTAAACCAAAAACCAAACCACCCAAAAAACCCCTCCAGTATTACCGTGAATGAAAAATGAATCACGCTTTCTCTAAGATTTATGGGCCAAAAGGCCTTCCTTTAATTGCTTTTTTGGGAGGGGGGGAGGGAGAGACAAATCTTACCAACGCATATCGAACAACAGTAATGACTAAGGGATTAGAAGTCTAGAAGAATAAACCAAAGAGCCGAAATCGCTCGACGTAACCAATACAAATGAACTTGCAGCAAGCGAATTCTTGCTTAGGATAGGCTGTTTTTTATTTTTTTTTGTGGTATCTACTGTTCCCTGGCAATTTATCAATAGATAAGATCAGTCGGTTTGAAGATGAACTTCGCTCAACAGATGGGTTGAATTGTTTTCGCCTGTCCCACCCCCATGTCCCATGGCCAGAATTCTTGCTGTTACCGGCAGGAGATCACTAAAGAACATTCTCTGATAGGCAGCATTTATCTAGTTTTGCTTTCAAGATGGATTCACATTTTTGGTTGGCTGTTTTTGACCAATAGAATCCAATTCACTTTTTAATTATAATTTTTTTTAAATGCAGTCACTCACTGCTGGGAACGGAGTTTGTGTGTGTGTATGTATGTGTACGTAAAACTACCTCTGCAACTCCGGTTGACAAGAAGAGGAAATTAAATTTTTTCTTTGCGCGGAGAAAAGTGACTCCTTTTAGAAAAAACAAAAAACCCTTTTAAAGTTGTCATTTTTCTTTCTTTCGGCCTGGAAATGGCTGCAGAGTTGAAATTGGCCGACTAGGTTCAGATTTGAGATTGGCTCTTTGGGAGCTGGGTGAAGGGAACGAGCTGTGAATCCATAGCAGCAAAGAGTGAAATAATTTTGTTGGGGTGGGTGCTTATTTCATTCTTTCTAGGTAGGGTCTCATATGTAAATATGAATTATGATATCCCTCATTGAGTATCTGTGTATCTGTGTACAGATGCAGGTGAAATTACCCCAAATAATGCAGATATTCACTATTTGTTACCATAACCTTAACCCCGCACTATCATTCAGACAAATTCTTTAATTTAATTTAATTTAATTCAATATACATGCAATTTTGATGCATACAAATGATTAAGAATTTTTTAAGAGGATAAAATGCAATGGACGCTAATATAGATGACATATAGCTAGATGATAGCTAGCTAGCTAGCTTGCTAGCTTGATTGATAGATAGATGATAGATAGATAGATAGATAGATAGATAAAGATAGAGAAAGAAAGATAGATAGATAGATAGAAGATAGATAGATAGATAGATAGATAGAAGATAGATGGATAGATAGAAGATAGATAGATAGGGATGGATGGATGGATGGACGAGAGAGGGAGGAAGGAAGGAAGGAAGGAAGAAGGAGGGAGGGAGAAGGAAGAAAAGATGAAAGAAAGAATTAAAAGTGGAAAAGTAAAGCAAAGAAGAAAATATATAGAAATAACCTCTGATTCTCTATACTACATCAGTTAAAAGAACAATTCTAAATTTTACCCTTTGCTTTGTGTTCTATGGCTTAACTATTTTTTTCCATAATCTATTCTTTCTAATCACCCCAACCACAAATCATAAGTTCATTTTCTTATGTTACATACAAAAATATCTACAAAGTTTCCACTCAACAGTAAACACTTGATTGATTGTATATTTAGGATTCTTTTTTTTTTCCAACTTGAGGTTCTGTAATGTGTTTGAGTTTAGCTCCCATAGTCCTTTGGTAATGACTATTAGAGGATTATGGGATCAGGAATCCCATGTTCCTGGAGGCTGCCAGGCTGTACAAATCTACTACCGGTATATACATTTTGACTCTGAGGGAGAACAGCCTCTACAAAATCACAACAGTAATAACATTAATGAAGACAACTCAGATGATTACGATGAAGAAAATCTGCTTGACCACGGAGGTTGGTAACTCATGGTTGATCAATACAAAAACATTCATGAAGTCTCAAAGCGAGGTTCTGATAGACCTTCCTTTCTTTCTCCCAAGAGTGGTGCTTCAGGACATATTCATGTGCCTTTCTCACAATCTGACTGTACAAAACTGGGTCCTTCATCAAAGTTTTGGCCATCTGGACAAATTCCTGAAAAGGAAGGGTGTGGAGTAGGGCCATTATTAGTAGTATTCTATGACTAACGGTGGTACTTCTCAAAAGTCCCTAAGAAAGCTCTCTGCCCTGTTTTCAAGGGTCCACCAGATTAGGAAGCAAATGCCAGATTCATGTTCTACCAGAAGATTGCCCAACATAGTTTTCCAAAACCCCAAAATAACAATACAAAGTGTAGGATCTTTGGGCTTCTCTGAGATTAGTGTTTTCCCCCCTGATCCAATGAAGTAACAAGATCATCAGGTAACAACACTGGTAATGTTCCCTAATTGGATTAGGACATATTGGCAAGAAAACAACCAAGCTTAGAGCCGGCTGTCTTTCCTCTGCTTTCTCTTCCTCCTCCTCTAATCCCCACTCCCTTCTAGCACTCATGATGTAACCAAGTTGGATCATGAACATCTGCAAGCAAACAACCAAGCTCAGAAAGCACCAGGGACCCTTCATAAATACAGATATTTGCCTCTATTGGTGATGTTACAAAACAAATACTCAAAGATATTGTCAATTCTCTGTATACCTCAAAGATTTTTGCATTACGATGTATTCATTTGTTTACCTTTTTACACCCTTTTGATCCCTTGGACCCTTCCACCCCATTTCCCCTCCCTTGTAAAGCTCAATAAACTATTTTTTAAAATAATAATGATGATGATGATGATGATGATGATGATGTCAGGCTGAAGCCATCGTTTTGAGTTAGAGACATTGGCCTGCCACAAGTAGAAAAGTACTGTGGGAATTGGGGAGAGGTGGTTGCATGAGAGGGAAAAATACTAGCCACAACAAATTCTTTCCAGAGATTCAAGGTCATTCTTTGATCAGCACAAGCCAGAAGGACAGGGGAGGATCATGGACCTTGAGAGAACCGGAGTGGTCCATGTGATGAACCTGTGGGTGTGGGAACGAGGGATGAACCTTAACCCGGGTGGACAACTGTAGGAAAAGTTAGTATTGGGATGACTACAGTGCATAACCAACATAGCTCTGTTAATAAATTGGAACTGGGAAGAAGGCCAAGGTTTAGACTCTGATTTATTTTTCTGATGTTATTTGGAACACTGACAAATAGTTCTGATTCAAGGGGGGAAAAAAACCTGTTGTAACCTATAAGAACAAAAGAGTCAATCCTAAACCCTGCGGGAAACAACTGACTTTGGGAAGGAACATGTTAAGCGCAACATTTTCCTTGAATTTTTTTTCCCATAAGGGGTTAGCTATATCAAAGACTAATGAAAACGGAACATCTAACTTCCTGACTATACTTAACAGCATTCATCATGCTTACAAAAAAAGAAAAAGAAAAGGCTTAAATAGAAAATGTATTTTCCACTTGGTGGTTTTATTTAATCTGGGTCCGCATTTTTTATTCTTTAAAAGCGTAGCATTATTGCACGTATCTGATTATTGATGGGGAAATGAAATCTAATTTATGGGATCAACAGGATTAATTCCCCCGTAATTCCCCCCTTTCTCTCCCCAGACCCTTCTTTCTGAGTTTTAATAACACACTCTGGTTAATTAGGAGATGGGGTGAAGCTTCACAGCAATGTTGAGAGGACTTAAAATCTCAGTGGTTAGGCACTTTCACAGCTGTGACCCGGGTGCCACAAACGGTTCGAAAGCTTAACACAAATAAGATCAAGGTTTTCATTATGGTAGTGGAGCTATAAATTATCTGGGAGGTGACACATCCTGCGGGCTACCCAGACCGGGGAGGAGAGGAAGAATTAGGTCCCGATTGAAAGCTTAACCCCCAAGTCAGCTTTCAGCACCATGAGCCATGGACAGCTCCAGATATGGAATTATTTCATTCTCCTATCCAGCATCATTCAGGAGACAACTGAGATAGAATAGATAGGAGGGAGGGAGGGAGAAAGAGAGAGAGAGATGGAAAGATGATAGATAGATAGATAGATAGATAGATAGATAGATAGATGGATGGATGGATGGATGGATGGATGGATGGATGGATGGATGGATGGATGGATGGATGGATGGATGGATGGATGGATGGATGGATGGATGGATGGATAGATAGATAGATAGATAGATAGATAGATAGATAGATAGATAGATAGATAGATAGATAGATAGATTAGATAGACAGACAGACAGACAGACACAGACAGACAGACAGACAGATAGGAGAGAGGCAGACAATATATAAATATAGATGGATAGATAGACAGACAGATAAGAGAGACAGACAGACTGAGAAGCAATCTATGGAATATGGATGGATGGATGGATACAGATGATAGATAGATTGATGAGAGAGAGAGATACAGATAAGATAGAGATATACAGATATATGATATAGATATGTAGGTAGGTTAGGTAGGTAGGTAGATGAGAGAGAAAGAGGGAGATAGATAGATAGATAGATAGATAGATAGATAGATAGACAGACAGACAGACAGACAGACAGACAGACAGACAGACAGACAGACAGACAAGGGAGGCAGACAATCTATGGAATATGGATGGATGGATGGATGGATGGATGGATGGATGGATGGATAGATAGATAGATAGATAGATAGATAGATAGATAGATAGATAGATAGATAGATAGATAGATAGATAGATAGATTAGATAGACAGACAGACAGACAGACAGACAGACAAAGACAGACAGACAGACAGACAGATAGGAGAGAGGCAGACAATATATAAATATAGATGGATAGATAGACAGACAGATAAGAGAGACAGACAGACTGAGAAGCAATCTATGGAATATGGATGGATGGATGGATACAGATGATAGATAGATTGATGAGAGAGAGAGATACAGATAAGATAGAGATATACAGATATATGATATAGATATGTAGGTAGGTTAGGTAGGTAGGTAGATGAGAGAGAAAGAGGGAGATAGATAGATAGATAGATAGATAGATAGATAGATAGATAGACAGACAGACAGACAGACAGACAGACAGACAGACAGACAGACAGACAGACAGACAAGGGAGGCAGACAATCTATGGAATATGGATGGATGGATGGATGGATGGATGGATGGATGGATGGATAGATAGATAGATAGATAGATAGATAGATAGATAGATAGATAGATAGATTAGATAGACAGACAGACAGACAGACAGACAGACAAAGACAGACAGACAGACAGACAGATAGGAGAGAGGCAGACAATATATAAATATAGATGGATAGATAGACAGACAGATAAGAGAGACAGACAGACTGAGAAGCAATCTATGGAATATGGATGGATGGATGGATACAGATGATAGATAGATTGATGAGAGAGAGAGATACAGATAAGATAGAGATATACAGATATATGATATAGATATGTAGGTAGGTTAGGTAGGTAGGTAGATGAGAGAGAAAGAGGGAGATAGATAGATAGATAGATAGATAGATAGATAGATAGATAGATAGATAGACAGACAGACAGACAGACAGACAGACAGACAGACAGACAGACAGACAGACAGACAGACAGACAGACAGACAGACAGACAAGGGAGGCAGACAATCTATGGAATATGGATGGATGGATGGATGGATGGATGGATGGATGGATAGATACGGATAATAGAGATAGATGGATAGATGATAGAAGTAGAGAGAGAGAGATACAAATACAGATATGATAGATGATAGAGATATACAGATAGATGATACAGATATGTAGGTAGATTATGTAGGTAGATGATAGATAGATAGATAGATAGATAGATAGATAGATAGATAGATAGATAGATAGATAGATAGATAGAAATAAACAGATAAAATGATGAGAGACAGAAAGATTGACAGTCAGACCAACCCAGGATGCAGCGTGTTTTAACTTAATTATTACCTGGGGGGTCAAATATAATAATCCAGTTGTTTGGTGTACAATTACAGCAGCGTTTCCTGGAATATTCCTTGCCAGCACGGGGACATTTAAATCCATTGCCTGTAACACAGAAAAGGCAGGGCTCACATATGCTAGAACTGAGACCTTGCAGATAAGTCTGATGTGGTTAAATTAGTAGCAGGTTTTTAAGTGAACCTGGTTTCCCCATTGATTTTGCTCCCCATTGATGGGGACATACAAATCTAATAAATAATAAATAAATAATAAAAATAATTCTGGGACCCTGCTACCATCACAAATAAGAGCCAGTTGGCAAAGCATTCTTTTTTGATCATTTGACCATGGGGATTGTTGTGACCTGCACAATTAGTAATGGACCCAGAGGATTCAGAGACAGTGGAGGTGCGGTACAGGCCTCTTGTGTTCCTGGCACCCGAGACTGACAGTGAAGAGGATGTGGTGTCAGAGCGTGAAGAACAACCAGGGCCTTCTGCTCCTCCTGAGATGAATGACTCAGGGGAAGAGGAGTCCCTTCTTGATGCTAGGATTCACAGGGTCCCTAGGAGGCAAGAATGGTTACTCAGGAAGAGGTTTACTTGTGAGTAGCACTGCTAACTACTGGGCCACACCTTCAAGCTATTTAAAATGGAATCATTCGTCACTCCAGTGCAGAGAACAATGTCATTCATCTAGACAACTAGTCCCACAGAGTTGGCCTTCTCCAGGTCCCGTCAACTAAACAATGTCATCTGGCGGTCCCCAGGGGAAGAGTCTTCTCTGTGGCGGCCCCGACCCTCTGGAATCAACTCCCCCCAGAGATCAGAATTGCCCCCACCCTCCTTGTCTTTCGTAAATTGCTTAAGACACACCTATATCGCCAGGCCTGGGGGAATTGAAACACCTCCCCCAGGCTTACAGAGTTTTATGTATGGTATGCTTATGTTGTATGGTTTTAAATGACGGGTTTTTAGATGCTTTCTTTTAATTATTACATTTGCTACATTGTATATTGTTTTTATTATTGTTGTGAGCCACCCCGAGTCTATGGAGAGGGGCGGCATACAAATCTAATAAATTATTATTATTATTATTATTATTATTATTATTATTATTATTATTATTATGTCAATTCAACACAGTAAACGAGATCACTATGCTGGATTTCGTATTTCATCACCAGTCAGGCACTTCCCAAGCACCTAGGACTGCGTGATGTAGCGGCGAATTATGTTTGCCGATCCCAGTAAAGAGGCTTTTGCAATTGACAGATGGAGATTTTGTCAATTCCGATGGTTTTCAAATGTCCGCTGAGATCCTTTGGCACTGCGCCCAGCGTGCCAAGTACGACTGGGATCACTTTCACTGGCTTATGCCAGAGTCGTTGCAGCTCAATTTTTAGATCTTCGTATTTCACTCATTTCTCTAGCTGCTTCTCCTCAATTCTGCTGTCCCCTGGGATTGTGATGTCGATGATCCATATTTTCTTTTTCTCCACAATCAGGATGTCTGGTGTGTTATGCTTCAGAATTCGGTCAGTCTGAAGTCGGAAGTCCCACAGTAGTTTTGCTTGCTCATTTTCGACCACTTTTTCAGGCTTATGATCCCACCAGTTCTTTGCCACTGGTAAATGGTAGTTCCGGCACAAGTTCCAGTCAGTCTGTGCGATCTTTTTGCAGCAGCTGAGTATGTGATCGATTGTTTCATCTGTTTCTTTTTTTTAATTATTATTATTATTATTATTATTATTATTATTATTATTATTATTCTGTTCCCGTATTTCAGGTTGTGCTTTAAAAGGACTACATTCTTGGCCTCCTTAAAGAGATCTGGGCTTCCAGCCAATTCTGTAAGGCAACAGTAGGAAAACCTACTGCAACCTACTATTTAATTGCTGTATTTATCTATTTCTGGGACTCTGTCCAGCTACTAAGACTTTGACAATTCAGTGCATTAAAGCTTTTGCTAGCATTTAATTTCTTTGCGAAAAGACTCAACTGCATAAAACTTTACATAGTAAAACTTCTATTAGTTAATCAGGTGGTGTGCGTCTGATTTCTGGGGGACTCAGCACTGGGAGAGAACAGCGATGCTGTAGGTCGTAAGGGTGGGTGGGGGGAGATCATAAATCTTTTTTTTCCCAGTGCTGTTGTAACTTCAGTCACTAAACTAACTTTTGGAAATCGAAGGCTACCTGTAATAGGGAGGGAAGCTGAAATTCTCAGTTCTTTTTGGGAGAGAGATTGTTTTCAGAGAAAAGAGGTACCTTAATCCATAAAGATTAATCCATTAATTTAATTGGCCTTCAGAAGTTGTGGGAGCTTCATCACTGGAAGCTTTCAAGAAGAGACTGGATTGCCATCTATCAGAAATGGTGTAGGGTCTTTTGCTCTAGATTACCTCCAAGGTCCCTTCCAACTCTGTTAAACTGTATCTGTATCCAACTCATCTGTTGAACTTCTGTTTCAAATATGCACGCCCACATCCTGCTATTACATCAGCAGGAACTATGGTGGCAGATGGCGAAGGCAGGAGGTGAATGCTTGGCTTTGTACCAATCAACCAAACCTACCTGAATGGATTATGCAGTACGCAATTACTGCCCTAAATGCCTGAGCCTTTTAAAGGCAGTTGTCCTTTCCTTCAGCAAGGTGACTGTGTGATTAAAAATACCTGCAATTTGGATGCACTAAAATGTGATAGCTGACAAGGTGTTCAACCTTTCCAGAAGCAAACCCCCATCCAGTTGATGTATTGTTATTTTTCCTCCTCCTTATCCCTTCACCTGTTGAGCAAATATTAAATCCCGGGGCCAAATTATGAGGATAGAACTCTCCAATTCTGCAAAATTTATCACATGTGGTGGAGTGTAGTCTGAATTCCCAGAAGGGGGGTGCTTCCTTATGGAGGACCAAGAGCCAACAAAGTTTAGAGAGGTAGGTTGGGAGGAAGAGAGTTAAGAAGGCTCTTCTCTAGAAGTTCTTAGAGCATACATCCCAATATTTGGAGGGCTGTCCCAGAGAGGAGGGGGTCAAACTATTTTCCAAAGCAACCAAAGGCCAGACAAGAAATAATGGATGAAAACTGATCAAAGAGAGATTGAATCTAGAAATAAGGGAGACATTTTCAGACAGTGAGAGTAGTCAACCAAAGGAACAAAAGTTGCCTTCAGAAGTTGTGGGAACTTCATCACTAGAAGTTTTCAAGAGATTGGACTGCCATCTATCAGAAACAGTGCAGAGTCTCCTGCTTAGGTAGGGGGATTGGACTAGATGACCTACAAAATCCCTTCCAACTGTTAATCTGAATCTAAGATGATCAAAGGCCTGGAGTCTAAAACATGTGAAGAGTGGTTACAGAAACTGGGCATGGCTAGTCTATGTTCTGCCCGCGTGTTTCAACCGCCCGTAATTACAGGGTAATTAGTCCAGGAAGACACACACCACACGATAAAAGGAAAACCCAAAAGTTTTTATAAACAGAAAAACAGAAACAGCTCCCTTTTTAAGTGTCAAAGGGATTTTCTGGTACACACAAGGCACAGGTTAAATGAAATTCAATTGCTCACCCAATAACTGGGAAATTGAGTCCAATTCTAAAGTCCAGAGAGTACACACACAATCTTGAACAGCACAAAAACCACGATCTTGACGAAACAATGAATCAGATAAACTGCCATGAGGCTAAAACAACAGGCTGCACTTTTATCTGTAGCACTAATTACAGCAGCCCCACCCAACCACAGGTGGCCTCATTTTCTCTTGTAATAATCCTTCAGTTGTTGTCTCCTATGCATCACTCTATGCATGCGTGGATGTGTCATTAATTCTTGTTCAGAATCCAGGGATGATACAGATGATTGATCTCCTCCTAGACTGTCTGCCAAACTCCCCACTTCCCTGTCACTCACGCTTCCTTGGTCAGAGGAGGCTTCGTCGGCAGATTCCATCAGGAGAAAAACAGGCCTGAGACATGTGGATGTTTCCCCACATCCACCTGCACATTCCTTGGGGCAGGAGCTGGGCCAGAGCTAACCACAACAGTCTAGTGAAAAGAAAGCCGGCCCGAGTCTGCGGAGAGAGGTGGCATGCAAATCTAATGAATGAATGAATGAATGAATGAATGAATGAATGAATGAATGAATGAATGAATAAATAAATAAACAAACAAAATCAGAGGAGACAGGATAGCAGTTTTCCAGTATTTGAAGGGCTACCACAAAAAGGAGAGGGTCAAGCTATTCTTCAAAACATCTGAAGGCCAGACAAGGAATAATGGATGGAAACTGATCAAGGAGAGATTCAACCTGGAAACAAGGAGGAATTTTCTGACTGTGAAAGCAATCAACCGATAGAACAGAAGTTGTCTTCAGAAGTTGTGGGAGCTTCATCATTTGTGGCTTTTAAGAGGAGACTGGACTGGCATCTGTCAGAGATTGTGCAGGGTCTGCTGCTTGGGTGGGGGGTTGGAGTAGACAACCTACAAGGTCCCTTCCAACTTTGTTAGTCTGTTAATCATATTTTTAATGATGGCAAGAATGGCTTTAGTCTGGCAAGATTCTGTTTGAAGTTGAAGAAACTGCTGAAAAGAAACTCTACGTCTTCCTTGGTTCTTGAGTCCTGACATTTGTCCATCACAATGTGAAATCACAACTGCCAGTTCTTTAGCTGGTGCTGGCCTTCATACACATCATGTTCTTCCCAAGAATCTTGGGTGTTGTTATTATTATCAGAATAGCCTCTTGGCTCATATTCAAACTTTATCTCCAACGGGCTTTAGAGATCTCCAGTTCTCTAAAAGCTGGATAAATATGGCCTGAAATATCCCATATTCTCTCTTCCC
The DNA here is from genome assembly GCF_031021105.1 of Erythrolamprus reginae. NCBI lineage: Eukaryota > Metazoa > Chordata > Lepidosauria > Squamata > Dipsadidae > Erythrolamprus > Erythrolamprus reginae. The sequence continues at coordinate 36,400,187 of NC_091959.1, read as the reverse complement.
TCTTCTTCTTTTTAATGAAACTGGTTCAAAGCAGCACTTATTTATTTTTCTTCATCCAGACACCCCCCCCAACCCTCGGGGCTGCAGTTCCATTTTCATCCTTCCTGGCCAAACTGCAGTCCTGGTTAATGAAATGGGCATTTGACAGATGGCGTTCCCGCCTGTTGGCCATTTCAGGTAGGAGAACCTGGTCTAATTAAAACAGCCCCTGCCTTCTTTGGTTTTTCTGAGGAGCTATGCCTGCTTTATTATCCCAGGCAGCCAGATTGTCTGACTCTTTAAGAGAAACTGGGCAAAATTTAAAACAAAGGCAGACCTATAAAGAAAGCGGCTACTCTGATGTCCCTCCACTCAGGCAGGTGGAAAATAATTAGACACAAGTAGACTTTGAAAAAAGTGCAGAGAAGAGCAACTAAGATGATGAAAGGCCTGGAGACTAAAACCTATGAAGAGCGGCTGCAGGATTTGAGCTGGCTAGTTTAAAGAACAGAAGAATTAGTGGGGATATGAAAGCAGTATTCTAGTACTTGAGGGGCTGCCACAAAGAAGGGGGGGGTCAAATTATTCTCCAAAGCACCAGGAGGCTGGATGAGAAATAATGGATGGAAAGTGATCAAAGAGAGAAGCAACTTTGAATTAAGAAATAACTACATCTCTACAGAAATAGAGCACAAAAATAATGAAAATCATCTTGAATTCATTTGGGTCAATATTAAAGTGGGTGGGGGAAATGACATTACCATAGGTCTATACTATAGGACAGTGTTTCCCAACCTTGGCAACTTGAAGATATCTGGACTTCAACTCCCAGAATTCTCCAGCCAGCATTTGCTGGCTGGGGAATTCTGGGAGTTGAAGTCCAAATATCTTCAAGTTGCCAAGGTTGGGAAACAATGCTATAGGCCACCCAACCAAACAGAGGAAGTAGATGAACTTTTTGCTAGCCAGCTAAGTAAGGTATGTAGGAAGCACACCAGAATAGTAATGGGGGATTTTAACTACCCTGACATCAACTGGGAGACAAACTAAGTGGAAGATCCAACATGTTCCTAACAAACCTAGCAGACAACTTTGTTACCCAAAAAGTAGAGGAGGGAACTGGGGATCAGCCATATTGGACTTAATTCTCACTAACAGAGATGAAATGATAGAAGATGTTGAAGCTACAGGAAGGAACCTTGGGGGCAAGTGCAATATTGGAATTCAACATAATGCAAACACAAGCAGTAGAACAAAGTCAAACTAGACTTTAAGAGAACTGGTTTCATTAAGGAATAGAACAGAATAGAATAGGGAATAGAATAAAGAGTGGAGTGGAGTGGAATAGAATAGAATAGAATAGGGGATGGGATGAGAGGGGAGGGGATGGAATAGAATAGAATATAATAGAATAGAATAGGGGATGGAATGGAATAGAATAGAATAGAATAGGGGATGGAATGGAATAGAATAGAATAGAAGATGGGATGGAATGGAATAGAATAGAATAGAATAGGGGATGGAATAGAATAGAATAGAATAGAATAGGGGATGGGATGGGATGGAATAGAATAGAATAGAATAGAATAGAATAGGGGGTGGGATGGAATAGAATAGAATAGGGGATGGGATGGAATAGAATAGAATAGAATAGGGGATGGGATGGAATGGAATAGAATAGAATAGGGGATGGGATGGGATGGGATGGAATAGAATAGAATAGAATAGGGGATGGGATGGGATGGGATGGGATGGAATAGAATAGAATAGGGAATGGGATGGGATGGGATGGAGTAGAGTAGAGTAAAATAGAATAGAATAGAATAAAATAGAATAGAATAGGTTCTCCCTTACTTGAGAGGTTGGACTAGAAGACCTCCAAGGTCCTTTCCGTTATTCTGTTACGTGCTATTCTTCCTATTCTGCCCAGATCTCCCACAAAAACCCAAACATAAACCATTGATTTCTTTTCTCTCCACCCGTAATTTACACGGGAGAATCTTGGAGCTGTTGATGCGGCCGCAATTATTTTTCTTTCCAAGCTGCACTTCCGATCCTCGGGGTCTCGGTTAAAAGAGGGGAGCTGAGCCCAAAGGGTTTTAACCTTGTCCAAACCTTCCTGAATTTGATTTCCAGCTTCTCCAGGTAGGAAATCCAGAGAGGTTTTCTGACCTTTCTGAAGATCTTGAAAAGGAAGTGGAAACTTATGTTCTCTGCGACTTGCTTTTTTCTTTTTGGCTTTTAAAAACTTTTCTCTTGGTACCCCAACTTTGAGGTGGTCACAGTTCAGTGAGCTATTTAGCTGTTGCAAGATTCAGAGGAAGACGAGACCAATAAATCAGCAATGGAGAATTGGCCTCTCCTGGTTGTAATTGCCAGACTAAATCAAAACTGACTTTTAATAATAGGGTTGATTTAAACCGTACACAGTGGGCTTCATTCAGGAGGTTTTATTAAAGAGCAAAAATTTTCAGCTGTGTTCTCCCCTCTGCAGTCTCTCTCTTTCTTTCTCCCTCTTTCTATTATTCTCTCATTCTCTCTCTCGTCCGTTCTTTCTTTCTGTCTCTGTTTCTTATTCACTCATTCTCTTTCACTCTCTTATTCTCTTTCTTTCTTTCTCTTTCTTTCTTTCTTTCTCTCTCTCCTTTATTCTCTCATTCTCTTTCTCTCTCTTATTCTCTCATTCTCTTTCTTTCTGTTTCTTTGCCTTTCTTTCTTTCTTTCTCTTTCTCTTTCTCTTATTCTCATTCTTTTTCTTTCCCTCTCTTTCTCTCTTTTATTCTCTCATTCTTTCTTTTTCTCTTTCATCCTTTCACTCTTTTTTCTCTCTCTCATTCTCTCTTCCTGTCTCTGTCTCCCTCCCTCTCTCATCATTTTCTCTCATTCTCTTTCTGTCTCTCTCTCCCTCCTTCTCCTCCTCTCCCTGTCCTCTCTCTCTCTCCCTCTGTGTGTGTGTGTGTGTGTGTGATTGTATTCTAGGTCTCCATGAAGATCCAAATCAATGGGCCAAACGGGAGTGCAAACTCAACACTGTGGGCCAATTTGACAAAACAGTTCAAACAGCTTTGCCTGTTTTACAAAAAAAAAAGTTTTCTCTTTTTGAAGGCCAACAAAGACGACAAAAGTTTTGGAGGCTAAACCATGCAATGAATGTTTGAAGGAACAGGGTTATGTCTATTTTAACGAAGAGAAGGTTGAGGGGGTGACATAATAGCAGTCTTCCAATATTTGAAGGGCTGCCTGAAGAAAGAGGGAGTTAATTTATTCTCCAAAGTACCAGAGGGCAGGACAAGGAGCAACGGATGGAAATTAATTAGTTTGGTAGGGAAGGTTTGCCTATTTGCCGATGACTCTAAAGTGTGCAATAGGGTTGATATTCCTGGAGGGGTCTGTAATATGGTAAATGATTTAGCGTTACTAGATAAATGGTCAAAGCAATGGAAACTGCAGTTTAATGTTTCCAAATGTAAAATAATGCACTTGGGGAAAAGGAATCTGTGTTAGCAAAAACTTCAGAAGAGAAGGATTTAGGGGTAGTGATTTCTGACAGTCTCAAAATGGGTGAGCAGTGTGGTCGGGCAGTAGGAAAGGCAAGTAGGATGCTTGGCTGCATAGCTAGAGGTATAACAAGCAGGAAGAGGGAGAGTGTGATCCCCTTATATAGAGCGCTGGTGAGACCACATTTGGAGTACTGTGTTCAGTTCTGGAGACCTCACCTACAAAAAGATATTGACAAAATTGAACGGGTCCAAAGACGGGCTACAAGAATGGTGGAAGGTCTGAAGTATAAAACGTATCAGGAAAGACTTAATGAACTCAATCTGTATAGTCTGGAAGACAGAAGGAAAAGGGGGGACATGATCGAAACATTTAAATATGTTAAAGGGTTAAATAGGGTTCAGGAGGGAAGTGTTTTTAACAGGAAAGTGAACACAAGAACAAGGGGACACAATCTGAAGTTAGTTGGGGGAAAGATCAAAGGCAACATGAGAAAGTATTATTTTACTGAAAGAGTAGTAGATCCTTGGAACAAACTTCCAGCAGACGTGGTTGGTAAATCCACAGTAACCGAATTTAAACATGCCTGGGATAAACATATATCCATTGTAAGATAAAATACAGGAAATAGTAAAAGGGCAGACTAGATGGACCATGGGGTCTTTTTCTGCCGTCAGTCTTCTATGTTTCTATGTTTCTAATGAAGGAGAGAACCAATCTGGAATTAAGGATAAATTTCCTGACAGTGAGAACAATGAACCAGTGGAACAGCTTGCCACCAGAGGTTGTGGGTGCTCCAACACAGCAAGTGTTCTTGCCGAGCCTCCAAGAATCAGATGCACACCACCGGATTAACTAAATAATGTTTTACTATGTACAAAAGTCTTATGCAGTTGAGTCTTTTCGCAAAGAAGTTAAATGCTAGAAAATCTTCATTGCACTGAAATATAAAGTCTTAGCAGCTGGCCAGAGTCCCAGGGATAGATAAATAAAACAACTAATTACTAGATTGCTGTAGGTTCTCTTATCGTCAACTTACAGAATTTGGCTGAAAGCCCGGAGCTCATCAAGAAATCTGAGAATGTCATCCGTTTAAAACACAAGCCAAAATACAGGAACAGAAACTAGATTTCTAAGATGAACAATGTTGTGTACTGCAGCGGAGTGACTCCATCTTAAATACCCTGAAGGTGTGGTCCAATAGCCAGCAGTGCTACTCACAAGTAAACCTCCTCCTAAGTAACCACTCATGCCTCCTAGAGGCCCTGTGAATCCTAGCATCAAGGAGAGGCTCCTCCTCTTCTCCCGAGTCACTCATCTCAGGAGATGCAGAAGGCCCTGGTTGCTCTTCAGCCTCTGACATCCCGTCCTCTTCGCTGTCAGTCTTAGGTGCCAGGAACATAGGATGTCTCCACTGTCTCTGAGTCCTCTGGGTCCATTACTTATTCGCAGAATGCAAACGGGCCAGAACAGGAAGTTTTTAAGAAGAGATTGGACAGCCTTTCGCCTGAAATGGTATAAGGTCTCCTGCTGGAGTAGGGGTTGGACCTCCAAGGTCCCTTCTCAACTCTATTATTCTATGTTCTATGTCTCTTTAAGAGTTTTGAGGAACATCAACAGAAGGAGGACACAGGACACGGTTCTCCCCACCAGGAAATAAGGAAGAATTACCTCTAAAATCGCAGCTGACATCCCTTCGGATAAAGAACTGTTAACAACAGCAAAACAGTTTTTCATAATGGCGTGAAGATCTTCCTGGGGGACTTCTGGCAATAAGTGGACCCCATCTGACCTACAGGAGTAAATCCAGCTTGTTAATCATCTTCCAATAGTTGGCCGGTAGAAGCAGCCTTCCCCTTACTATCAAAACTAGGCACAAGGTCTTTATGTGAGTGGCGCTCAAATGTACAACCGTGCAGTCATTCAGCAAAATCCAGGTTCCCTCGTTCGCTTTCCTTGTGGCGAAAGTTGCCAATGGAGATCGCAGGACTGCAACAGTCGTATATGTACACGCCAGTTGTCAAGACCCGAGTTTTAATACACACGATTGCAGGAAATACTGGTAATCTCATTGCAAAAGCCAGTCATGATTGTTTTCGGAGCTGTCAAGACTTCAAACAGTCATTAATGTTGGTTATTGGTTGGTTAACTATCAATAAGGTGTTGGTTGTCACCTTTAAAGCCCTACATGGCTTAAGACCAGACAACTTACGGGACCGCCTTCTACCTAATACCTCCCAGCGGCCAATAAGGGCTCACAGAGTCGGCCTTTTCAAGGTACCGTCTGCCGAACAATGCCGGTTGGCGGGGCTGTGTGGGAGGACCTTCTCTGTGGTGGCTACGATGCTTTGGAATCAATTACCTTCAGAGATCCGGGTTGCCCCCACCCTACCAGTCTTCTGGAAAGCTGTTAAGACCTGGCTTTTCCGGTGGGCCTGGGACCATGAAAGATTGAGAGTGTCTATGGTTTTAAGGGTTCTTAATGCATTTCTATATCGTTTTTTAAATTATTGTCGTATTGTAACCCATATTTTTTACACTGTTTTTATTATTGTTATTATTGTAAGCCACCCAGAGTCCAATTGGAGTTGGACGCCATATTAATTGCATAGATGAAGATCAGTTCATACTTTCTTTTTTCAACTACTGCATATATAATAATGTAGATTTTAAAGGATTACTTTTTATGTATTAATTGGATTGATGTTACTATTGTCTATATATGTTGTGAGCCGCCCTGAGTCCTCGGAGACGGGCGGCATACAAATCCAATTAAATAAATGAATGAATGAATGAATGAATGAATGAATGAATGAATGAATGAATAAATAAGTTCGTTCGTTCATTCAATTTTTATGCCCCCCTTCTCCTTAGACTCAAGGCAGCTTACAACATGTTAGCAGTAGCACTTTTTAACAGAGCCAGCCTATTGCCCCCACAATCCGGGTCCTCATTTGACCCACCGCAGAAGGATGGAAGGCTGAGTCAACCTTGACCCGGTGGTGAGATTTGAACCGCTGACCTACAGATCTACAGTCAGCTTCAGTGGCCTGCAGTACTGCACTCTACCTGCTGCGCCACCCCTGACCAATTGTGCCATGGTTTTAAGCTTTGTGTTCATGGTTTTTTTTTAATTGTGTATTTCTATGGAATGTCCAACATAAACTTTCCCTAAACTGCTCACTTCCCCCCCCCCTGAGTTCTGCAATTCTTAATTTCTTAGACGTCCGTCCTCACAAGAGGTCAACTGTGAATTCATTCATTTGAATTATTTATCCACCCATACATACATACATATATATATATATATTGTAAGCTGTCTCCTGGAGCAATTCTAGCCGGCGTGTTCTGAAGCATGACATGGAATTTAGACCGTTTCTCCTGAGGCTGGGCCACAAGGCCTCGCCAAATGTCAAGCGCTGAAGCACAGAGCCAACCTATTTCAATGAGAACCGCTTAGTCAGGCTGTTATTGATTTCTTGGGGAAATTAAGAATAGGAGCCTTAAAGAGCAACTGGTCTCGTTGTCAATGCAGCCTCACCTAGCCTGCCATCTCCTGGATACGTCGCAATGCGATTCCCAGTTCCTGGATGCAGGAAGGGGGGGATATTAAATTTTAATCACGCTTCCCTTTTTCTGCACGAATACGCGGGAGCCTAAATGCCGTGCTTTCTGATTCTCGCTTCTTTGTAACCCGCGATGGCTTGCTACCGGAATGCAGGGGTGGGAAACAGGCAGGACGGGGTGGAAGGCAGTTCCACCGGCGGAAATGAAGATGCGTGTGCAGCTCCAACTGATTGGCGGCTGTCACTTCCTGGATTACTGGCCTTGGCTCAGATCTTTTTTTCCCCCCTGCTGCTGCTTTGTCTGCGCTCCTTGGTTTTTTCCTCTTTCCTCCTTCCTGGCCTCGGACGTGCTTCACTCTCTCCTGCCCGGCTCCCCTCCAGCCTCACGCGGCCACCTCCCGCCTGAGGTGCAAGCAGAAGGCGTGGGTGGAAGTGGTGCTGGCAGCATTATCCTTCCTTCCTTCTTTCCTCCCTCCCTCCCCCCTCCCCCTTTCTTTCTCCCTCTCCTCTTCTTCCTTCTTCCCTCCCTCCCTCTCTCCTATCTTTCCCCTCCTTTTTCCCCTGCTGCTGCTGCTGTGTCTGTGTCTGTGCTCGTTGCTTTTTTCCTCTTTCCTCCTTCCTGGCCGTGGACGAACTTCCCTCTCTTCTGCCCGGCTCCCCTCCAGTCTCATGCGGCCACCGCCCGCCTGAGGTGCAAGCAGAAGGCGTGGGTGGAAGTGGCACCGGCAGCACTATCCTTCCTTCCTTCCTCCCTCCCTCCCTCCCCCCTCCCCCTTCTTTCTCCCTCTCCTTCTTCCTTCTTCCCTCCCTCCCTCTCTCCCATCTTTCTCCTCCTTTTTCCCATGCTGCTGCTGCTGCCTCTGTGCTCGTTGCTTTTTTCCTCTTTCCTCCTTCCTGGCCTCGGACAAGCTTCCCTCTCTCCTGTCCGGCTCCCCTCCAGCCTCACATGGCCACATCCCGCCTGAGGTGCAAGCAGAAGGCGTGGGTGGAAGCGGCGCGGACAGCATTTATGCTTCTGGCAGCACACGTTCGCCTAGCTACCCAGCCTGAGGCAGGGAGGTGACCCAGGAAGGAGAGCGCGGGAAATGTGAAGCAAATTGTCACCCCAGCAAGCAACACTGGTAAGGTTGTAAGTCGAGGACTTGACAGTTCACTTGAACAATGATGAGCGCTCAAGCCACTCCCACCTGGTCATATAGTTGGCAAACGGCTCCTACCCAGTCATATGAGCATTAAGCCACACCCAAAAAATAAGCCACACCCATAGTGTGGCAGTAAAAAGTTTGGCTGCCCATTACTGTCGGAATGGTAAGGTTCTACATTCTGGTTGTGCTTTTCAGGATATGCATGCAGCTATGAATCCACTGACACCCACCTTTGCGCGCCCACACAAGATTTGGCTTCTGCGCATGCGCAACAAGCGAAATCTGGCATAAGTGAGATTTTGGCAATTTCTGGTGATTTTTTGCTTCTGTTCATGCGCGGAAGCAAAAATATCAGCGAAAATCACTGAAATTTTGCTTGTGTGAATGTCCTTGTGTGATATCTTGCATGCTGCCAAATCTTGCGTCAACGAGTGTGCGTGCCCCTGCCAGACACACATGTGCCCGCAATAGCCTCGGTGGGCACACCAGTAGGGCTAAAGATGGCAGTCCTTTTCTGTTTGTAACCCCAGATTCTTGACCGAGAGAAATCCGAAACTAAGGATTCCTTCCTGTAAAGCTTTTCGCTCCCCCCTAGCAAGAAAGCAGGTTTCACGGATAGGATGAGCAGAGTGCCAGGCACAGGATGCCACTCAGGCAGGGATTATTGCTCCCTCTGTTCCCGGTGTGCTTTGCGCACAGCTTTGGGTGACAATTTGCTACATGTTTCCCGCGCTCTCCTTCCTGTGCCATCTCATAGGCGAACGGGTGCTGCCAGAAGCATAAATGCTGTCAGCGCCGCTTCCGCCCACGCCTTCTGCTTGCACCTTAGGTGGGAGGTGACTGTGTGATGCTGGAGGGGAGCCGGGCAGGAGAGAGGGAAGCTCGTCTGAGGCCAGGAAGGAGGAAAGAGGAAAAAAGCAACGAGCACAGACGCAGCAACAGAGGCAAAAAATGAGGAGAAAGATGGGAGAGAGGGAGAGAGGGAAGAAGGAAGAAGAGGAGAGGGAGAAAGAAAGGGGGAGGGGGAGGGAGGGAGGGAGGGAGGGAGGGAGGAAGGAAGGAAGGAAGGAAGGAAGGAAGGAAGGAAGGAAGGAAGGAAGGAAGGAAGGAAGGAAGGAAGGAAGGATCATAGCATGGAAATTCCTGAGACCCTCAAGGTTGCACTTCCAAACCTCTGGAGAAGAGTAGATTAGAAAAGGTGGGGTAAAAAATGCAGGAAAATAAGCAGAGGTTTCCTTCGAGGGAAAAAATAATCTCCTTATCATATTAGAGCAACCTACCTGTTTACCTTCTCCTCAACTTCTTTTGCGAAGGTTGGATCAGCCTACAGCAGGAAAATAAAAAATTTTTTAGAAAGACGGCAACGCACAAATGATTTTTACGCCGGGAAAACAAGCTCCAGATTGTGAAAATAAAATCATTGGAGTTGGAAGAAGTCGTTTGCTCAGGGTAGGATGCCAAAATAAAGCATTTAAAAAAACAAACACAAGTATCTGCGGTGCCAACATTCACATCAGAGAAATGAGTCTTAACGCTCTAATTAGAGGACTTAAAACTTTGCTCTTTTATTTGCCTCCCCCACCCTGAAAAAGTAAAAATAAAACTTTCTCCTCCTTCCCACCACCAACCTACCTGCCCCTGATGAGCAAGGCCAAAAAGGGAGAAAAATTGAGGGGGGTTTTCGGGTGTCTAACATCCTGGCAGGTCCCTCTGGCACTTTCAGCAACTCATTGGGGAGGAAATTTGACGCAAATAAAAATGGACAAGCGGACTGCCTGAAGTCTCAACTAAGCGGGAAGGCATCGGAAGCCCGGGAAAGGAAAAAAATAAAAATAAAATAAAAATAAAATACATGTTTAGATGATGTACCTTTCCACAACCTTCTCTTCCACACCAGTTCACTTTCAAATCTCGCAGTGAACCGGAGTGGAAAGGGAAAAAAATTAATAGGGGGAAATATGCACTGCAGACAAACAGGAAGCGGTAAGACAAGGATTTGACGTGGAAACGAAAGCAGAGTTTTATCAAGCCAGAGTGAGATCTAGCGGTTAAGGAGCTGCACTAGAAACCAGGTGACTGGGAATTCTAGACTTGTCTAAGGCATGAAAGCTGGCTGGGTAATTTTGGGGCAATCGCCGGGAGATTGGGAGTTTTAGTCCTACCATGGGCACGAAAGCTGTTTGAGTGACTTTGGCCCAATCGCCAGGAGGCTGGGAGTTCTAGTTTTCCTTAGGCACAAATGTCAGCTGGGTGACTTTGAGCCAACCACCCAGGATATGGTGAGTTCTAGTTCCACCTTTGGCATGAAAGGCGGCTGAGTGTCCTTGGTCCAATCACCAGAGATGGTGAGTTCTAGTCCTACCATGGGGATGGAAGCCGGCTAGGTGATTCTGGGCCAATCACCAGGAGATGGTGAGCTCTAGTCCTACCTTAGGCATAAAAGATGTTTGAGTGACCTTGGGCCAATGAGCAGGAGATGGTGAGTTCTAGCCCTACCATGGGGATGGAAGCTGGTTGGGTGACTGTGGCCCAATCACCAGAAGATGGTGAATTCTAGTCCTACCTTAGGCATGAAAGATGATTGAATGATTCTGGGCCAATCACCAGGAGATGGTGAATTCTAGACCTACCTTAGGCATGAAAGATGTTTGAGTGACGTTGGGCCAATCAGCAGGAGACAGTGAGTTCTAGTCCTACCATGAGGATGGAAGCTGGTCGGATGACCCTAGGCCAATCACCAGGAGATGGTGAATTCTAGTTCTACCTTAGGCATGAAAGATGATTGAGTGACTTTGGGCCAATCAGCAGGAGATGATGAGGGAGGAGATAGGAAGGGACAACCAGGAGAATGGAGGATGGAGTCCATTGTAGTGATGATGGGGGCATGGAGAGAACTTACGGCAGGTCCCACAATGAGTAGGTGCACCCTGGAGTCTTCCCGATGCCACTCTGTCAAGCGAACAGGAGAGAACCCTAGTTAGACTGAAAGTAATGTGAAAGTAAAGCATGGTAACCTGGACTAACAATAACTGGCGGCAGAAGGCGCCTTGATGGTCCCCGGTGAAGCAGGTTCAATTTGTTATTTCAATCCAGCTGAGACGGGAAAATACCGGAGATGCCTACAGAAACATTAGACCCACATGGTTGAGTTAAATAAATAAAGAAGTCTGAATAATTCCTCAACTAAATCTCCCATGACCAACCAATTAAAGAGTTATACGGTACCTACTTTGATTAGTAAACTGTTTGCTACACCAACGTAGCATCAATCTAAGCATGAAGGGCCATGTTTTCTGGCTAAATTGACAACGATGTTGGCATTTTTTCTCTCTCTCGGTTGCCCTATATGTTTTTGTACTATACTGTAACTCTTTTTAATTGTTTCATGAACGTTTAGTACCCAGAGTCACTTGCTTGAGATGGACAGCCTCAGGAACTGAATAAATGAAAGAATGAGCCTGGAGAATTCAGACTTGTCTGGCGAGCAAATGGACCGTTCAACCCATGAAATTAATTTTAATTTAATGTGGTCAATTAAAGAGATAAGCCACAGATAACAGTTGGCGCCCCATCACCTCCTGAGCTGTCCCTCCAACACAATGGTCAGATGTTCACTCTCTCTCTGTCATATAAAATCATTCATTACCCAAGAATGTGTGTTCTCAGTTCTCCAAAAAAAAAAAAAGTGGCTCAAATCATTATTTTTAATCGACCAATTAAATTTATTTTGCTGCTCAGCTCATTGATACAGCACCTCTAAGAGGCTCTTAGTTCCATAGCACCAAGACAGCACATCGGGCTATTTAAGAAAAAGGGAATTCACCAGCCCAAATGTTAGAAACATAGAAACATAGAAGATGGAGGGCAGAAAAAGACCTCATGGTCCATCTAGTCTGCCCTTATACTATTTTATCTTAGGATGGATCTATGTTTATCCCAGGCATGTTTAAATTCAGTTACTGTGGATTTACCAACCATGTCTGCTGGAAGTTTGTTCCAAGCATCTACTACTCTTTCAGTAAAATAATATTTTCTCACGTTGCTTCTGATCTTTCCCCCAACTAACTCCAGATTGTGCCCCCTTGTTCTTGTGTTCACTTCCCTATTAAAAACACTTCCCTCCTGAACCTTATTTAACCCTTTAAGGTATTTAAATGCTTCGATCATGTCCTCACTTTCCCTTCTGTCCTCCAGACTATACAGATTGAGTTCATTGAGTGTTTCCTGATACGTTTTATGCTTAAGACCTTCCACCATTCTTGTAGCCTGTCTTCGGACCCGTTCAATTTTGTCAATATCTTTTTGTAGCTGAGGTCTCCAGAACTGAACACAATATTTCAAATGTGGTTTCACCAGCTCTCTATACAGCGGGATCACAATCTCCCTCTTCCTGCTTGTTATACCTCTAGCTGTGCAGCCAAGCATTCTACTTGCTTTTCCTACCGCCTCATTGCACTGTTCACCCATTTTGAGACTGTCAGAAAAAAAATGTTCTTATGAACTGCACACACAAACACAATTTAGAAGTTAGAAAACACCAAACTCTGGTCAGATGGACGCAACAGCTGTATCCAGCACATTCCAGGGGCCCCCTGCCTCTTAAAATGATGCCTCCAGGTCATCTGAAAAGATGGCCATTTGCGAGGTCATCCAATGCCAAATGTATTGTAAAAGAAGTTGGGATGGGAAAATACTGACCCGAAAAAACATCTAGTAGATACAGGGGATCTTTGACTCTCCTTAGTCCACAGATCAGCAGGAAGACATAAATATTCTGGTTGTCCTGGGCAATCCCTGTAGAGGAAGGATGTTTGAAACTTCTTTAAAATGTCAAAGGATTAGATTTCTCAGTAAAATTAAGGTGGTCAAGGACCCGTCAACACACCAAGTTGTAGATTCCAACCCAATATCTTCCCTCTATTGTGGCTGACCAATAATAATAATAATAATAATAATAATAATAATAATAATAATAATAATAATAATAATAAATCGAGCTGCAACGACTCTGGCATAAGCCAGTGAAAGTGGTCCCAGTGGTACTTGGCACGCTGGGCGCAGTACCAAAGGATCTCAGCGGACATTTGAAAACCATCGGAATTGACAAAATCTCCATCTGTCAATTGCAAAAGGCCGCTTTACTGGGATCGGCACACATAATTTGCCGCTACATCACGCAGTCCTAGGTGCTTGGGAAGCACCCGACTGGTGATGAAATGCGAAATCCAGCATAGTGATCTCGTTTGCTGTGTTGTACTGACATAATAATAATAATAATAATAATAATAATAATAATAATAATAATAATAATAATTTATTAGATTTGTATGCCGCTCCTCTCATCAGCCAGCTGAGACGGTAGCAGATTTGGACAGTGAGGAGGTTGGGGAGGAACAGTAGTGGGCTAATATCCGGAACGCGGCCGGTGTGATTCCGGTAAAAATTACTTGGTTTTTGCTTCTGCGCATGCTGGCGGATGGGAGCCGGCAGCTCCCATCATTCATGGCGGCATCAGGGGGCGGAAGGCAGCGGGACAGGGGCTGGCAGTGCGGCGAGCGGATGGGAGCCGGCAGCCAGGGGCGTCGCGGCAGGGCAGCGGGATTGGCGGCGCAGCTCTTACCTTATTTTGCCGGTCACTCACAACTGGCAGCTCTTGTCTCCAATTTCCGGGGGAGGGGGGTGTTTGCTTCCACGCATGTGCACATGTACGGAAGCAAAAAAACCCAGAAATTACATGCATGCGCAGAAGGTGAATCAGGCACCAGGCACGGGCAAGCGGTAGGGGCGCGCCGGGCATGCGCATAGGGGAGGAATTCACTGTAAAATAAATAAAGAAAAGGGTTTTTTTTATCAGAACGTGGAGTCAGTTTTCTGCTTTGGAGAAGCCAAAGTCAGAAGGCCCTTTTGTTAGGAGCTGTGGTGGTGCAATGATTAGAATGCAGTATTGCAGGCTGACTCTGCCAGCTGCCAGCAGTTCGATTCTGATCAGTTCAAGATTTGACTCAGCCTTCCCTCCTTCCGAAGTATGTAAAATGAGGATCCAGATTGTTGGGGGCAATAGGCTGATTCTGTACAGGAATCCCTCGCTACTTCACGGTTCATCTTTTGCGGATTCGCTACTTCACGGGTTTTCAAAGGGGGCTTAAATCCATTAAATCCATTGAAAATTTTAAATCCATTAAAAATTCATAAAATTCTTCTACAGTACTACTACCTCCAGAACCGCCTGCTACCGCACGAATCCCAGCGACCAATAAGGTCCCACAGAGTTGGCCTTCTCTGGGTCCCGTCAACTAAACAATGTCGTTTGGCGGGCCCCAGGGGAAGAGCCTTCTCTGTGGCGGCCCCGGCCCTCTGGAATCAACTCCCCCCGGAGATTAGAACTTCCCCCACCCTCCTTGTCTTTCGTAAACTACTCAAGACCCACCTATAACGCCAGGCATGGGGGAGCTGAGACACCTTCCCCAGGCTTTTATATTTTATGTTTGGTATGTATGTGTTGTTTGGTTTTAAATATGATAGGGTTTTATATGTTTTTTCTCTTTTAATATTAGATTTGTTTCGCTGTAACATTGCTTTTTATTATTGCTGTGAGCCGCCCCGAGTCTTTGGAGAGGGGCGGCATATAAATCTAATAAATTACTATTAATAATTATTATTATTACTGTACTCTGTTAAAGAAACTGGTAGGATATCACATGTAGTTCCAGCTGAGAAACATTGTAGAATGACTGTTTAATGCAAAGGGTGGGTTTTAAAAGTCCAAATACTCATTAAATGCATAAAAATATATCTTTCCTCTACTTCACGGAAATTTGTTTTTCACGGGTGGTCTTGGAACGCATCCCCCACGAAAAACGAGGTTTCACTGTAAACCACTTAGAGAGGGATGCAAAGCTCTGTGAAGCAGTATATAAGTCTAAGTGCTATTGCTATCGCTATTGCCCTTCCTTTCTTCCTGCTTCCTTCCCTCCCTCCTTCCCTTCCCTTCCTTCCATCCATCCATCCATCCATCCATGCTGGCTCGGTGGTTACAATGCAGTATTGCAGTCTAACTCTGCCCACTGTCAGCAGTTCCAATTCTCACCAGCTCAAGATTGACTCAGCCTGCCACCCTTCCAAGATCACTAAAATGAGGACCCAGATTGTTGGGGGCAAATAGGATGACTGTTTAAGAATGTAAAATCATTGTCTATCGTGCATTATTACTGTTCCAATGTACAACCATAACAGCCAGGCTCAGTACGGTTGTAACTTGAAGACTACAGAACATCTCAAGGTTACAAAAACAAGGCGGGCAGATTCCAGCAGCTTTATTAATAGTAGATGCTACAAGTAATTCAGATATTTTTTTTAAAAAAATTGCAAAAGAACTGAACTGGAAAAGAAACAACCATCTTCTCTATTTTTATGGTCTCTCTCTCACACACTTCCTGCGGTGACCTTTTAAACAAGAAAAAAAATGGTAAAGACTTCGGCCGCTGCTTCCCCTGTCCACCACTTCATTTTTTTAAAGAAACAAAATCCCTGCAATCTCATTTGAGATTGGCATAAAACACGGGGGCTGATCGATAACCTAAAACCAGCTCTGCCAACACCTTTCGTTTATTTCTTCGAAATATCACCGGTGGGGGCCCAGAGTCCAGGCTTGTAATTTTGCTTTTTGGAAATTAAAACCCAATCTGGACAGAGAGAGAAAAAGAGACAGGAGAGACAGAGAGAGAGAGAGAGAAAAGGAGAAAGGGAGACAGAGAGAGAGAGAGAGGAGACAGAGAGAAAGAGAGAAAAGGAGAAAGAGGAGACAGAGAGAGAGAAAAAAAGGAAAGGAGAGAGAAAAAAGGAGAAAGGCAAAGCGAAAGAACGAGAAAGAGAAAAAAGGAGAAAGAGGAGTAGAAGAGAGAGAGAAGGGAAAAGAGGCAGAAAAGGAGAGATGAGAAAGAATGAGGGAGAGAGAGAGACAAGGAGAGAGAAAGAAAAGGAGAGATAATATATGTGTGCGTTTGTGTGTGTGTGTGTGTGTATATCGCTGACCAGAGTCGGTCAAGAATTAGGCAGCCTTTAATCTCAATAATAAATAATTATATACTCCATACCCACCCACCAGTATTTATAGAGGGACAGCAGCTCAAATCACACTTTGTTCACCTGAGCACAAAACTGAAAGCACCAGCTTGAAGATGACGAGTGGGACCTTGTCGAAACATCGCAAGGAATTTCTGAACCTTAAAGAAACCCAAATATGCCAAGACCTACATACATACATACATACATACATACATACATACATGGTTGCTTTTCTGTCGAAATAACCCTGGTATTCCCAAATAAGGGAGGAAGCAACTTTTTTTGCCTCTTGGCCCCATGCAGGAGCCATTGCAAGGCAGATAAATTCTTTTTTATAGTCGACAAACTATAATTTACATGGTTTCATATTTTTGCTGATAAGTGAAAAGGAAGGGAGCCTGTTATAGATCTATTTCGACCTTGTTATGGTCTTATTAGACAGACATACCGTTACTGGGATTTGAACCTGTAGCGTGCTGCTGCATCATCATCATTATTATTATTATTATTATTATTATTATTATTATTATTATTATTATTATTATTATTTAGATTTGTATGCCGCCCCTCTCCGAGGACTCGGAGCGGCTCACAACAAGAAATAGCACAAATCCAATACTTAACACAATTTAAAACCCTTAATATAAAAGCAATCATACTTCTCATACAGACCATAGATAAAGCGGAAACGGCCCAGGGATCAATTTCCCCATGCCTGACGACAGAGGTGGGTTTTGAGAAGTTTACGAAAGGCAAGGAGGGTGGGGGCAGTCCTAATCTCCAGGGGGAGTTGATTCCAGAGGGTTGGGGCCGCCACAGAGAAGGCTCTTCCCCTGGGTCCCGCCAGACAACATTGTTTTGTCGACGGGACCTGGAGAAGGCCAACTCTGGGGGACCTAACCGATCGCTGGGATTTGTGTGGCAGAAGGTGGTCCCGGAGATATTCTGGTTCGATGCCATGAAGGGCTTTATAGGTCATAACCAACACTTTGAATTGCGACTGGAAACTGATCGGCAACCAATGCAGACTGCGGAGTGTTGGTGTAACATGGGCATATCTGAGGAAGCCCATGATTGCTCTTGCAGCTGCATTCTGCACGATCTTAAATTTCCGAACACTCAGAGGTAGCCCCATGTAGAACATTACAGTAGTCGAACCTCGAGGTGATGAGGGCATGAGTGACTGTGAGCAGTGAGTCCCGGTCCAGGTAGGGCCGCAACTGGTGCACTAGGCGGATCACCCTGGTATATTGAAGGAACGTCACAACTCCTTTTTGCCTCTAGGCCCAACCCAGGGCCATTTCATGGCAGTTAATTTATTCATAGCCGACAACTATATTCTGTATGTATCACATGTTTTTTGCTGAAATTTTATATATATATATTCGTAGATTTTCACAGGTATATGTATGTAGACTGTTTATTATTTTTTATTTTATTTTATTATTTAGATTTGTATGCCGCCCCTCTCCGCAGACTCGGACTTCGCAGATTGTTGTGAGTTCGGGTTTTACCCCGTGTAATATTTTGAGTGTCTATGCGACGTTTCGGTGAAATCACATTCACCATCATCAGGCTGAAGTTGTTAGCTTTGTGCTGCTTTGAATATAGTTTATAAACTATATTCAAAGCAGCACGAAGCTAACAACTTCAGCCTGGTGATAGTGAATGTGATTTCACCGAAACGTCGCATAGACACTCAAAATATCTATCTATCTATCTATCTATCTATCTATCTATCTATCTATCTATCTATCTATCTATCTATCTATCTACATGTACAAGTACAAGTACAAGTACATGTACATATGCAAATACATATACATATACAAATACATATACATATATATAAATGCTCTGGTGAGTGAAACGTGAAAAGGGGAAGAAAAGAAAGGGGTGGGGGGAAGAAGCCCAGTCCAAATAGCTCAATTAACCAGCAGGAGCTGAAAAGAAAAGGGTTGGAAGACAACACCCCCCCCCCAAAAACCCCCCAAGATTCATAATCAAAATATCCTTAGTGCTCCATAAAGCACAGAGCCATTCTGCTTGATAGTAAAGAAGCAAAAATTACCAATTTTAATATTCCACGGAGGTCTAAACCATTTCCAATTTTAACCTATGCTGATTTTCTTCTTCCCCTTCTTCCTCTGTAGAGGTAACTTGTTAACTGTATTCACAGCAGCAAAAGGCTCCATTTTTCAAAAAAAAAGAAAAAAAGAGGAATTCTTCACGGCGAGCTGACCTTTTCCTTTTTTTCCTTTTGTCGTCCTTCACAAATGCATAGCAACACAACCTGGGAGTATTTCAAACCTTCTCTCACCCACCCGCCCGTTCTCGTTTCTTGAAAATATTCTCGGCAAATAAAAGTAATCTTTCATTTACGGCCACAATAGAAGCCAACATTTCTGCTGCTAAGGGAGACATTTGTTAAGTGATGCTTGCCTCGTTTTACAACCTGTCTGGCTGCCGTGGTTAAGCGAATCCCTGCAGCAGTCAAGTTACTAACAGAGTCATTAAGTAGAATCTAGCTTCCTCCCCTCCCGTCAGGTTACGAAGCTGTTAACAGTCGTAAATAGGCTCAAGGACATTACCAATCCTACAAACACAAGCTGTGGCTTCTATTCCTATTTTTAAAAGCCTAATAAGGCCTCCTTATTCCCCATTTTTGATTAATGCCTACAACAGGTGAACTTTTGCTTACATCTGGCGGGACCCCGGGGAAGAGCCTTCTCTGTGGCGGCCCCGGCCCTCTGGAATCAGCTCCCCCCGGAGATTCGAATTGCTGCCACCCTCCCTGTCTTCCACAAGATGTTAAACACCCACTTGTTTAAGTGGACTGATTTCCCCCGCCCCCTCTGCTGACTATAGCACTTGAGAATGGTATGATTGCGTAGGATTGATTGTTTTTAATATTAAGGAGTTTTAATTCTAGCTTTTCTTAATATTAGATTTGTACCACTGTTTATTGTATTTTATTATTGCTGTGAGCCGCCCCGGGTCCTCAGAGATGGGCGGTGTACAAATCTAATTAATAATAATAATAATAATAATAATAATAATAATAATAATAATAATAATAATAATTGTTGTATTATTATTATTATTATTATTATTATTATTATTATTCCGGTAGGAAAAATGGGCCTCCATGCGCAGCTCCGCCACCCCGACATGTGCATGTCCGCGTAAGATTTGGCTTCTGTGCATGCACAGAAATCTAAATCTCACATGAGGACACTTGCGCACAAGTGATTTTACCGATTTTCTATGGTTTCTTTGCTTCCCGGAAGCAAAAAACATGCCAAATATGGGTGAAATCTTGTGTGCGAGAGGGTCCTTGCGCAAGATTTGGCTTCCTGTGCATGCGCATAAGCCAAATCTTGCATGGGCACACATGCTCCTGCCTCGGGGACATGCGCAACTGCGCCGGTAGCGGCAGTGATGGGGAACCCCCGCCTGCTTACCTCTACACTAATTTCATCCCTTGAGGCCCCTCCATCACAACTCACGGATGTTCCCACCATGATGTTTTGGGGGATTTAAAACTTTAAAAGGGTTTATTAATTTCATATATATTGTGATACTTTTATTAGTGTTTTTTAATCACTATTAACTTATTCTATGGTAACAGTATGAATGATAGATTTGACCCACCTGACGCTCGGGAGACAGGAGAGGAAGGGGCACCGATCTCTGGGGTGGCAGAGGGTCGGAGTATTCCAGTGTTGCTGGGGAGAGGCAGATATGGCGGGGGCCACGGAGTTAGCCGTTCCAGGGGGACGAGGGATCGTTGCTTAATAATGGTCCCTTGTTCTGGCTCTGTGAGCCCAATCTTGGGTACTGGTGATGAGTGTAACTCTGGCCCTGGGCTCAGGTTGCTGCTGCTCAATGCCAGGTCGGTGGTAAATAAAGCTCTCCTCATCCGGGATTTGATCCTGGATGAGGAGGCCGACCTGGCATGTATCACTGAAACCTGGCTGGGCCCGGAGGGAGGAGTTCCTCTCTCTGAAATCTGCCCAGCCGGGTTTCAAATATGGCATCAACCTCGACCCCAGGGAAGGGGGGGGGGAGTGGCTATTATAGCCAGGGAGAGCCTTTGCCTACGTAGACTCATTGCTCCAGAGATTGCGGGTTGCGAGTCTCTCTTGATGAAGTTGGACTTAGGGGTTCAGGTGGGCTTATTTCTCACGTCCCTGCCTCCCAGCTGCGTGTCAAAAGCCCTGCCTGTGCTACTCGAGGAGGTAGCCGGGTTGGCGGTGGAGTTCCCCAGACTTATTGTCTTGGGGGACTTCAACTTGCCGTCACTCGGCGAAACCTCTGGGTTGGCACAGGAGTTCATGGCCACCATGACAGCCATGGACCTGACTCAAGTAGTTCAGGGTCCGACTCACGAGGGAGGACACACACCTGACATGGTATTCCTCTCCGAGCAACTGAGTAATGGTCTGAGACTAAGGGGCTTAGAAGCACTGCCTTTGTCATGGTCAGACCATTTTCTACTACGGCTTGACTTCCTGGCTCCAATCCTTCCCCGCAGGGAGGCGGAACCAATTAAGATGTTCCGCCCCAGACGCCTGATGGACCCAGAGGGCTTTCAGACGGCGCTTGGAGTTATTCCAGATGCACTCGTCCACAGTTCGGCGGAGTCTCTTGCGGAAGCCTGGAACATGGCTGCAGCGGAGGCTCTTGATCGGATTGCGCCTTTGCGACCTCTCCGTGGCGCTAGACCCCGTAGAGCTCCATGGTTCAATGAGGAGCTCCGGGAGTTGAAACGCCAGAAGAGTCGTCTAGAGAAGCGATGGAGGAAGAGTAAGTCTGAATCTGATGGAACACTTGTAAGAGCTTTTATTAAGACTTACAAAGTGGCGCTCAAGGCGGCAAGGTGCGCGTATCATGCCGCCTTGATTGCATCAGCGGAATCCCACCCGACCGCTCTGTTTAGGGTGACCCGCTCCCTTCTTAATCAGAGGGGAGTTGGGGAGCCCTTACAGAGTAGTGCCGAGGATTTTAACATGTTTTTCACTGATAAAATCGCTCAGATCCGGGCGGACCTTGACTCCAATTGGAAAACAGAGTCGGCTGACAACGAGTCAGTTGAGGTGACTGGGGCCCGTACTTGTCCATCTGTCTGGGAAGAGTTTGATCTGGTGACACCTGATGAAGTGGACAAGGCCATTGGAGCTGTGAGTTCTGCCACCTGTTTACTGGATCCGTGTCCCTCCTGGCTGGTTTCGGACAGCAGGGAGGTGACACGGAGCTGGGTCCAGAAGATTATCAACGCTGCCTTGGGGAGGGGATCCTTTCCATCATCCTATAAAGAGGCACTCTTGCGCCCCCTCCTCAAGAAGCCTTCCTTGGACCCAGCCGTACTTAATAACTACCGGCCAGTCTCCAACCTTCCCTTTATGGGGAAGGTTGTCAAGAAGGTGGTGGCACTCCAGCTCCAGCGATCCTTGGAAGAAGCTGATTATGTAGGTCCCCGGCAGTCGGGTTTCAAGCCCGGTTACAGCACGGAAACTGCTTTGGTCGCGTTGATGGATGATCTCTGGCGGGCCTGGGATAGGGGTTTATCCTCTGTCCTGGTGCTTCTTGACCTCTCAGCGGCTTTCGATACCATCGACCATGGTATCCTTCTGCACCAGCTGGAGGGGTTGGGAGTGTGAGGCACTGTTCTCCAGTGGTTCTCCTCCTACCTCTCCGGTCGGTCGCAGTCGGTGTTAGTGGGGGGTCAGAGGTCGACTCCGAGGTCTCTCCCTTGTGGGGTGCCTCAGGGGTCGGTCCTCTCTCCCCCCTGCTATTTAATATCTACATGAAACCGCTGGGTGAGATCATCCAAGGGCATGGGGTGAGGTATCATCAGTACGCTGATGATACCCAGCTCTACATCTCCACCCCATGTCCAGTCAACGAAGCAGTGGAAGTGATGTGCCGGTGTCTGGAGGCTGTTGGGGCCTGGATGGGTGTCAACAGACTCAAACTCAACCCGGATAAGACGGAGTGGCTGTGGGTTTTGCCTCCCAAAGTCAATTCCATCTGTCCTTCCCTTACCCTGGGGGGGGATTATTGACCCACTCGGAGAGGGTCCGCAACTTGGGCGTCCTCCTCGAACCACAGCTCACATTAGAGAACCATCTTTCAGCTGTGGCGAGGGGGGCGTTTGCCCAGGTTCACCTGGTGCACCAGTTGCGGCCCTATCTGGACCGGGACTCACTGCTCACAGTCACTCATGCCCTCATCACCTTGAGGTTCAACTACTGTAATGCTCTCTACATGGGGCTACCTTTGAAAAGTGTTCGGAAACTTCAGATCGTGCAGAATGCAGCTGCGAGAGCAGTCATGGGCTTACCTAGGTATGCCCATGTTTCACCAACACTCCGCAGTCTGCATTGGTTGCTGATCAACTTCCGGTCACAATTCAAAGTGTTGGTTATGACCTGTAAAGCCCTTTATGGCACTGGACCAGAATATCTCTGAGACCGCCTGCTGCCGCACAAATCCCCGCGACCGATTAGGTCCCGCAGAGTGGGCCTTCTCCAGGTCCCGTCAACTAAACAATGTCGGTTGGCGGGCCCCAGGGGAAGAGCCTTCTCTGTGGCGGCCCCGGCCCTCTGGAACCAACTCCCCCCGGAGATTAGAACTGCCCCTACTCTCCTTGCCTTTCGTAAGCTCCTTAAGACCCACCTGTGTCGTCAGGCATGGGGAAACTGAGACATCTCCCCCGGGGAATATACAATTTATGAATGGTATGTTTATGTGTGTGTGTGTTTAGAAAATGGGGTTTTTAAATGTTTTTAAGCAGTAATTTAGATTTGTTGTAAATTGTTTTCACTTTGTTGTGAGCCGCCCCGAGTCTGCGGAGAGGGGCGGCATACAAATCTAAATAATAAATAATAAATAAATAATAATAAATTTTTGGGGGGGGGTAGGTTCAGAGAAGTGGGGCACACAGAAGCCTCCATAAGTACACCCAGATACCAATCAAGACATTATCCTTTACATAAGAACATAAGAAGAGCCTATGGACACTTGGAACAGGCTCCAGCTATTCCTCTGCCTCACTGATGTCTGATTCCAGAGGCAGCTGATAACTGCCAGACAGCCTTGGCCCCCTATCTGCCTCCAATGCAGGGCCATAGTCCGAGCCTTCCCCAGTGCCCAGGTTCCTCCCCAACCTCCTCACTGTCCGGCTCTGCTGCCGGTTCTGCTGCCCACTTCGGGGCCACTGGCGGGCCACAATGCCCAACTGAGGTGGGTGACTCAAGGATAACAGTGCAGGCGGGATGAACAGTGGAGGAGTGAGGAATGCATGACCACTTTTGCAGGACCTTAAGCCTTTCTTTAGTGCTAAACAATCAGCTCCCCACCCCCTCTCCGGTTGGTGGAGAAAGAGGATTTCTGCACAGAAGGCTCTGGGTTCAATTCCCTAGGTTTGTCTCAGTAAAATTGCAAGGGCATGCATGGTGAGGAGGAATTCTGTTTAAACTGGGATAGACAGTGTTAGGAGGTACAGTAATTGTTTCCCAGGCATTTTTCTTTCTCTTTCCTTTCCTTTTCTTCTCCATCCTCATTTATTTCTTTTCCTTTCCTTTTCCCATCCATTTCCTCACCTCAATCCCATCTTCCTCTTTTCCTTTCCTTTCTTTCCTTTCCTTCTTCCTTTCCTTCCTTCTCTTCCCCTCTTTTCCTTTTCCTTTCCTTTCCTCCCTTCCCTTCCCTTCCTTTCCTTCCCTTCTTTCCTTTCCTTCTTCCTTTCCTTCCTTTCCTTCCCTTCTTTTTCCTTTCCTTCCTTTCCTTCTTTTTCCTTTCCTTTCCTTCTTCCTTTCCTTCCTTCCCTTCCCTTCTTTTCCTTTCTTCCTTTCCTTTCCTTCCTTTCCTTCCCTTCTTTTTCCTTTCCTTTCTTCCTTTCCTTTCCTTCTTCCTTTCCTTCCTTTCCTTCCCTTCTTTTTCCTTTCCTTTCTTCCTTTCCTTTCCTTCCTTCCCTTCTTTTTCCTTTCCTTTCTTCCTTTCCTTTCCTTTCTTCCTTTCCTTTCCTTTCCTTCCTTCCCTTCCCTTCTTTTTCCTTTCGTTTCTTCCTTTCCTTTCCTTCTTCCTTTCCTTCCTTTCCTTCCCTTCTTTTTCCTTTCCTTTCTTCCTTTCCTTCCTTCCCTTCTTTTTCCTTTCCTTTCCATTTCCTTTCCTTTCCTTTCATCCTTTCCTTTCCTTCTTCCTTTCCTTCCCTTCTATTTCCTTTCTTTCCTTTCCTTCCATTTTTTTCTTTCCCTTCTGTTCCCCATTCATCCTTTTCCTTCCATTTCTCTTCCCTTTCCCTTCCTTCTTCCCCCTTCCTTTCCTCCTCTCTCCTCCTTCCTCTCCCTCTCCCTTCTCAGATCTCCAAAAAGAAAGAGATTTGTGTTCAGAAAGACATTTCCTGAAAATTCTGGAACATTTCATGCTTGTATACATTTTTACCTGCCCTCTGAAGAAATTCGGCCCAGTTATGCTGCCTGTTCGGAAGAGTCACAATCCCTAAAAATGAGAGTAAATTCAGGGTCATGCGTTCAACTGCCCATCCAAAAGTATGCCAGGGCAAGCTTTTCAGAAGGCTGTTTTCATTGGATGTATCGTTTTTTTAAAGAAATTGAAACTTTTACACAAGAAGATAAAAAATGAAGACAAAGTAATGGAAAATAAGGAAGAAAAAAAATAACAAAGGGAAATAAATCAAACAACCAAGATAAAAACCAAGATAAAATAATATCAGGAAGAAGAAAGAAAATGAAAGAAATCAAAGAAAAAGCCAAAAAGTGCAAGCAAAAAAAGCAGGACAAAAGAAAGAAAGAAAGAAAGAAAGAAGGAAGGAAAGAAAGAAAGAAAGAAAGAAGAGAGGGAAGGAGGGAGGGAGGGGAAAAAGGAAAGAAAGAAAGAAAGAAAGAAGAGAGGGAAGGAGGGAGGGAGGAAAAGAAAGGAAGGAAAGAAGGGAGGGAGGGAGGGGAGAAGACAGGAAGGAAGGAAGGAAGGAAGGAAGGGGAACCAGAGAAAGAGAGAGAGTGAGAGAGAGAGAGAGTGGCTTCTAATATTCTTCACAGCTGTTAACAGTACAAATATATTTTAACCTCTCCCCAAAGTTACCGTACATCCTATGACTCTTCTTTCTGTGATCTCTTCTACCTAATCCTCAAAACCAGAGATCGCAAGTTCATTTTCTTTTTGTTTTTATGCAATATATATATATATATATATATATATATACACACACACACACATACATACATACATACATACATACATACATACATACATACATATATATATTAAAAACTGAAAGAGGCTTCAAGGGACAGCAGGTGGTTGGTTCACATTTAAAAGAAAGACAGACATAGGAAATAGTTCTCCAGGGGGCTGGAAAGAGGATTTTGAAAAATACTTACCTTGAGCCTGGACACAGATTTTGTCCCTGGCTTGAGGCTTTGCAAATTAATAATAATGAAAAGGAAAAAAAACAGGAAAAGCAGATTAATCACTGTAACCAAAGGGCCAAGGCAATTTTTTTGCAAAACAGTTCACATGATAGCAGGATTCAGTATTTGAGGGCTTGCCACAAAGAAGAGGGGGTCAAATTATTCTCCAAAGCACCAGAAGGCAGGATAAGTAACAATGGATGGAAACTAATTAAGGAGAGAAGCAACCTGGAATTAAGGAGAAACTTCCTGACAGTGAGGATGATGATGATGATGATTATTATTATTATTATTATTATTATTATTATTATTATTATTATTAATTTATTGTCATTGTCAAAACAATGAATTGTCATTGGCAATGAAAGTCATGTGACCCCCAAAGACCAGTCCCACCATACATAAAATCAGAATAGGTAAATTTAAAAATAGAATAAAAATAGAATAAAAAATAGAATAAAATGTCCCAATTATTATTATTATTATTATTATTATTATTATTATTATTATTATTATTATTATTATATTTGTATGCTGCCCTTCTCCGAAAACTCGGGGCGGCTTAATGAACCAGTGGAACAGCCTGCCACCAGAAATCATGGGCACTCCATCACTGGACTTTTTAAAGAAGAGACTAAACAGTCATTTGTCTCAAATGGTTTCAGGGGGCTGGACTAGAGAAACCTCCACGCTCCCTTTTAGCTCATTCTATTCTAAGTAGCAGGGCCATTTTCGGCAATTTTTGATATTGATTGATCGACCAATATGCAAGAGACTAAAACACAACCATTATTTATGGGTTGTTGGGGGGGTTTTGGCCTATCAAACAGGAAAGGCCTCCTGGTGAAATTCCACTAGAGGTGGTTGATGTAACTATAGGGGAGTGGTCCCAGTAAGAGAGTGAGAAAGACATGAGAGTGGAAAACAACTGGATTGACCCTCGCTATAGAAGATTGCTCCGAAGGCGAGAGGAATTACAGAGTAAAAGGTATTAGCTTACAGCCTTAGCCTCTTTGAGGTGTGATATCACTTCCAGGCAGTATAAAGGAAAAGGATTGGGGGAAATGGGATGTGGAGAATGAACGTTGTTCTATGGAAGAGACGTGAAACCGGGGTGTGCTTGAACGAAGCTTTAAAACCATGATTTCTGCTTCAAAAAGACTTTCTTTGTTGGATGCTGTGCTGGGGAAAGCTTTCAGTGAACAGAAGCATATGTTTACATAAATGAATGTACTTTATCTAAGAAATGCAGATAAGATCGAGTTTCTAGCACTCTTCCCGGACATAGATTACAGCTAGCTCTAAAGAGAAAAATAATTGCTTCTGTGCTGTTTTTCTGTGTCGTTTGGTGGGACCCAGGGGAAGAGCCTTCTCTGTGGCGGCCCAGACCCTTTGGAACCAACTCCCCCCAGATATCAGAGTTGCCCCCACCCTCCTAGCCTTTCGTAAGCTCCTTAAAACCCACCTCTGTCGTCAGGCATGGGGGAATTGACACTTTCCCTCCCCCTAGGCTTATAAAATTTATGCATGGTGTGTTAGTATGTATGATTGGTTTCTAAATTGGGTTTTTTTAAATTAACTTAAATATTAGATTTGTTTACATTGTATTATTATTGCTGTGAGCTGCCCCGAGTCTGCGGAGAAGGGCGGCATACAAATCTGATAAATAAATAAATAAATAAATAAATAAATAAATAAATAAATAAATAAATAAATAAATAAACCCTGCGTTTCATTACGTATGCTTGAGTTCGAATAAAGAGTGGGATTTTATCATACAATAAGTGATTTCTGAGTTGGGGTTCGCTCTGGAGACCCATGCACAGAACAATAATCAGCAAAGATATCAAGCCTAAACACATTTTAGCTATAATACATGACTACAATACGGAGAGCTCCCAGAGCAAACCTAGCAGTGAGTAGCTTAGACCAGTGTTTCCCAACCGGTGTGCCGCGGCACGCCGCGAGGCGGCTCCTGCAAGTGGGAGCTCCAGGGCTGAGGCTTCAGCCCTGGAGCTCCCACTTGCAGAAGCTGCACCCCCGACTGCCGGCGAAGGAGGCTCGCTCGAGCCTCAGAAAGGAGGCGGATTCAGGCAAAGAGCCCGGCGCAATGAGCGCAGCGTTGGAAAGCGAGCGGGCGGTGGGGGCGCTTCGCTTCTGCCTTCCTGAGGCGCTTCTGCCTTCCTGAGGCGCCGCGTCCGGCGAGTTTCTGCCTTGCCTAAGTAACGCGGCGGGAGAGATGCTAATTCCCATCTCAATCGGTCCGTCTTTTCCCTCAGGAGTGGGTGGGCATTTTGTCCCTGGCACCACGTCAGCAGCATCAAGAGGACAACAGATGACTAATCCCGCCACTGTGGACTGCCGCCAGAAAGGCAGCTCCCCTGTTTCCTCCTGGTGGCTGCAGCAACGCTGGCGATCCGTCCGCTAGCCGCTCCGAGCGCTGTGGGAACGCCCACCCCTCTCACAGTCCTGTCCCGGGATGTCAGTAAAGGGGCTGCTTCCCATCCCCCTGCCAGCTTGCTCAGAACATTCAAACTAAGGAAAACCTTCGCCGGCCTCCACAGAGAAGAAAGGAAGAGAGAGAACGAGAGAGAGAGAGAACAAGAGAGAGAAAGCATGAGAGAAAAAGAGAGAGAGAATAAGAGAGAGAGAGAGAAAAAAAATAAGAGAGAACGAGAGAGCAACAGAGAGGGAGAGAGAAAGAAAATAAGAGAGAGAACGAGAGAGAGAGAGCAACAGAGAAAGATAGAGAGAGAGAAAGCATGAGAGAGAGAGAAAGAACAAGAGAGAAAGCATGAGAGCGAGAAAGAACAAGAGAGAAAAAGAGAAAGAAAATAAGAGAGAGAATGAGAGAGAGATAGAGAAGGAAAGCAAGAGAGAAAAAGAGAGATAGCAAGAGAGAGAGAAAGCAAGAGAGACAGATAGGGAGAGGAAAGGAGAGAGAGAGAAATGAGAACAAAAAGGGGAGAAAAAAGGAGAAATGATAAAATGATTGAGGCAGAGAATGAGAGGAGAGAGAAACAAAAGAGAGAGAGAGAGGTGATTCTTGAAGCATATTGTAAAAAGCACCCAAATAATAAGAAAAAACCCAGCCCTCACCTGTTTTTGAAAAGAATAAAAGAGAAAAAAAACCCAGCCCTCAATTGGTTTTGGAAATGGTTCGAGTGTGTATACACACACACGCATAAAGCGGGGAGAGAGACAGGGGTGGAAAAAGAGGAGAAGTGAGAGGGAGAAGGAATGAGGGGAAAAGGGAAGAAGAGAGAGAAATGAGAAACATGAGAGAGAAAAGGGGGAAAGACAGGAGAAATACCCAGAAATGAGACACTGGTATAAATTTGAGGAGGGATGATTGATGATTGACTGTATTTATAAGGGGATGTTACATAGGATTGTATATATGAGGGGGTTATGTATGTATGTATGTATGTATGTATGTATGTATTTAGTTATTTAGTTATTTAGTTATTTAGTTATTTAGTTATTTAGTTATTTATTAGATTTGTGTCATTTTGGTTGGTGGTGTGCCCCAGGATTTTGTAAATGTAAAAAATGTGCCGCGGCTCAAAAAAGGTTGAAAATCACTGGCTTAGACAAAGAGAAAACAGAGAGGGTGACTCAGAGAAATAAGCTATAAACTCTAGCTCCCTCTTTTGGCAGTCTGCAACACTGCAGCCAATATATTGCCAACCCAATACAGTAGTTATAGTCCTAACATATTGGATGCTCCATTCGTGCTAAGTGTGGAAAATGCTTCTACATCACATTTTCGAGGACTATCTTAATTTTGTGCAGTCACTAAATGAATGCTTGTAAGTCATGGTTTATCTGTTTTTTCTGTTACTTTTGGGTCATTTTGATCCCATGCAGGCCATTCAAAAATATATTCAAAGGAAAGGAAGGAATAAATAAAGATCTCCATGCGGGCTTTAAAAACTGTACAGTCTAAAGATGCAGCCAAGAAGGCAGTGAAGCTGCCTAGATTTCTGGTTAAAATTACCCCTTTTAAAAAGCAGTTTGTCAGGTGACGTCAGAAGCTAATCAGAGCCGGCAGCCCTCAATGAGCTCCAATCAATATTTATGGTAAGCAGCAATCAATTTCTGTAACTTGATACAATTATCAGGTTTTTAGCAAAACAGCCTTGTTAAGGGAGAGACAAAATGGGAGAAACAGACAGAAGAGAGGCAGAAGAGAGAGAGAAACGGGAAAAAGAGAGAAGGGAGAGAGAGAAAGAGAATGAGAGAGAGATAAAGACAAGAGAGTGGTAGAAGAGAGAGAGAATGAGAGAGAAAGAGAGAAAGAAGAGATGAGAGAGAAGAGACAAAAGGGAGAGAGGGAGAGAGAATGAGAGTGCTGGAAGAGAGAGAGAGAATAAAGAATGAGAGAGATAAAGAAGAAGTGAAAGAGAGACAGACAGAAGAGAGAGAAAGAATGAGAGAGACATAAAGTGCGGAGAGAGTGCCAGGAGAGAGAGAGAGAATAAAGAATTATATATACATATACTGTACATATACATACACATACACAGATAGAGTGGCACCTCTTCTCAAGAACGCCTCTACTTAAGAACTTTTCTAGATAAGAACTGGGTGTTCAAGATTTTTTTTCCTCTAGTTAAGAACCATTTTCTACTTAAGAACCTGAACCCGGAAAAATTTCCCAGAAAATTTGAGAGCGGCACGAAGCCCCTGCCAGTTTCCTGCCATTTCTCTCTTTGGCGCAGTGTATGGGAGGCAGCCTCACGCCGGGTGTATGGGAGGCATGTGCTCCTCCTCGCCACCTCAGAGTCCCTCTTTTTTTAAAAAGCCTTAAAGTTTTGGATTGTTTTGATTCCCCTCCCCTTCTTCCTTCGGCAGCAACTGTCCTCCTCCTCCTCTTCCTCCTCCTCCTCCCACCCAAATTCCGAGCTTTTATTTCTTTCCTAATGGGTTTGCACGCATTATTTGCCTTTACATTGATTCCTATGGGAAAAATTGCTTCTACTTAAGAACTTTTCTACTTAAGAACCTGGTCACGGAAAGAATTAAGCTCTTAAGTAGAGGTATCACTGTACATATACATATATACATATACATATAGAATAGAATAGAATTTTTATTGGCCAAGTGTGATTGGACACACAAGGAATTTGTCTTGGTGCATATGCTCTCAACGTACATAAAATAAAATATACATTTGTCAAGAATCATGTGGTACAACATTTAATGATTGTCATAGTCATATACATGTTTTCGTAGATTTTCACGGGTACAGGTAGGACGGTCTTGGTATATTCGGGTTTTTTCCTGTGTAGGATTTGGAAATTTCTGGTGACGTTTCGACGAGGTCCCACTCATCATCTTCAGGCTGGTGTTTCTGTCCTTGTTCTAAGGGCGAACACAGCGAGACCTGAGCTGCCTTCCTTCTATAAATGTTCGCCCTAGAACAAGGACAGAAACACCAGCCTGAAGATGATGAGTGGGACCTCGTCAAAATGTTGCCAGAAATTTCCAAATCCTACACGGGAAGAAACCCGAATATACCAAGACCGTCATACATATACATATACATATACATATACATATACATATACATATACATATACATATACATATACATATACATATACATATACATACATATATATATATATATGTTTTTTTCTGTTGGCGCATGGAGCCGCAGGTAAAATCTTCCCGAAACACGGACGCACCTGTGACTCCGTGCGCAATTTTGCTACCTTCACAGGTGCAGCAGCAAAATTGCGAGACCCCGCAAGAACTTACAAGCCGCGGTGGCGAGCGCAATTTAGCGTTCCTGCTTGTAGCCCACCGCTGGATGAAAGAGAGACAGACAGAAGGGAAGAAAAGAATGAGAGACACATAAAGAGAGGAGTGAGTGACAGAGAGAGAGAACAGAGAGAGAAGAAAGCTAGAAGGGAGAGCAAATGAGACAGAGAAAGAGGGAGAGAGAGAGAGAGAATGAGAGAGAGAGTGCCAGAAGAGGGACAGAGAATAAAGAATGAGAGAGAGAGATATGAAAGAGAAACAGACGGGAGAGAGAGAGAGATAAAGAGAGGAGAGAGTGACAGAAGAGAGACAGAAAAGACAAAACAAGACAAAGAGAAAGAAAGAGAGAGAGAGAAAGAAAGGAGAGACAGAAGAAAGACAGAAGAGAGAGTGAAAGAGAATGTAAGAAAGAATGAGAGAGAGAGATAAAGAAGAAAGAGAGAGGCAGAAGAGAGCCCAAATGAGAGAAAGACGAAAGAGAGAGAGAGAGAGTGAAGGGGAGGAGAGAGAGTGATAGACATTTTCCCGCACAATTTTTCTACCTTTTATTAGACTTATTTGTCTTCCTGGGCAAATGAGGAAGAGGGACAAACCCCCACTGCCATCATTACAGAGGTTTAGGGGGGGAAAGAATCAAAAGGAAGAAAAAAGAAATAAGAACCGTTAATGAACACCGCCATTCGGAGAGATGGAGGGGGGAGAGAGAAAGAGAGAGAAGGTTGCCCACAAAGGGGACTTAATTTGTTTTCAAGGCAGAGAATCATAGCAGAAGAGGGCACTTATCTGGAGTAGTTCTTTTTGAAGGTATCAAAATAAATTAAAGCCCTGTCTGTGATTGCTATCAAATACTGTATTTACACAAAAAGCAATTCGCCTCCAGTCTTCCAGCATGGCTGAACCAAATCTGTCTTTTTATGTTCAGCCTGCAAAATGCCGCTTTTAAGCCAGACACCGGCCGTTAATTAGCTCCTCCACCCTCAAGCCTTGGGTTTCTAGCTTCATTCAGGTTGCAAAATTCCGTTCCCAGTGGCTCTTAACCTTGGCTTGCCGATGCCCAGGTAAGCCTTCCAAATTTAGCAGGCCTCCTGCGCCCCACCCATTTCTAAACAGCATATTTCAGAATTGTAGAGGTTTCACTAACATTGCATCCGAAGTCTGCAAGGTTGGGACGCTGATTTGTGGGGCGAGGGAAGGAGGACACGGCTGAGAATCCTGTTGGGGGCGTGGGTATCGTTGCAAGCACAAGAATGGAGATAATGAGGTTTGCAGAGATTTGAGTTGGCCCATGGTTTGCCAAGAGGAGAAAGGTGAGAGCCAGAGGGACCAGTGGGAGTGGGGTGGAGGAGGAGGAAAGGAAGGAAGGCTCTTCCTCATTCAGGTTGATAAAGAAGAGGAGGAGAGAAGGAGGAAGAGATACCGAGGAGGAGCAGCAGCAGCAGGAGCAGGAGAAAGAGGAGCAGGAGGGGGAGCAGGAGCAGGAGAAGAAGAGGAGAATGAGGAGGTGATGGTGGTGGTGGAGGAGGAAGAGGAGGAGGAAGAGGAGAGGAAAAAGAGGAGGAGAGGAGGAGCTGGAGGGGGAGGAGGAGGAGGTGGTGGTGGTGGTGGAGGAGGAGAGGAGGAGGAGGAGTGGGAGGAGGAAGAGGAGAGGAGGAGGAAGAGTGGGAGGAGGAGGAGGAGAGGAGGAGGAGGAGAAGAGGAGGAGGAGGAGAAGAGGAGGAGGAGGAGAAGAGGAGGAGGAGGAAGAGTGGGAGGAGGAGGAGGAGGGAGAGGAGGAGGAAGAGTGGGAGGAGGAGGAGGAGAAGAGGAGGAAGAGGAAGAGTGGGAGGAGGAGGAGGAAGAGTGGGAGGAGGAGGAGGAGAAGAGGAGGAGGAGGAGAAGAGGAGGAGGAGGAGAAGAGGAGGAGGAGGAAGAGTGGGAGGAGGAGGAGGAGAAGAGGAGGAGGAGGAGAAGAGGAGGAGGAGGAGAAGAGGAGGAGGAGGAAGAGTGGGAGGAGGAGGAGGAAGAGTGGGAGGAGGAGGAGGAGAAGAGGAGGAGGAGGAGGAATAGTGGGAGGAGGAGGAGGAGGAGAGGAGGAGGAGGAGAAGAGGAGGAGGAGGAAGAGTGGGAGGAGGAGGAGGAGAAGAGGAGAGGAGAGGAGGAGGAAGAGTGGGAGGAGGAGGAAGAGAAGAAGAAAAGAAGAAGGAGGAGGAGGAGGAGGAGGAGGAGGAGAACCTTTGTTACCTTTGAAGGTCCCAATGAGGAGGAAGAGAAAGAGGAGAAGCAGGCAGAAGGAAGGGGGAAGGACGTGGGAGAAGGAGGAGGAGAAGAGGAGGAGGAGGAGGAAGAGAAGAAGAAGAAGAAGAAGAAGAAAAAGCAGCTTTGTTACCTTTGAAGGTCCCAATGAGGAGGAAGAGGAGAAGCAGGAAGGGGGAAGGGTGTTCTCCACTCAAGTTTATGCTGGTGTTAATGGAGAAGAAAAGGAGACAAAGAGATAACTTTTCATTGACAAAGACGATGAAGGTGAAGATCAAGAGGAGGAGATTTCGCTTCAAAGCTGATCAATTTCTGTCATTTCACAAGAAAGTCAAATATGTTTTTACTAATGAAGGTCCCAGAGGAGGAGGGTAGGCATTGTTAAGACTCTGTCCATAACTGTTGGGTTGGAAATATATTGGCTGCAGGATTTGCAGTCTGCCACAAGAGGGAGATAAGAGTTTATAGCTTATTTCTCTGAGTCACCCTCTCTGTTTTCTCTTTGTCTATGCTATTGGGTTATCTCTGCAATCTCTCTATATTGTGATTATGTATTGTAGCCAAAATATGTTTAGGCTTGATATCTTTGTTTACTGATTATGACAGACAACTGGTAAGAAAGACTATGTACTTGGTAATATTTGGATTGTTATTCTGACTTATTATGTGCATGGCTTTAGACTGTTTATTGGAATATCTTAATTCTCAAACTAAACTTTAGTCCATGTTAGTGTATCTGTGCGTTGCTGTGAAGATATTCACTAATAATAATAATAATTATTATTATTATTATTATTATTATTATTATTTATTAGATTTGTATGCCACCCCTCTCCGAAGACTCAGAGCGGTTCACAACAAACAGGGGGATGCGTTCCGAGACCGCCCGCGAAAGTCGAATTTCCGCAAAGTAGAGATGCGGAAGTAAATACAGTGATCCCCGTTTATTGCGTCCCCAACCATTGCGAACAGGGTACTTCGCGATTTTTCAACCCGGAAGTCAAAATACCATCTACGCATGCGTGCCCGTTTTTTCTATGGGCACGCATGCGTAGATGGCAACCGGGAGATCAGCTGCTGGGCGGCTTCCCTGGGTCTTCCCCCTCTTGCTGGCGTCAGCGAGGAGTTTCCCCCACCGCCCACGCAAACTCCTCGCTGCCGCTCGCCACGCCCTTCGCCTGCCCACGCCGTTCGCTCCCCCTCTTGCTGGCGGAAGGGCGAGAAGCCCTCCCCAGCACCTGCTCGCCCGCCCTTCGCCGCTCGCCCCGCCCTTCGCCCTGGCCGCTTCTTCCCAGCGGAGAAATTCCAGCCCCCACCTGGTCCCGCCCCGATCCTCCTCCCTGAGGCAGCTCGCCCTCCCATGGCCGCTTCCTCCACCCTCCCATTGCAAGCCCCTCGCCACCGCAGCCAACGCGCGCTGCGATCTTCAAGCCCGGCTCCTTTCGGCCCAGCATCCCGGGCCAAGCAGCTGCCTTCCGTGACTGAGCCTGGCTCGCCCGGAAGATCGTAGCGCGCGTTGGCTGCAGCGGCGAGCGAAGCCAAGCCGGCAGCAATGTCGCCGCCGCTGCAGCCAACGCGCGCTACGATCTTCCGGGCCAGCCAGGCTCAGCGGATCAAGCCCGGCTCCTCTCGGCCCAGCATCCCGGCCCAAGCGGCTGCCTTCCGTCACTGAGCCTGGCTCGCCCGGAAGATCGTAGCGCGCGTTGGCTGCAGCGGCGGCGACATTGCTGCCGGCTTGGCTTCGCTCGCCGCTGCAGCCAACGCGCGCTACGATCTTCCGGGCCAGCCAGGCTCAGCGGATCAAGCCCGGCTCCTCTCGGCCCAGCATCCCGGCCCAAGCGGCTGCCTTCCGTCACTGAGCCTGGCTCGCCCGGAAGATCGTAGCGCGCGTTGGCTGCAGCGGCGGCGACATTGCTGCCGGCTTGGCTTCGCTCGCCGCTGCAGCCAACGCGCGCTACGATCTTCCGGGCCAGCCAGGCTCAGCGGATCAAACCCGGCTCCTCTCGGCCCAGCATCCCGGGCCAAGCAGCTGCCTTCCGTGACTGAGCCTGGCTGGCCCGGAAGATCGTAGCGCGCGTTGGCTGCAGCGGCGAGCGAAGCCAAGCAGGCGCGCCGTTTTCCCGCTGACTCCTAAAGCGGGGAAGTTCGCCCGGAGTCAGCGGAGAACGGCGCAACTGTTTTAAAACGATCGGAGCTTTCCAATGAGTCCCGAAGACAAACGGCAAACTTCTGCGTTTGTCTTCGGGACTCATTGGAAAGCCGCGCGGGTGTTTTAAAACATCCCCCGCCGACATGGGGGGCTTGCTAGCACCCCCCCAAACCCGGGTTGGGGGTTTGGGGGGTGCTAGCGAGCCCCCCATGTCGGCGGTGACGTTTTAAAACACCCACGCCGCCCCCCAATCTTCGGCTCCTCGCTAGCGCTGCGGAAGTTTTAAAACACCATCTGCACATGCGCAGATGGTGTTTTTACTTCCGCAGCGCTACTTCGCGAAAACCCGCTCGTTGCGGGGGGTCCTGGAACGGAACCCTCGCAACGAGCGGGGGATCACTGTACACTATTTTTGGCTATGAACAGTATCACAAGCCTTCCCTTAACACTTTAAACCCCTAGACTGCAATTTCCCATTCCCTTAGCAACCATTTAGATTATTACTCACCATGTTTATTTATTAAAGTTTATTTAAAAAAATATTTATTAAAGGTGGACGAAAGTTTGGCGATGACAGATGACGTCATCGGGCGGGGAAAATCATGGTATAGAGAAAAAAACCCGCAAAGTATTTTTTAATTAATATTTTTGAAAAACCGTGGTATAGCCGTTTCGCGAAGTTCGAACCCGCGAAAATCGAAGCGACCACTGTACAGTGTACAAATCCAATGTTTAAAAAACCGTTTTAAAAACCCCTTATAATAAAAAGCAATCATACAACCCAAACAAACCATATATAAACCATAATAGCCGAGAGGTATATCAATTTCCCCATGCCTGGCGACATCTCAATCTAAACGTTTTTTTGTGTGCACAACCTTGGTAAACAAGGATTCCTCTGCTCACATATTAACAGGCATGACTTTAAGCCGGGTGGGCAAAACCCTTGCAGAAGACCTTCAAGCTCAAAACCTCAAAAAAGGTTCAAAGGCAAAGAAAAGAGAGAGAGAGAGACAAAGCAAAAAAGGGTTGACTCGCCCTACCCAATAGGTTGTGGCTGCTTCTTTCATGGCTTCGGTGAAGGGACACAGCAAACCTAGAGACACCGAGAAGGAAACACTTGATGAACGTGATGGACTCAAAAGCACAATCCAACTCAAGGTCTTTCTGTTGACGGCAAAAAGGGACCTCTTTTAAGCAATTTGGGCTGTCATCCAGAGAGATTTCCCCCCACCCAAATTTATTTATTTATTTATTAGATTTGTATGCCACCTCTCCCCGTAGACTCGGGGCGGCTAACAACAATAATAAAACAGCGTATGACAAATCTAATATTTTAAAATAGCTAAAAACCCTTATTAAAAACCAAACATACAAACAAACATTACCATGCATAAATTGTATAGGCCTGGGGAGAAAGGAATATCTCAATTCCCCCATGCCTGACAGCAGAGGTAGGTTTTAAGGAGCTTACAAAAGGCGAGGAGGGGTGGGGGCAATTCTGATTTCTGGGGGGGAGTTGGTTCCAGAGGGTCGGGCGGCCGCCACAGAGAAGGCTCTTCCCCTGGGTCTGCCAGATGACATTGTTTAGTCGACGGGACCTGGAGAAGGCCAACTCTGTGGGACCTAATTGGTTGCTGGGATTCGTGCGGCAGAAGGGCAGTCCCAGAGATATTCTGGTCCGATGCCATGAAGGGCTTTATAGGTCATAAACCAACACTTTGAATAGTGACCGGAAACTGATCGGCAACCAATGCAGACTGCCAAATGTCCACAGTTGAGAAAATCCCAAGATTAAGTCTTGAAGAAGCTTGATTTATAGATCCTCTGCTCCAGTTTAAGGAGGGTCTAGACCAGTGATGGTGAACCTTTTTTCCCTCAGGTGCCAAAAGAGCGTGAGCACTCGCTTTTCTGCATGCGCGAGTGCCCACACCCATAATGCAATGCCTGAGGAGTGCGAAAACAGCTTCCTCCACTCTCCAGAGGCCCTCTGGAGGCCGGAAATGGCCTGTTTCCCAACTTCTGGTGGCCCAATAGGCTCGTGTTTCGCCTTCCCAGACTCCAAAGGCTTCCCTGGAACTTGGGGAAAGTATAAACACCCCTCTCCCATCCTCCTGGAGGCTCTCTGGAAGCCAAAAACGCCCTCCCAGAGCCTCTCGTGTGAGCCAAAAATCAGCTGGCCGGCACACACATGCACGTTGGAGCTGAGCTAGGGGCAACGGCTCGCGTGCCATAGGCGTGCCATAGGTTCGCCATCACTGCTCTAGACAGTCTATGGCTGTGATGGCGAACCTATGTCATATGTGCTTCCCAAAGACAAACTGGACTTAACTTGGAAGGAAGGAAGAAAGGAAGGAGGGAGGGAGAGAGAGAGGGAGGGAAGGAAGGAAGGAAGGAGGGAGGGAGGGATAGAGTAAGGGAGGGAGGGAGGAAGGAAGGAAGGAAAGAAAGAGGGAGGGAGGGAAGGAGGGAGAAATAGAGTGAGTGTGTGAGGGAGGGAGGGAGGGAGGGAGGGAGGGAGGGAGGGAGGGAGGGAGGGAGGGAGGGAGGGAGGGAGGAAGGAAGGAAGGAAGGAAGGAAGGAAGGAAGGAAGGAAGGAAGCTCTTCTCCATCAAGTTTCCCCCATTCAAGGTTTCACTTCTCATCCAAGAACTTAAGAAGCTTCTTGGATGAAAAGCAAAATGCTTTCAAAGAAAACACCAAGAAAGTCCATGGCCTTTTGCAAAATTTGCAAAAAGTCCATGGCCTTTTGGAATTGCTGAGTGGAATGGAATACTAGATTACTAAGAATGTGACTGAGAGTATGTACATTGGCAGGGTTTATTAATGCTTTATACTGTTTCTATACTGTTCTTATATTGTTTTTATATATTGTTTTAATGCTGTTTTTATACATTGTTTTTTATTCCTGGAAGCCGCACAGAGTCCTCTGGGATTTCGGTGCATGCAAAAACGATAATAAATAAATAAATAATAAAACAAGAACAACAAAAACACAATTTTGGAATAAAGGTCCAAATAGATGTTGATTGATTCACACTGGACAATAAGGAGGAATCAGAGGAACATTTCTTTTACCTGGCTTCATCCAACACCTTCTGCATAATTTGGGCCTTCTCCTCAATTTTGGCATCTTCATTAACATCTGTGCCTCCAAAGATAATTCCAAAAGGAACAGGACTGCCTAAAAAAAAAATGGAGAATGCCAACAGTTTCTTCTTAACCCAGTGGCACAGATGGTGCCTCTTGGTCAACCAAACTGAACTCTGGGATCAGAGCCTAAAACACATAAAGAGTGTTTGCAGGAAGTGGGTATGGATAGCTTAATGAAAGGAAGGACCAGGGGTGACATGGTAGCATTGTTCCAATATTTGAGGGGCTGCTACAAAGAAGAGGGAATCAGTGTATTCTCCAAAGCACCTGAGGGTAGAACAAGAAAGCAATGGGTGGAAACTAAACAAGGAGAGAATCAACTTAGAACTAAGGAGAAACTTCCTGACAGTGAGAACAATTAATCAGTGGAACATCTTGCCACCAGAAATTGTGGGTGCTCTCTACATGGGGCTACCTTTGAAAAGTGTTCGGAAACTTCAGATCGTGCAGAACGCTGGCCGCTGAGAGCCATCGTGAGGCTTCCCAGATTCACCCACGTTTCTACAACACTCCACGGCCTGCATTGGCTGCCAATCAGTTTCTGGTCACAATTCAAAGTGTTGGTTATGACCTTTAAAACCCTACATGGAATTGGACCAGAATACTTCCTGAACCGCCTGGTACCGCACAAATTCCAGCGACCAATAAGGTCCCACAGAGTTGGCCTTCTCCAGGTCCTGTCGACTAAACAATGTCGTTTGGCGGGCCCCAGGGGAAGAGCCTTCTCTGTGGCGGCCCCGGCCCTCTGGAATCAACTCCCCCTGAGATTAGAACTGCCCCCACCCTCCTTGTCTTTTCGTAAACTACTCAAGACCCACCTATACCGCCAGGCTATGGGGGAGTTGAAACACCTTTCCCCCAGGCTCTTTATATTTATGTTTGGTATGTATGTGCTGTTTGGTTTTTAAATATGATAGGGTTTTATATGCTTCTTTTTTTTAATATTTTACGTTTTTTATTAGATTGGGTTGTTTTAGATTAATTCTGATTTCTGTGTTAAATATGTAATTTATGCCGTAAGCTGCCCTGAGTCGCAGGAGAAGGGCAGCCTAGAAATTGAATAGATAGATAGATAGATAGATAGATAGATAGATAGATAGATAGATAGATTAGATAGATAGATAGATAGATGTTAGATAGATAGATAGATAGATAGATAGATAGATAGATAGATAGATAGATAGATAGATAGATAGATAGATGGTAGATAGGTAGGATAGATAGGTAGATAGGTAGATAGATAGATAGATAGATAGATAGATAGATAGATAGATAGATAGATAGATAGATAGATGATAGATAGATAGATGATAGATAGATAGACAATAGATAGATAGAAGAGAGAGAGAGAGAAAGAGAGAGAGAGAGAGATGAGAGAGAGAGAGAGAGAGAGAGAGAGAGAGAGTTGTACATTTTCTTTATGTACACTAAGAATAGAGGCACCGAGACAAATTCCTTGTGCGTCCAATCACACTTGGCCAATAAATAATTGTATTCTATTCTTAAGCGGTCTTTTCAAACAGAAGTCCAAGACAAGCCCTCTTTCAGACTGCCTTTGGCTAAATGGAAGCCGCCTAGCCTATTCTACCATCCCAGCCCTGCTGTTACAAAGAAGAGCAATTTTCATTGTGTCTTTTCAAATCAAGCACCCTCTGCTGCCAACAGAGATTCTCAAAAGCAGCGATGCTAACAAAACTATAAACCTTCCTCCTCCTTAAAAAAAAAAAAAATCCACACACACACCCCAAAAAAAAACATTAGAAGCTGGGGAAGGGGAGGGAGAGAAACAATTAACTGGGCAGTTTTACACTCCATTAAGCTAACAAACAGCAGTGGTGATGGCAGCTAATTAGGAACAAGGCTGCTTTTAAATTCTAGGTAGAATGAGTTCACTTGTTAAAAAGGAATCAGGTAAACTGTCAAGAACTGGCTGTCAGAGCCATCGGTGGCCTATTTTACCAGCAGTTCTCCAATGTCCGCTTTTCTGGAGAAGTTGGTCAGGTGGTCCAGCATCTCTGGACATCAGCCGTTGGTGAAGTGGGGAGAGAAATGCAGGCAGACAGGAAAGCAACAAGTCACCGATGCTGAAATGTCAATTCAAAGCACAATTTTGGGAAGGGAAACTCAACCGATGGCCTGTGTTAAATCCTGGAGTTATTCTCCTGTTAAAATGGAGATTTCACATCAACAGAAAAGATTTGGGCTATGGTTAGGCCAGGGGTCGGCAAACCGTGGCTCTGGAGCCACATGCGGCTCTTTCCTCCCTCTCAGGTGGCTCCCTGTCACTGGCCAGCCCCACAACTAATCGGATTATTGGTTAGGACAGATAGAGGAAAAAGTATGACGCGCTTGGAGGAGATTCTATGGTGGGGGAACTGGATTTCCGATCAGCAGAGGAAAAAGGTTGCCCTGCTAGTGTTGTGGTTGGCTCTGGCCCAGCTCCTGCCCCAAGGAATGTGGAGGTGGATGCAGGGGAGACATCAACATGTCATAGGCCTGTTTTATTGCCGACAGAGTTAGGTAGTGCAGTTTTCTCGGACGAAGAAGAAAAGTGGGGGAGACTTGGAAGAGGGGGGCTTGGCACACAGCCCAGGAAGCCAATCTCCATTATCTTCGGTCGATTCAGATGAGGAAGTGTTAGACCCACGCATGCACAGAATTATGCATAGAAGAGACCAATTGAAGAAATATTACAGGAGATAAGAGAGGCCACCTGTGTTTGGGTGGGGCTCCAGTAATTAGAGCTGCTGATATAAATAGCAGCCTGCTGGC
The DNA here is from genome assembly GCF_031021105.1 of Erythrolamprus reginae. Lineage (NCBI taxonomy): Eukaryota > Metazoa > Chordata > Lepidosauria > Squamata > Dipsadidae > Erythrolamprus > Erythrolamprus reginae. Next base: position 36,358,423 of record NC_091959.1, on the reverse strand, counting down.
TTGGGCCGTTGTGGAAGATTATCTGATCGTTGTTTCTTCAGGACTGTGCCTTGCTGTTTCCAGACTTTGTTTGTTGATTTTTCACGACTATGAAACCAAAGCAGAGCAATGTGTGTGTGTCTCACTTCCTGGAAGAAGGAGGGCTGTGACGTTCCTTCACAGCTGCTAGCTAAGTACTTAAGGACTGATTAAGGGGATTGTACAAACTACCAGGTTTGTTTGTTTGTTTGTTTGTTTGTTTGTTTATTTATTTATTTATTTATTTATTTATTTATTTATTTATTTATTTATTTTATTTAATTTATTTAATTTATTTAATTTATTTATTTATTTATTTATTTATTTATTTATTTATTTATTTATTATTTAGATTTGTGTGCCGCCCCTCTCCGCAGACTCGGGGCGGCTCACAGCACGACACAACAATTCATAACAAATCCAAATATAATTTAAAATATTTAAAAAGGACCCCATTTTGCTAACAAACACACACTCAAACATACCATACATAAATTGTACATGCCCGGGGGAGGTGTTTCAGTTCCCCCATGCCCGACGACAAAGGTGGGTTTTAAGGAGTTTACGGAAGGCAGGGAGAGTAGGGGCAGTTCTAATCTCTGGGGAGTTGGTTCCAGAGGGTCAGGGCCGCCACAGAGAAGGCTCTTCCCCTGGGGCCCGCCAACTGACATTGTTTAGTTGACGGGACCCGGAGAAGGCCCACTCTGTGGGACCTAATCGGTCGCTGGGATTCATGCGGCAGAAGGCGGTCTCGGAGATAATCTGGTCCAGTGCCATGAAGGGCTTTAAAGGTCATAACCAACACTTTGAATTGTGACCGGAAACTGATCGGCAGCCAATGCAGACTGCGGAGTGATGGTGAGACATGGGCATACCTAGGTAAGCCCATGACCGCTCTCGCAGCTGCATTCTGCACGATCTGAAGTTTCCAAACACTTTTCAAAGGTAGCCCCATGTAGAGAGCATTACAGTAGTCGAACCTCGAGGTGATGAGGGCATGAGTGACTGTGAGCAATGAGTCCCGGTCCAGATAGGGCCACAACTGGTGCACCAGGCGAACCTGGGCAAACGCCCCCCTCGCCACAGCTGAAAGATGGTTCTCTAATGTGAGCTGTAGATCGAGGAGGATGCCCAAGTTGCGGACCCTCTCCGAGGGGGTCAATGATTCCCCCCCCCAGGGTAATGGACGGACAGATGGGATTGTCCTTGGGAGGCAAAACCCATAGCCACTCCGTCTTATCCGGGTTGAGTTTGAGTCTGTTGACACCCATCCAGGCCCCAACAGCCTCCAGACACCGACACATCACTTCCACTGTTTCGTTGACTGGACATGGGGTGGAGATGTAAAGCTGGGTATCATCAGCGTACTGATGATACCTCACCCCATGCCCTTGGATGATCTCACCCAGCGGTTTCATGTAGATATTAAATAGCAGGGGGGAGAAGACCGACCCCTGAGGCACCCCACAAGGGAGTAACCTAGAGGTCGACCTCTGACCCCCCACTAACACCGACTGCGACCGACCGGAGAGGTAGGAGGAGAACCACTGGAGAACAGTGCCTCCCACCCCCAACCCCTCCAGCCGGTGCAGAAGGATACCATGGTCGATGGTATCGAAAGCCGCTGAGAGGTCAAGAAGCACCAGGACAGAGGATCAACCCCTGTCCCGGGCCCGCCAGAGATCATCCATCAACACGACCAAAGCAGTTTCCGTGCTGTAACCGGGCCTGAATCCTGACTTCTGGGGACCTAGATAATCGGCTTCTTCCAAGGACCGTTGGAGCTGGAGTGCCACCACCTTCTCAACAACCTTCCCCATAAAGGGAAGGTTGGAGACTGGACGATAGTTGTTAAGAATGACTGGGTCCAGGGAAGGCTTCTTGAGGAGGGGGCGCACGACCACCTCTTTATAGAGTGTTGGAAAAACTCCCCTCCCCAAGGAAGCGTTGGTAATCTCCTGGACCCAGCTCCATGTCACCTCCCTGCAGAGGGACACGGATCCAGTAAACAGGTGGCGGAACTCACAGCTCCAATGGCCTTGTCCACTTCATCAGGTGTCACCAGATCAAACTCTTCCAAGACAGGTGGACAAGTACGGGCCCCAGTCACCTCGAATGACTCGTTGTCAGTCAACTCTGTTTTCCAATTGGAGTCGAGGTCGGCCCGGATCTGGGCGATTTTATCAGCGAAAAACGTGTTAAAATCCTCGGCACTGCTCTGCAAGGGCTCCCCAACTCCCCCCTGGTTGAGAAGGGAGCGGGTCACCCTAAACCGAGCGGCCGGGCGGGATTCCGCTGATGCAATCAAGGCGGCATGGTACGCGCATCTTGCCGCCTTGAGCGTCACTTTGTAAGTCTTAATAAAAGCTCTTACAAGTGTTCGATCAGATTCAGACCTACTCTTCCTCCATCGCTTCTCTAGACGTCTCTTCTGGCGTTTCAACTCCCGGAGTTCCTCGTTGAACCATGGAGCTCTACGGGTCTAGCGCCACGGAGAGGTCGCAAAGGCGCAATCCGGTCAAGAGCCTCCGCTGCAGCCTTGTTCCAGGCCTCCGCAAGAGACTCTGCCGAGTCTCCGCCGGTTGTTTTGGGACGAGTGCTCTTTGCAATACAAAAAGGGTGCTTTGTTTACTTTTTTTTGTGATAAAGAACATTGTTTTTGAACTTTCAAGTGTGTGTGTGTCTGAAATTTGTACCCTTGAATTTTCGGGAGACTCATACCATAGAGCCCAGCAGAACAGCTAGGAGGAAACTCTATGGTGTGGGAGCTGGACTTCTGGTCAGCTCCAGAATTGAATGGAAGTCCTCTGGTTAGGACTCTTTGAGTATTTAAGGTTGCTAGACCGAAGAACAGATCCACAATGCAAAATATTTGCATAACCATTGATCAGTGATTTTCAACCTTATTTGAGCCGCGGCACATTTTTTACATTTACAAAATCCTGGGGCACACCACCAACCAAAATGACACTCTTAACACGGTACATATTATACATATAGCATTGTGATGCTTTGTATATCACCCTCTGCTGGGGCCTCTTATAAAAAGAAAAAGGTCAAATATCTACAGCAGGGGTCCCCAAACTAGGCAACTTTAAGACTTGTGAACTTCAACTCCCAGAATTCTCCAGCCAGCATAACTGCCTGGAGAATTCTAGGAGTTGAAGTCCACAAGTCTTAAAGTTGTCCAGTTTGGAGACCTCTGATCTACAGTATAGAGTGATCCCTCATTTTTCGCAGGGGATGTGTTCCAAGGCCACCCGTGAAAAACGAATTTCCGTGAAATAGAGGAAATATATTTTTTAATGTATTTAACAAGTATTTGGACTTTTAAAACCCAACCTTTGCATGAAACAGTCGTTCTATAATATTTCTCAGCTGGAACTACATGGGATATCCTACCAGTTTCTTTAATAGAGTACAGGAGTACTGTAGAAGAATTTTATGAATTTTTAATGGATTTAAATTTTTTAATGGATTTAATGGATTTAAGCCCCCTTTGAAAACCCGTGAAATAGCAAATCCGCGAAAGATGAACCATGAAGTAACGAGGGATTACTGTATACACCAACAGGATAGACATAACCAGCTGTGGCTGAGGCTTCATCTAGTGGTGGCAACATTTACCTCCAGTTCTGACCAGGATTAGAAATCGGGACCATGGGGAGGAGTAGCAGTTTCAACTACTCGCCGCAGCCACACAATGACAAGTGCGCGGCACCCCGGGCAGGGACCTTCCTGGGTGTGGATGAGAGGCGGCCTGCTATTGGTTCATTGCTAGTGGTCAGGACGAATCGTAGAAGGTGATTGGTCAGTGAGCGTTCCCTGTACCTCCACTCTTCCTGTCGCTGATATCTGGAGGGATTGTGAGGGGAATGTTTATGTTCGGATGGAGGCGGGCCGGATAAATGGGCTCCGCGGGCCGTATCCGGCACATGGGCCGTAGTTTGGGGACCCATGTTTAATTTCCCAACGGCACACCTGACCATGTCTCACGGCACACTGGTTGAAAAACACTGGATTAGAGCAGTGTTTCCCAACCTTGGCAACTTGAAGATATTTGGACTTCAACTCCCAGAATACCCCAGCCAGCGAATGCCTAGCAAATGTTGGCTGGGGAATTCTGGGAGTTGAAGTCCAGATATCTTCATGTGGCTAAGGTTGGGAAACCCTTTACATAGAAGAGTGATTCAAGAAAACTAGGTCTCTGCCTCCATCTAGAGGTTATGCATAGTATTGCAGCCCAGTTACAACAGACTTATCAAGGCTATATAGCACACGTTTTAGAAAAGCAACATAGACTTCTTTTGGTCAAAAAACAACACTGATTTCCCTTTTGAAACCAAGAGACTTAACTTACCTTGAAGAAGCTTTCCAGCTTTAAAGAGATGGATGCCCAGAGCTGCCTCCAATTTGTCCGAAGAGATAAGATTTGAAATTGCCGATGGGGACTCATAATCAGAAGTGTCCTTCAAGATACACAAATGCCCAGCAGCTTGTAAATGATCTCTTTGGAAAACAAGAGCAGATGGAATTTTTTTTTAAAAGACAGAATATTAGCATTCATTTCTGTAGGGAAGTTCTATTTCAGGTAGTCTTTCACTTACAATCAAAATTGGGAACGGGATTTCCACTAGAACACAAATCAGAATTTTTTTTTCTTTCCATTGTACCAATAACCATGATTTACATACTTGTGCCGATGAATAGACTTGCAAATTGCCAACGATTTGAAACTAATTGCCTAATGAGACCCAGGAGAGATATTAGCAGCCATATATGTACATATATAAAACCGCTCCATTTTCTAGTGCAAAGAAAGAATGCTATTTTTCTGAGATTTCCAGAAATTGAGACATTTTCCCACCAGCATGGATTGTAATTGACCAATGGAACTAAAACATACGATGAACGGTTGCAGGAACTGGGCATGGTGTGAAGAGAAGGACCAGGGGAGACATGAGAGCAGTTTTCTAATATTTGAGGGGCTGCTACAGAGAAGAGGGGGTCAAGCTATTTTCTGGACAGCCAGACAAGGATTAATGGATGGAAACGGATCAAGGAGAGATTCAACCTGGAAATAAGGAAGGATTTTCTGACAGTGAGAACAATCAGGCCATGGAACAGAAGTTGCCTTCAGAAGTTGTGGGAGCTTCATCCCTGGAGGCTTTCAAGAAGAGACTCTGATTGGCATCTGTCAGAAATGGTGCAGGGTCTCCTGCTTGGGCGGAACGTTGGACTAGATCAAGAGTCACCAACCTTTTGGACCTTAGGGACCACTAAATTAATAATAATAATTATTATTATTATTATTATTATTATTATTATTATTATTATTATTTCTAATTATTATTATTATTTCTATTATTATTATTTCTATTATTATTATTATTATTATTATTATTATTATTATTATTATTATTTACTAGATTTGTATGCTGCCCTTCTCCAAAGACTCGGAGTGGTTCAGCAATACAATATGAATACAAATCTAATATTAAAAAATTTAAAAATCTAATTTAAAATACATTGTTTTAAAAAATCTATCTGCTATACAATCATACACATAAACATAATAAAGGTCAGAGAAAAAAGGAGAGGGGGACACCTGGTGGCAAAGGTGAGTCTTCAACATTTTACAGAAGGCGAGGAGGGTAGGGGCAGTTCGAATCTCTGGGGGGAGTTGATTCCAGAGGGCCGGGGCCACCACAGAGAAGGCTCTTACCCTGGGTCCCGCCAGACAGCATTGTTTTGTCGACAGGACCCGGAGAAGGCCAACTCTGTGGGACCTAATCAGCCGCCAGGATTCTTGCGGCAAAAGGCAGTCTCATGGGTACTCTGGTCCGATGCCATGTTGGGCTTTATAGGTCATTACCAACACTTTGAATTGTGACTGAAAATTGATCAGCAGCCAGTGCAAGCCGTGGAGTGTTGATGAAACATGGGCATATCTGGGAAAGCCCATGATAGCTCTTGCAGCCGCATTCTGCACAATCTGAAGTTTCCAAACACTTTTCAGAAGTAGCCCCATGCAGAGAGCGTTGCAGTAGTCGATCCTCGAGGTAATGAGAGCAAATAGGGCCGCAACTGATGCACCAAGCGAACTTGGGCAAATGCCCTCCTCGCCACAGCTGAAAGATGGTGCTCTTATGTCAGAGTGGGCCTTCTCCGGGTCCCGTCAACTAAACAATGTTGTCTGGCGGGCCCTAGGGGAAGAGTCTTCTCTGTGGCGGCCCCGGCCCTCTGGAATCAACTCCCCCCAGAGATCAGAACTGCCCCCACCCTCGTCTTTTGCAAGCTACTTAAGACCCACCTATATCACCAAGCATGGGGGAATTGAGACATCTCCCCCAGGCTTTTATAGTTTTATGTATGGTATGCGTGTGTTGCATGGTTTTTAAATGATGGGTTTTTAGATGCTTTTTTAATTTTAGATTTGTTTACATTGTCACACTGTTTTATTATTGTTGTGAGCCGCCCCAAGGCTTCGGGGAGGGGCAGCATACAAATCTAATAAATCATTATTATTATTATTATTATTATTATTATTATTATTATTTATTACTTAGATTTGTATGCCGCCCCTCTCCGAAGACTCGGGGCGGCTCACAACACGCGGAAACAAATCATAAATAATCTAAATTTTAAATTTTAAAGATTTAAAAAGACCCCATATACTAACAGACATAGACACAAGCATACCATATATAAATTAAACATGCCCAGGGGAAGATGTTTCAGTTCCCCCATGCCTGACGGCAAAGGTGGGTTTTAAGGAGTTTACGGAAGGCAGGAAGAGTAGGGGCAGTTCTAATCTCCGGGGGGAGTTGGTTACAGAGGGCCGGTGCCGCCACAGAGAAGGCTCTTCCCCTGGGGCCCGCCAACCAACATTGTTTAGTTGACGGGACCCGGAGAAGGCCCACTCTGTGGGACCTAATCGGTCGCTGGGATTAATATTGTTAATAATAATTAATATTAATATTTAATAATAATTATTAAATATTAATATTGTTATTGTTGTTAATATTAATATTGTTATTAATTATTAATATAAAAAAATTCCATGTAATGATGTAAACCATGATATTCCTTGTGATACTCTATGGAAGCAAAACTTGGACTTTCAAGAAGCTGCATGGGAAGAGCATTTGTTTGATAACCCGTTGTTTTCTTGACTGCCTGCAACATGCACAGACATGTTCTTTGACAAAGTTCAAAAGTGTGATTGGACCACAAGGAATTTGTCTTTGGCGCATATGCTCTCAGTGTACATAAGAGAAAAAGATACATTTGTCAAGAATCATGAGGTACAACACTTAATGATTGTCACAGGGTACAAATAAGCAATCAGGAAACAATCCATTTTAATATAAATTGTAAGGATTACAAGCAACAAGTTACAGTCATAAATAGGAGGAGATGGATGATAGGAGTGATAAGAAGACTAGTGAATAGTTTGACAGTGTTGAGGGAATTATTTGTTTAGCAGAGTAATGGCGTTCAGAGAAAAAACTGTCCTTGTGTCTAGTTATTTATTTTATTTTATTTTATTTATTTTTTATTTATTCATTTGTCCAATACACAAATACATAGGAAGAAAAATAAGATATATAGTAATATATATAAGGGTAAAGTGAACTTAGAGGAGAGGATATATGAAAGAAAGAAAATATATATGATAAGTGAGAGAAAGGAAAGACAATTGGACAGGGGACGAAAGGCACACCAGTGCACTTATGTACGCCCCTTAGTTGGCTTGGTGTGCAGTGCTCTGTAGCGATGTTTGGAAGGTAGGAGTTGAAACAGTTTATATCCAGGATGTGTTGGGTCAGTAAATATTTTCACACCCTCTTTTTGACTCACGCAGTATATAGGTCTTCAATGGAAGGCAGGTTGGCAGTAATGGTTTTTTTCTGCAATTCCTTTTCTGCACTTCTGCAGTTCAGAATGCCATGTTTGCACATTGTGCATAGAATCAACACACGGACCAGGCTAAGATCCAAACAACTCTTATATGATGGGTGTATTACTTATGCTCACACAAATACACATTGTTTGATGTCCATGCATATAAATGCATGTAAATACAGAAAATACAATTGGAAGAAAAGCTGTCCCGCTTTTTGTATTATTATTATTATGTCAGTACAACAGAGCAAATGAGATCACTATGCTGGATTTCGTATTTCATCACCAGTCAGGCGCTTCCCAAGCACCTAGGACTGCGTGATGTAGCGGCGAATTATGTTTGCCGATCCCAGTAAAGCGGCCTTTTGCAATTGACAGATGGAGATTTTGTCAATTCCGATGGTTTTCAAATGTCCACTCAGATCCTTTGGCACTGCACCCAGCATGCCAAGTACCACTGGGACCACTTTCACTGACTTATGCCAGAGTCGTTGCAGCTCAATTTTTAGATCTTCGTATTTCACTAATTTCTCTAGCTGCTTCTCCTCAATTCTGCTGTCTCCTGGGATTGCGATGTTGATGATCCATACTTTCTTTTTCTCCACAATCAGGATGTCTGGTGTGTTATGCTTCAGAATTCGGTCAGTCTGAAGTCGGAAGTCCCACAGTAGTTTTGCTTGCTCATTTTCGACCACTTTTTGGGCTTATGATCCCACCAGTTCTTTGCCACTGGTAAATGGTAGTTCCGGCACAAGTTCCAGTGGATCATCTGTGCCACAGCATCATGTCTATGCTTGTAGTCAGTCTGTGCGATCTTTTTGCAGCAGCTGAGTATGTGATCGATTGTTTCATCTGTTTCTTTACAGAGTCTGCACTTTGGATCGTCTGTTGATTTTTCAATTCTGGCTTTGACAGCATTTGTTCTAATGGCCTGTTCTTGTGCCACCAGTATTAATCCTTCTGTCTCCTTTTTGAGTGTTCCACTTGTATTATTATTATTATTATTATTATTATTATTATTATTATTATTTAGATTTGTATGCCACCCGTCTCCGCAGACTATGGTATGTTGAGTTGTGTGATTGTGTTCTTAATAAGGGTTTTTTAATTGTTCTGCTTTTTAACATTGGATTTGTAGATTGTATTGTTTGTTGGGAGCTGCTCCGAGTCCTCGGAGAGGGGCGGCATACAAATCTAATAAATAAATAAAAATAAAATAAATAAGAAATGTCCATCTGGGTTCAGTTCCAACTAGGGAGAAAGACACTGGAAACATGGGGGCTGATTGGAAAGATGGTTTAATGGTGAAGCAGAACCAACAAGCACATGTTAATCTGGGTCAGCCGACTGCCTGGTTTGATGAGCAGATGGATTTTTATACTTCGTTCTATAGCACTTTGTAATTTACATTCTTGTTTTGTGTGTTTCGTTATTTGACTTTAATGAGTGTATCCCGAAGGCAGGGAATCAGTTTAGGGTTTTTAATCTTGCTAAACAAATGGAATTAATTCTGGATGCCGGCTTCCGTGGGGTTTTAATCCTGTCTTGAATGGATCATATCTGCATTTCTAAATCTTAGAAACATAGAAGACTGACGACACAAAAAGATCTCATGGTCCATCTAGTCTGCCCTTATACTATTTCCTGTATTTTATTTTAGGATGGAAATATGTTTATCCCAGGCATGTTTAAATTCAGTTACTGTGGATTTACCAACCATGTCTGCCAGAAGTTTGTTCCAAGGATCTACTACTTTCAGTAAAATAATATTTTCTCATGTTGCTTTTGATCTTTCCCTCAACTAACTTCAGATTGTATCCCCTTGTTCTTGTGTTCACTTTCCTATTAAAAACACTTCCCTCCTGAACCTTATTTTAACCCTTTCACATATTTAAATGTTTTGATCACGTCCCCCCTTTTCCTTCTGTCCTCCAGACTCTACAGATTGAGTTCATTAAGTCTTTCCTGATATGTTTTATGCTTAAGACCTTCCACCATTCTTGTAGCCTGTCTTTGGACCCGTTCAATTTTCTCAATATCTTGGTGCAATAGTTTCTACTTTATTGTATTTATTTATTTATTTGTCAAAACATGTACAAGATAATAGGTATGGTATAAACATACACAAAAGTAAGTAGGCATAGGTAAATTTGGACAGTAGGATAGGGACAGTAGGTACAATGGTGCGCTTATGCACGCCCCTTACTGACCTCTTAGAAACTGTAGACAGTCTACTTGGGGCAAACAGCTGAGGCCCTGAGTTTCTGCCTTTAGAAACATGTTTCTCCTTTTAGGGAAAATATAATATTCTGCCTTTTTAATCTTTCATTCCTTTAAGAGGGGTGGGTGCTAACTTTCTTCAATACAAAGTATCCAGAAGACAAAAATAACCCTAAACCTAAAATATAAAACAACCACCCAGGACACAAAATAAGTAGCCAAGAACACAAAACAAATGCAAAAAGTTACATTTTCACCACCGGATAAACCGGGTAACCATTCAACAGGTTTAGCTCAGCAGCTTAAAGTCAGTGGTCTCCAACCTGGCAACTTTAGAACAAAATAGAATTCTTTATTGGCCAAGTGTGACACACCAGGAATTTGTCTTTGGTGCATATTCTCTCATAAAAGAAAAGATACATTTGTCAAGAATCGTGAAGTACAACACAATGATTATCATAGGGGTCAAATAAGCAATCGGGAATATGATTAAAAACTTTAAGATTACAAGCAACAAATTACAGTCATACAGTCATAAGTGGGAGGAGATGGATGATAGGAACAATGAGAAAAAACTAGTAGTAATAGTAGTAACTTGTGGACTTCAACTCCCAGAGTTCCTCAGCAAAACAAAGCTGGCTGAGGAATTCTGGGAGTTGAAGTCCAGAAGTCTTAAAAGTGACCAGGGTTGGAGATCCCTGGCTTAAGTCTCCTTGATCCGGGTTTGGCGAATCATGTGAACGCAGCCAGCAACACGGCTTTCCATTTCCACTCCAGGGTGGGTGGGTAGGGGTCATGAGCATTCCCTCCGGCCACTGGTTAACCCCTTTCAGCCTTGCCTGGCTGCACCGGACGAACTGCCGCCTGCTTCCACCCCCCACCCCACCCCCACCTACCCCCATCCCTCACCGTCTTAATAGCGCTGCAGACATTTGCAACCGGACTGGGTGCAAAGCCGGCCACGGAGGGCGTGTGTGTGTGTGTCACTTACTGGATCCTACGGGCGGTGGTCCCGTTGCCCGTCTGGGCTCGCCCGGGAGCCAGGAGCAATAGACGCATGGCGAGTTGGCAGCTGTGCCCTACTTCCGGTGAGGTCCTGGGCGGCTTCATTCAATCGTTGCCCGGCACCGGAAGTCAGCGGCCCCTCTTCCCATCTGGCCCCAACTCTATGATCCGCTACCTTCGACTGGAGCAGTCATTAAAAGGAACGCAGCTTCCCCCCCAAAGCAACAAGGTGGACAGCCATGCCGTTCCGATTAAGGGGAAACTATTTTTTACTGTGGCGATTTTATTCTGTGGTCATTTTCAATGTTTTACCGGTTTTTATTGGTTGTAAGCCGCCTCCAGACGAGATGAGCGGCACACAAACCTGATTAGATAGATAGAGACAGACAGGCAGACAGATACCAAAATAGATAAACAGATATGAATAAACAGACAGATAGAAAATACATGGCTGTGTAAATAGATATGGATGGAGAGGATAGATAGATAGAAAGAAAGAAAGAAAGAAAGAAAGAAAGAAAGAAAGAAAGAAAGAAAGAAAAAGAATAGATAGACAGCCAGACAAACAAAAGATACATAGTTGGAAATAGAGATGGATGGAGATAGAGAGGGATAGATAGATAATGAATAGACAGACAACAGAAGACACATGACTGGAAGTAGATATGGATGGAGAGGAGAGAGAGAGAGAAATGTAGGGGGGGTGGACAAAACAATGGAAACACCTTGCAGCTTTTCCGTGGAATCCAGGTTTGTGAAGCTCCCTTCGAACAGTTTTTGTGGAAACTGGGTTCTGTACATGTCTAGGACATGTGGTCTTGCGATCCACTCTAACAATTTGCTTTAGAGTCTGACAGTCTCTCTCAGACAACTTCGACTTTCGACCAGACCTATGCTTGGCTGAGGACGTTTTCCCTTCTCTTTCAAAAGCAGTCATTACTTTTGAGACATAACCTCTTGAAATGCCAAACATTCGGGCCCTTTCTGTTACACTAGTGCCTGCCATTCGAGCACCAACAATTTGGCCTCTTTGAAAGTCTGGGAGGTCTGCCATTTCTAGAAGGTTATAACAAATTTCCTTAAATTTCTATTTTTAAAAAAGGTAGTTTTAAAAAAACATATCAAATAACAGAATTAAAAACAAACAAACATTAAAATATGTCAAGTTTTGATTGATTTGAACATGTTCAAACATTATGCCAAAAAGTCAAGTGTTTCCATTTTTTTGTCCATCCCCTGTAGATAGCTATAGGGTGGAGATGTCAGTGTGTCTTATACACCAAATACAGCCATTTTGGCTGTCCTGAAGCCCTAACCCTATTCTATTTTTGCAAAAATGGGATGCACAAAGGGTTTGGGAAGCCTGCAGAGAACTCCTGGGGACTGGGGGAAGGCAAAAATATCCCCATTTTTTGCACACAAAAAAGGGAGGGGCAAAAACCCAAAGAACTTTGCTTCGGGTCTAAAGAGCTGCCGATTCTTCCACAGCTGTTCCCAAGCTGCTATCAGCATTTCATGCCCACAACGTGGTGGGGGAAATGTAGGCTGCAAAAAAAGAAAAAATGCTCAATTTTAAAAAAACAGCAAGCAATACCATTTTTAGACATGGAATTCCTCATCAAATCATGTTCTATCATCCAATTTTGCTTTTGAGACCAAAAAAATTTCGCTTCTGGCCAACTTTTTTTCTGACCACGGCATCAAGTGTTTTTCTCCCTGGGCACAAAAAATGCTCAATTTTTAAAAACAGCAAGCAATACTATTTTTAGACATGGAATTCCACCCCAAATCATGTTCTAGCATCTGCTCTTTTTTTTGAAACAAAAATTTTTTTCGGGTTCCAACAACTTTTTTTCTGACCGCAGCATCAAGTGTGTTTAGAATGGTGCTGCCAAAGAAAGTTAGTGAGGGATGCCAGGAGAAGGGCACTAAGAAAGTCGGCTGTGCTTAGAAGGGCGCTGCAAAAGGAAGTTGGTGAAGGATGCCAGGAGAAGGGCATAAAGGAAGTTGGACATGCTTAGAAGGGCGCTGCGAAAGGAAGTTGGTGAGGGATGCCAGGAGAAGGGCACTTCTGCCCCTTCAGTGATAGAATTGAGGCCATCGGAAAGGCCTGATGGCCTCATTGTTAATAGAAAACGGCCATCCTGTGGTCAAAGCCGGCACTGCAGCCACAAAAAGAAATCGATTTTTTAAATTGGATTTTAAGGTTATTATCCTGTATCTTTATTATTAAAACCTTATTAATATTAACAAGGCGACGGGAGGCACATTTGCTGCAACACAGGAACAGAAAAAGAAATCCTGTTTCAAAAGCCTTAAAATTGAGTGAAAGTCTATTATGATCTATTAATAATAACAATATAAGTTATTGGGATATAAGTCCAATAAATAAATAAGATTTTAATAATAATAATAACCTTTGGCTGCCGCTACACTAACCCTAACCCCTAACCCTAACCCAAGAAACTTGGATTGATTAAAAACAAAGTTTTAATTGGAAAGAAATAATAGCTGTTTAAAAAGTGATGGATTTTTTAGCTTGACTTTAAATTCAAATTTGAACCAAAAGCCATTAATGAAAGCCTTGTTCGTCAATATGTTTCCATTATTGCTCATAAAATATTGATCTGGTGTAGTCCTTTCTTATCTCTATTACCTTGCCATTAAGGAATGCCCCTTTTGGTTGGACCCCTTTCTAACTAACAAAATAATCTCTGTCCGGCATGTATTTTCTCCAACCATCTTAAAGTGACTAATGTTTAACGAGTTCAAGCTGCAAGGGACCCTGCGGGTCATCTGGTCCAACACCCTGCCCAACCAGAATTAAATCTTCTACCTTGACATAAATTTCTATATTTTATTTTTTAATTTTCTTATATCCTAAGTGTTGTGGTTAGCTCTGGCCTGGCTCCTGCCCCAAGGAATGTGCAGGTGGATGTGGGGGAAACATCCACATGCTGCAGGCCTGTTTTGCTCCCGATGGAATCTGCCGACGAAGCTCCTCTGACCAAGGAAGCGTGAGTGACAGGGAAGAGGGGAGTTTGGCAGACAGCCCAGGAGGAGATCAATCATCTGTATCATCCCTGGATTCTGAACAAGAATTAATGACACATCCACGCATGCGTAGAGTGATGCATAGGAGACAACAACTGAAGGATTATTACAAGAGAAAATGAGGCCACCTGTGGTTGGGTGGGGCTGCTGCATTTAGTGCTACAGATAAAAGTGCAGCCTGGTGTTTTAGCCTCATGGCAGTTTATCTGATTCATTGTTTCATCAAGATTGTGGTTTTTGTGCTGTTCAAGATTGTGTGTGGACTCTCTGGACTTTAGAATTGGACTCAATTTCCCAGTTATTGGGTGAGCAATTGGATTGCATTTAACCTGTGCCTTGTGTGTACCAGAAAATCCCGTTGACATTTAAAAAGGGAGCTGTTTCTGGTTTTCTGTTTATAAAAACTTTTGGGTTTTCCTTTTATCGTGTGGTGTGTGTCTTCCTGGACTAATTACCCTGTAATTACGGGCGGTTGAAACACGCCGGCAGAACACTAAGTAGCCAAGAAATTCGGGCTGAGCTAAAGGTGTTTGTTGTGGGTGAGTGGAATTTTTATAGTGTAAAGAAACAAATGATACATGCATCAATAAGCAAAGAATCAAACGATATGCTGCGTGAAATTTAACCTACAAATTATTCCTTCTAAATAACATTCCGCAAGTGACAAAGTTATTAAGCTACTCACTGCCGGTTAGGTTTGCGTCTTTCTTGAAAGGTGCAAGGACATTTGTTATATGCTTTCCATAATGTACTTGTATAACAGGAGGATTCTCGACTTATATGGATTTTTTTTTTAAAAGGGGTTTCAATTGGGGTTCAACCGATGTCGGACCCATTGCCTAGGTGTTCTTAAAAAGCCACATTTAAACTATTTTCTCCTTCAACCTGAGTATGACTGGAAGATGCTTATTTCAGCATTGGGATGTACATTGCATTACAATCGCAGGATCTGGATATTAGCGGTGAACGTTAACGCGGGAATTTCAGGAAAACTGAAAGTGGCAGTGACATCATTTCTTCCATATGTGTCTCTCAGGGTTCATTGCTGGGTAGGTGAGGGGGTAAGAAAAACTGCAGAGGCCATTGGCTGCCTTGGTCGATGGGTGAGAAAGCCAGAAGGGAATGATTACTCAGGTCTATTGGCGCATTACGCTGGTGGTGGTGGTGCCGGAAATGAGGCGTGCGGGTGCTGCAAAAATGAGAGAGGATGCTGCAGGTAAAGCTGGAATAAAGGAAAAGCATCAAAGTCAAGGAAGAGAAACAAAAGACAGGCTGCCATTAATGGACGGAGCGGCAAGATCGGTCAATGAGCAGTGGCGGTACAGGCGGAACCTTAAAACTTTATGGTCACTTTCAATGTATGTTAATCGGCACATGTTAAAATATAATTTCATTATGGCTCTCAAAGGGTCATTCCCTCCAATATACACTATATATGCGTGACAAATACAAACGTAACAATACTAAAGTTTCCATACCAAACTTCAAACAAATCCCTGAAAGATCGTGGGTTAGGATCTGGACAAAATAAACAACACAAGATTCAAGGCTGACCTGAATTCACTGAATTTAGCATTTGATTTCTGTTCAGTTGGAAATTCTTTTTTGAAAGAAAAAAAAACCCAACTCACTTGCTCACTGAAAAAAATATTCCAATAAATAATTCCTGCTTTCTATTTTCCTTTCCTGAAGCAGCGTATCATATTTGTGACACTCCAAATATATTTAAAATGGCTTAGAAAAGCATCTCCTTCAGTATCTGAGTAAAATGTCTATGAAAAGGGAGTATTTCTTTAGATGAAAGTGGATGAACAAAATACACTCAAAGGAAGGAGATATTTAGAAGAGTAAGTCTGAATCCGATCGAACACTTGTAAGAGCTCACATTAAGACTTACAAAGTGGCGCTCAAGGCGGCAAGATGCGTGCATCATGCCGCCTTCATTGCATCAGCGGAATCCCGCCCGGCCGCTCTGTTTAGGGTGACCCGCTCCCTTCTTAACCAGGGTGGAGTTGGGGAACCCTTGCAGAGTAGTGCCGAGGGTTTTAACACGTTTTTCGCTGATAAAATCGCTCAGATCCGGGCGGACCTCGACTCCAATTGGGAAACAGAGTCAACTGATAACGATTCAGTCGAGGTGACTGGGGCCCGTACTTGTCCACCTGTCTGGGAAGAGTTTGATCTGGTGACACCTGATGAAGTGGACAAGGCCATTGGAGCTGTGAGTTCTGCCACCTGTTTGCTGGATCCGTGTCCCTCCTGGCTGGTTTCGGCCAGCAGGGAGGTGACACGGAGCTGGGTCCAGGAGATTGTCAACGCTTCTCTGGGGAGGGGGTCCTTTTCTGGATCCCTACAAGGAGGCACTTGTGCGCCCATTCCTCAAGAAGCCTTCCCTGGACCCAGCCATTCTTAACAACTACCGTCCAGTCTCCAACCTTCCCTTTATGGGGAAGGTTGTTGAGAAGGTGGTGGCGCTCCAACTCCAACGGTCCTTGGAAGAAGCTGATTATCTAGGTCCTCAGCAGTCAGGATTCAGGCCCGGCTACAGCACGGAAACTGCTCTGGTCGCTCTGATGGATGATCTCTGGCGGGCCCGGGACAGGGGTTTATCCTCTGTCCTGGTGCTCCTTGACCTCTCAGCGGCTTTCGATACCATCGACCATGTTATTCTTCTGCGCCGGCTGGAGGGGTTGGGGGTGGGAGGCACTGTTCTTCAGTGGTTCTCCTCCTACCTCTCCGGTCGGTCGCAGTCGGTGTTAGTGGGGGGTCAGAGGTCGACCTCTAGGTTACTCCCTTGTGGGGTGCCTCAGGGGTCGGTCCTCTCCCCCCTGCTATTTAATATCTACATGAAACCGCTGGGCGAGATCATCCAAGGGCATGGGGTGAGGTATCATCAATACGCAGATGATACCCAGCTTTACATCTCCACCCCCTGCCCAGTCAGTGAAGCAGTGGAAGTGATGTGCCGGTGCCTGGAGGCTGTTGGGGCCTGGATGGGTGTCAACAGACTCAAACTCAACCCTGATAAGACAGAGTGGCTGTGGGTTTTGCCTCCCAAGGACAATTCCATCTGTCCATCCATTACCCTGGGGGGGGAATTATTAACCCCCTCAGAGAGGGTCCGCAACTTGGGCGTCCTCCTCGATCCACAGCTCACATTAGAGAAACATCTTTCAGCTGTGGCGAGGGGGGTGTTTGCCCAGGTTCGCCTGGTGCACCAGTTGCAGCCCTATTTGGATCGGGAGTCACTGCTCACAGTCACTCATGCCCTCATCACCTCGAGGCTCGACTACTGTAATGCTCTCTACATGGGGCTACCTTTGAAAAGTGTTCGGAAACTTCAGATCGTGCAGAATGCAGCTGCGAGAGCAATCATGGGCTTTCCTAAATATGTCCATGTCACACCAATACTCCGCAGTCTGCATTGGTTGCCGATCAGTTTCCGGTCCCAATTCAAAGTGTTGGTTATGACCTATAAAGCCCTTCATGGCATCGGACCAGGTTATCTCCGGGACCGCCTTCTGCCGCACGAATCCCAGCGACCAATTAGGTCCCACAGAGTTGGCCTTCTCCGGGTCCCGTCAACTAAACAATGTCGTTTGGCGGGACCCAGGGGAAGAGCCTTCTCTGTGGCGGCCCCGGCCCTCTGGAATCAACTCCCCCCAGAGATTAGAATAGCTCCCACCCTTCTTGCCTTTCGCAAGCTTCTTAAAACCCACCTGTGTCGTCAGGCATGGGGGAATTAAGATATTCTTTCCCCCTCGGCTTCCACAATTTATGTATGGTACGTTTGTATGTATGATTGGTTTTAAAATAAGGGTTTTTAGTTTTTAGTATTGGATTGTCGCACGTTGTTTTTATTACTGTTGTTAGCCGCCCCGAGTCTACGGAGAGGGGCGGCATACAAATCCAATAAAATAAATAAATAATAAACAAATATCCAGGTATATTGTAGAACGCAGACAACGTAAGTTAGTTCAGATTTATTTATTTATTTATTATTTGACTTCTATGCTGTCCAATCCCAATGGGATTCAGGGTGGCTTACAGCAATAAAAACAAACAAACAAACCACAGTAAGATAACGAAAAGAAGTTAAATATTAAACATTAAACAATAAAATCTCCCAGGAGAAGGCCGGCATAGAAATTCCAGGCTTTTCTTTCTTTCCTAATGGGTTTGCACGCATTATTTGCTTTTACATTGATTCCTATGGGAAAAATTGATTCTACTTAAGAACTTTTCTACTTAAAAACTTGGTCACGGAACGAAGTAGAGGTACCACTGTATTATGTTTCACCTTTTAAGTTGCATTACTGAAATAAATGAACTTTTGCATGATTTTTAAAGTTTCACTTGTATATTAAAAATGGAATAAAAAAGGTCTCTAATTATAGGTCATTCTCTAAAAGGTATTGTGGCTGAAATATATTACGGTGCTACCTCTACTTAAGAATTCATTCCGTGACCAGGTTCTTAAGTAGAAAAGTTTATAAGTAGAAACAATTTTTTCCCATAGGAATTAATGTAAAAGCAAATAATGCGTGCAAAGCCATTAGGAAACAAATAAAAGCTCAGAATTTAGGTGGAAGGAGGAGGAAGAAGAGGACAGTCAATGCTGAAGGAAGAAGGTGAGGTGAGGAGAATTTTAAAAAATCCAAAACTTTAAGGCTTAAAAAACAACAAAGAGGGACTCTGAGACTGCCCAGCACAAAGGGAGCGTTTCTTTTCTTTGGGTGCTGGAAGAGGTTTATTCCCTCTCAAAGTGCCCAGAGAAAGGAAAATGCTTCATTTGCTTTGGACTGCCAAAGCCTCCTTAAGCGCCACCGAAAGCTCCTCTGGCAGCGCAGAAAAGCCAGCGGTGGCCAGGATTAAAGGGGGAATGGCAGGAAACTGGCCAGGCCTTTGTGCTGCTCTCAAATTTCCTGGGAAATTTTTCAGGGCTCAGGTTCTTAAGTAGAAAATGGTTCTTAAGAAGAGGCAAAAAAATCTTGAACACCCGGTTCTTATCTAGAAAAGTTCTTAAGTAGAGCCTTCTTAGGTAGAAGTACCACTGTACTTGTTCTTAAGTAAACTTGAGGCTGAGTAGAAAAAAAACTGCATCAAAAAGAACAAAAAGGTTTTAAGTAGAGGAAAAAGTCTCATACAGTTGTACAATAATTAATAAATTGATAATCTAATATTGACAACAGATTTGTTTTGAAAGGTCTAATTACATAATGTCAGTTGGATCAGCCACATTTTTTTGGCTGTATAGTTATCAGTGCAGCATTTGACACAGAATGCACAGAAATATGATGGAGAAAATTGATATCTCTTAAAATGGAGCTCAGACTGTTGGCCCTGGTCCAAGCCCTTTCGCCATGCCTTGTTTGAGAGGAAGATTTAGGCTCCGTGGACCCTTGAGAAGAAGGATAGATACTTACCAAGGAGCAACACAGGCTGCATATTTGAATCCTTGTTATTCAGTCTAGATATTGACTTACCTGGACTAAGGAGGGATTCTCATGTTCTCATGCTAAGTTTAGCATACAGCAAATGAATAATTAGCCAGGCGACTACAATGTTAGAACACAGAATTTATTTCACCACCGAAGAGTGTTGGTTTGTGCTCATGAGCTTATCCAGGGTACACCACAGGGTACTAGCTCTGCACCAAAAAGATGAGAGGCATCTTGTGACATCATCCGGGCCTTCTCTCACCACGGATACGGCCTCACTTTAGGTGTTACATTGGAGCAAGTCCAGCACTGGCAAGGGCCAGGCCATCTGCACAAAGCACACATTTCCCACCAAAGTGGTACCTACTAGCATTGTCACGTTTTCAGACTGCTAGGTGGACAGAGGCTGAGGCAAGTGAAAAAAGATCACCCCGCCATACAGTGACAGAACTTGATCCATCATCTTTAAGCCACTGAGCCTTTTATTTATTTATTTATTTATTTATTTATTTATTTATTTATTTACTTACTTACTTACTTACTTACTTACTTACTTACTTACTTATTTATTTATTTATATTTGTATGCCGCCCCTCTCCGCAGACTCGGGGCGGCTCACAACAAGTGAAAAAACAATTTAACAAATCTAAATTTCTACTAAAAACATTTTAAAAAACCCATTTCTAAACACACATACATACACACATACCATTCATAAATTGTATATGCCCGGGGGAGATGTCTCAGTTCCTCCATGCCTGATGACACAGGTGGGTCTTAAGGAGCTTACGAAAGGCAAGGAGAGTAGGGGCAGTTCTAATCTCCGGGGGGAGTTGGTTCCAGAGGGTCGGGGCCGCCACAGAGAAGGCTCTTCCCCTGGGGCCCGCCAACCGACATTGTTTAGTTGACGGGATCCGGAGAAGGCCCATTCTGTGGGACCTAATCGGTCGCTGGGATTCGTGCGGCAGCAGGCGGTCTCGGAGATATTCTGGTCCAGTGCCATGAAGGGCTTTAAAGGTCATAACCAACACTTTGAATTGTGACCGGAAGTTGATCGGCAACCAATGCAGACTGCGGAGTGTTGGTGAAACATGGGCATACCTAGGTAGGCCCATGACTGCTCTCGCAGCTGCATTCTTTTACTTGCTTTAGCATGTTGGTTTAAACTGGTAATTCAGTACTATTATCATATGGGTTAGATTGTATACTCTTTGGGGGGGGGGGGGGAAGGCTCCTAATGACATAATTCTCTGATTATTGATAAATCAAAGTCAAACATTGTGGTCTTTGGAAAACAAACATAGCCAATACAGCAGGTAACACCTTTCCTTATCCAGCATCACTTTTCTCTGAGACTTAATCTTGGATCTGCCATCATCAAAGGAGCCACTTAGAGCAATTGCAGGATTAAATTTACGGCTTAAACTTTTATTTATTACTTAGATTTGTATGCCGCCCCTCTCCGAAGACTTTTAAAAAATCCATAGCTGTCCTGTTTTCTTCCCAGTTATTAGAGTACATGAAGTTAGCCCACGCCCTTGTATTGAACTGATGTTTGAGGCTTAATATATATATATATACCTCTACTGGAACAAACCCAATCAGAGCATCTGAGGAGTATTTTGGAGATGGATAAAAGGACTTCAGCTGCTGACTCAAACCTGAATTAAGAATTTACTCAATGAAGAGATTTTTGCGTAACCTCACATTGGACGTGATTGGTCTTTCTGGGCTGGAGGGCGGGGGGAATTTGAGGTGACCTTCAATGTGTAACTTTCATGAAGATTTCTCCCCAGACCTTTTGCTGCTATCAGCAAAATCATTCTCAGTTAAAAGTGCCTCTTGCTTTTCTTTCTTCTTTCCTCCTCGATCCATAGCTAACTTTAGAACACCATCTTTCGGCTGTGGCGAGGAGGGCATTTGCCCAGGTTCGCCTGGTGCACCAGTTGCAGCCCTATTTGGACAGGGAGTCTCTGCTCAGTCACTCATGCCCTCATCACCTCGAGGTTCGACTACTGCAACACTCTCTACATGGGGCTACCTCTGAAGAGTGTTTGGAAACTCCAGATCGTGCAGAATGCAACCACAATAGCAATCGTGGGCCTTCCCAGATATGCCCATGTTTCGTCAACACTCCGCAGCCTGCACTGGTTGCTCATTAGTTTCCGGACACAATTCAAAGTGTGGTAGTGATCTAAAAAGCCCTACATGGCATCGGACCAGAATACCTATGGGACCACCTTCTGCTGCATGAATCCCACCAGCCGATTAGGCCCCACAGAGTTGGCCTTCTCTGGGTCCTGTCAACTAAACAATGTCATCTGGCAGGACCTAGGGGAAGAGCCTTCTCTGTGGCAGCCCCGGCCCTCTGGAATCAACTCCCCCTGGAGATTCGAACTGCCCCCACCCTCCTCACCTTCCACAAGACTCTGAAGACCTATTTTTGTCACCAGGCATGGGGTAATTAATGTATTCCCTTTTTGGCTAGTAAGATGTATGTGTGGTTATGATTGGGTAGCATTGACTGTTTTTTAATAATGGGTTTTTAGCTATAGTTTTAATTATTGGAGTTATACTACATTGTTTATTGTCGTTGTGAGCCACCCCGAGTCTTTGGAGAGGGGCGGCATACAAATCTAAATTATTATTATTATTATTACTATTATTATTCTTACGAGCAGCTCGGCCAATCAGGAACCTATCCGATTTTGCCCTTGTGGCAGAGCTGGTCTCCCAATTGCATTCCCCCATTACTATTGCGGGGCGCTTTCTTCCCAGTCCCAGCCACAGACAGTCCCTCCCTTTCCTCGGCGCTGCTGGATGCTCTTGCAGGAGACGACGCCATTTCGCTCTCCTTTCCCACTTCTCCAGAGGAGGAGGCTCTTTCGTCTCCTCTTTCCTCGGGCCTACTGTATTTCGCTTTGAGGCGCGCGTCCATCTCTTGTTCGGCCCAACGCGGAGGGGCATCCCAGCCGGCCGCTTAGCTACACCGCCGAAGTGACTCCCAACGCCTCAGCGCGCCCCGCCCCAGCGACCGGCCCGGTCTCCAAGGCGACCGCCTCATCCGGGTCCCGAAGGGCCGCGCGTGCGCACTGGCGTCGTGCGGTAGGCCGTGCCCAGCCATGATGATGATGGCGCTGAGCAAGACCTTCGGGCAGAAGCCCGTCAAGTTCCAGCTGGAGGAGGACGGCGACTTCTACATGATCGGCTCCGAGGTGGGTGGCTCCGCGGCCTTGTGGCGGGCAGGTCCGCCGCCGCCCTCCTCCTCCCTTCCCCTCCGCTCGACACCCTCCCCCGGCCTGACCCCCCGGCGGCGCCCCTTGTGTTGCCCTGCAGGTGGGCAACTACCTGCGGATGTTCCGCGGCTCCCTCTACAAGCGCTACCCGTCGCTCTGGAGGCGCCTGGCGACGGTGGAGGAGCGCAAGAAGATCGTCGCCTCGTCCCACGGTGAGCCCCGAGGGAAGGGGGCGCGGCGCGGGAGGGGGGGGCGGCGGCGGCGGGCCCGGCCTGACGCTCTCTTTGCTCTCCTCCCCGCAGAGTCGCAGCGGAGCCACAGCCCGAGGAGATGTGAGTGTCCCGCGCGGGAGGGGGGCGGGGCTGGGCATCAGGGTCTCGCGTGGGGGGGGGGTATGCCTGGCAGAAAGGAACCCCCACACCCATTGAGGCCCCAAGGGGGAGAAGACGTGGGGGGGGGGGGGCAGTGACCGAGTGCCGGGGTGGTGGTGGGGGAGGCAACAGCTCGTTTTCCGGGACCCGCGCAGCCTGTTTAGTTGAAGAAAAGCCATGAAGGCAGGCGCCCCTTCCCCCTGGCCGTTTTTGGAGGTTGCCCCTCTTCGGCAGGAATAATAATAATAATTATTGTTGTTGTTGTTGTTGTGAGCCGCTCCGAGTCTTCGGAGAGGGGTGGCATACAAATCTAATAAATAATAATAATAATAATTATTATTATTATTATTATTATTATCATTATTATTAATTAGAAGACTCAGAGCGGCTCACAACAATAATAATGACAGTATACAATGTAACAAATCTAATATTAAAAATTATCTAAAAACCCATCATTTAAAAATCATACAACAGTGTTTCCCAACCTGGCGACTTGAAGATGTTTGGACTTCAACTCCCAGAATTCTGGGAGTTGAAGTCCAGATATCTTCAAGTTGCCATGGTTGGGAAACACTGTCATACAACACAAACATACCATACATAAACTATATAAGCCCCGGGAGAGATGTCTCAATTCCCCCATTCCTGGCGCTGATATAGGTGGGTCTTGAGCAATTTACGAAAGACAAGGAGGGTGGGGGCAGTTCTGATCTCTGGGGGGAGTTTGTTCCAGAGGGCCAGGGTCGCCACAGAGAAGGCTCTTCCCCTGGGGCCTGCCAGACGACATTGTTTAGTCGACGGGACCTGGAGAAGGCCAACTCTGTGGGACCTAATAGGGCGCTGGGATAGAACTCGGAAGGTGAGGTAAGGCGGCTCCGCCAGAAGGGAATGCAAAGTAGTAGTAGTAGTAGTAGTAATAATAATAATAATCATAATAATAATAATTTATTAGATTTGTATGCCGCCCCTCTCCGAAGATTCAGGGCAGCGCACAACAATAATAAACAAAATACAAATCCAATATTTAAAAACCCAATTTAAAAAACCCTTATAATAAAATAATCACACAACCCAATCATACAGATAAGACTATACATATTGAGTTCATGAAGTCTTTCCTGATAAGTTTTATGCTTAAGACCTTCCACCATTTTTGTGAGCCGTCTTTGGACCCGTTCAATTTTATCCATACCTTTTCGTAGGTGAGGTCTCCAGAACTGAACACAGTATTCCAAATGTGGTCTTATCAGTGCTCTATAGAGCGGGATCACAATTTCCCTCTTCCTGCTTGTTCTACCTCTAGCTATGCAACCAAGCATCCTACTCGCTTTCCCCACTGCCTGACCAAACTGTCCACCCATTTCGAGACTGCCAGAAATCACTATCCCTAAATCCTTCTCTTCTGAAGTTTTTGCTAACACAGAACTGCCAATGCAATACTCAGATTAAGGATTCCTTTTCCTAAAGTGCATTATTGATATATAAGAATCTTGCACAGTGATGCTATGGCTACAACAGCCCATCCTCCCATCACCTTCCCTGACCAGAAGCACTGTGGGATACAGGCAGTGGTGAAATCCAGTTTGTTTTTTACTAATGGTACTGTGGGTATGGCTTGGTGGGCGTGCAATCCACTGAACTATCCAGGGATTAAGTCCAATCTTCACTAACTTATCTATCAGCTCTTTATGTGGAACCGTATCAAAGGTTTTGCTGAAGTCCAGATAGGCAATATCCACGGCACCATCTTCATCCAACACCTTTGTGACATAGTCAAAAAAATCAATGAAATTAGTCTGACATGATTTGCCTTCAGTAAAGCCATGCTGGCTTGGGTCCAATAAGTCATTGGTTTTTAGGTGCTGATTTATCCTCTTTTTGAGTAGAGTCTCCATCATTTTAACTATAACTGGCCTGTAGTTACCAGCTTCTTCTCTACTGCCCTTCTTGTGGATAGGCACAACACTGGCCATTCTCCAATCATCAGGAACATCTCCTGTTAAAAGGATTGGTTAAACAAATCAGTCAGGGGGGTAGCAATGACAGATCTGAGTTCTTTAAGAACTCTGGGGTGGATGCAATCTGGACCCATTGCCTTATTTATCAAGTTCTTCGAAGAGATCAACCTCTGGGATCACTGGAGCTGAATCCCTAAAGCTGGAAGCAGTGCTATACAGTATCTATCCATAGTATTATATTGTAAGCTGTCTTCTGAGAAAACTGAACAGAAGTAGCTATTCAAATGGTCAGCGACCTCCTTATTCCCATCCATGTATGTATTATCCCCAGTACTAAGCTTTGTGATGCTGTTTGGAAAATCTTATTGTAAAGACTTGGCCATTCTGCAGAGCAGGGGTCCCCAAACTTGGCAAGTTTAAGACTTGTGGACTTCAACTCCCAGAATTCTCTAACCAGCTATACTGGCTGGAGAATTCTGGGAGTTGAAGTCCACAAGTCTTAAAATTGCCAAGTTTGAAGACTTCTGCTGCAGAGTATTGGGGTGCAGGTGGTTTGTGGGCTGCCAGTTAATTACTCCTTGTTAATTATTATTTTTATTATTATTTATTGGATTTGTATGCCGCCCCTCTCCGTAGACTCGGGGCGGCTAACAACAGTGATAAAAAAACAGCATGTAACAACCCAATACTAAAACAACTTAAAAAACCAAAAAAAACCCAAACCCTTATTATGGAATAATTTAATGCTTTTGTTATTGATGGAAATAGGCAATTTATACAACTATCTTAATGAATAATGCTCTTGCTGAAACAGTAGTTTGGCGGAACATCTGTGAAAGTATTCTATTTTGTGAAAGGGGTGAGTTAGAACCTGAGATGATTAGGTTAGATTAGATTAGATTTATTGGATTTATATGCCGCCCCTCTCCGCAGACTCGGGGTGGCTCACAACAATGAGGGAATGGGAGCCCACTTTTGGCTAGCTTTGCTTTCCTGGCCAGTCAGCCCAGGTGCCGGCCTTGATTTTTTTGATCTTTTAGTTGTCTGAGAGGTTGGTGCTTCTCAAAGTCCACAACCCACAGATTCTGGGTCTCCCTTTCCTGTTCCAGATCATGGATATACCACCCTGGCCACCAGCGTGACTCTCTTGAAAGCTTCTGAAGTTGAAGAAATCCTGGATGGAAATGATGAGAAATACAAAGCCGTCTCCATCAGCACCGAACCTCCCACCTATCTTAGGTAACCGGCTGATTTATTTCCCTCTTGCTACATGCAAAGAAGGGCCATGTGCATCTTCTGGGTCTGGTGGTGCAACTGTCTTCCTTGCAAAATTTACTTTGCTGAATATATACAGCGTTCCCTCGCTTTTCGTGGGGGATGCGTTCCGAGACCGCCCGCGAAAGTTGAATTTCTGTGAAGTAGAGATGCGGAAGTAAATACACTATTTTTGGCTATGAACAGTATCACAAGCCTTCCCTTAACACTTTAAACCCCTAAATTGTAAGTTTCCATTGCCTTAGCAACCATTCACCATGTTTATTTATTAAAGTTTATTTTTAAAAAATTATTAAAGGCAGACGAAAGTTTGGCGATGATGTCATCGGGTGGGAAAAACTGTGGTACAGGGAAAAAACCCGCAAAGTATTTTTTAATTAATATTTTTGAAAAACCGTGGTATAGACTTTCCGCTAAGTTCGAACCCGCGAAAATCGAAGGAACACTCTATAGCAAAATCCACATAAAACCTACAGCAGGTGTCAGTGTTGCATGTGAATTCTCATCCAGGAAAGCATAATGTTCGTCTTCTTCATGAGCACTTTTATCTTCAAGGGAACAGAAGGCCAAAAGAAACAGCCAGTGGGTGCCAACTCTTCCCAATAGCTCCCATCATCTGGATGCTGTGCCTTGCTCAACCACCATTAACAGAAACCGCCTGGGCCGAGACAAAAAGAGAACATTCCCACTCTGGTGAGCGTAACAATTTATTTGGGGCAAATTGGTTAGGAGTGGAATTCTGGATTGCAGTAGCCGAGTGCTCCCACAAATGGGTTTTTACCTGAAAAAGAAGTGTAGTTATGTAGAAAAAAGGAGAGATGTTGGTATAGAAACCATATGGTTCCAGATTTCTTGGTGTGCAAAGTTTTTGCATCAACTAGAGACTTAAGCTTTTTAAATGCAAAAATCTTTAGCTTTCTAACTAATAATAACATGTAATAGTCAGATTTCATATACAAATGATTATTTGTCTTTTAAGGGATAGTACGTTTTCCTGAATCACTGATGTTGCTTGCAAAAGTTTTGAAAGAATTAAGACTACATGATCTAAGTCACTTGCTCTTTAGTCTTAGAAAAGACTTAAGAGCAGGTGGCAGTGTGACCACGAAGACCTTTGTGCACCTCTGGGGCTCCAGTTGCTCCCATCCACGGACTGAGAACCAGTGCTCATGGTCACATATGCCTTGGTCATCTCCCATTTGGACTATTGCAACACACTGTACATAGGGTTGGCCTTGAAACTTGTTTGCAACTGCACTGACTCCCAGTTGATGTAGATCCAATTTCAAGTACTGGTAATCATATAATGAAGATCAATGTTGAATTGGGCTGGTTTATTTGCAGGATTGGCCATCTTCCCAGAGATCTAACTGAATAAACATAGTCTAGGTCAATTGTGTGGAGTATATTATGTGATGGGATATGCTTTCTCTGTTGGACTGCCTATTCTTTGGAACAGCATACTATCCGAGAGTATTACGTGGTCACCCATTTTCATGGGGTGCTGAAATCTTGGTTTTTCTCTGGACCAAAGCACTTGATCACTTTTACTTTAATCACACGCCATTTACCTCTATTAGTTTTGGAGGTTTCTAAATGACTTATTTATATAGATAATGGCTTGAGAAAATTGGAATTATTAATACTACCAACAAAGAAAGCTTCCTAAAGGAAAAAAAATCTGCAATATATTTAAATGGGATGAAGCAAAAGCCCATGTGTACCCACAGCAACCTTAGAACTAAGAGGAAGAATATTACTCTTTCTAATTAAGAGAATAACCTGTTACTAATAAAGCGTCTTTCAATCTATAAATGTTGATTTTTAAAACCATCAATACTTGTCAGTAAAGCACAAAATATTATCAGTATATAATAATTTATGGTAATTGACGTTCCATCTTCTTTTCTTAGTCAATAACCATTCAAAGTAAAAAATGAGAGGAAGGGAGACATTTATGACAAATTTCTTATGGCACCATAACAGGAGAAGCACTGTATATAATATCATATTTTAATCCAGTGAACAAGATTGAAAGCATAGCTGGTTAGTGTTGTGTTTGGGCCTGGGCCAGTCGTTGCTCCCACAGATGGGAGAGACGTGGCGCAAAGTGAATGCGAAAGCCTGGCTGATAGCCAGGAAGATGTGGCAAACAGCCAGGAGGACGAGGCCACTGGTACGCAGGATTCAGCAGACAGCCCAGGGGATTTGGCATACAGTCCCTCAGACAGTCTTTCGTCCTTGGATTCTTCTGCAGATCAATATATTGATCTGCGTAGCCAAAGAGCTATGCAAAGAAGGGATCGCTTTAAGGAATATTACAAGTCATCAGAGTAGCACCTGGGCTGGGTGTGGTTCTTATACTGAGGGCTGGGTGTGGTTCCCTTAATGAGGGCTAAAGGGATAAAAGGGAACAAAGGCCAAGGCAAACTGTGGCTGTTTGTGTTATTTTGTGGTTCCTGCTCTGAAGTTTCTGTTCCGTGCCGTTGGAGTTTTCAACCCAGCTTTTTCAGACAAGTGGGAGGAGAAAACTCTGGGACTTGCTGTTTGCTCCAAAGATTCGAAAGGACTCCTGAAACGTCTTTGCTCATTCCAGGTTGTCTTTGTTTGTTTTTTTCTGTGTTTTTGTATGCGGCTGAAGTAAGCCTTGCACTATCATTGTTTTTGGACACTAAGAACTGTTTTTGAGTAACCCTTTTTTGTTTATCTAATACAAGTTTGCTGATTAGCAGAGCACGTGTGTGTTTGATTTCTTTTCCTTGGACTATTACGCATTGCCTGAGCCCAGTCAGGCAGAACAGTTAGTTATTGAAAAAAAATTACCAAATTTTTAAATGGAGTTTAACAGCTTGTTCGGTGAGGGTTTGAATATATCTGATGAAAAATACTCTTAATCATATGTGTTGTAACTGCACTTATGGTGTTTTACCTCCAGTGGTTTCACAAACCAGAAAGGATGAGCGTGCTGTTCCTTCTCCTGCGAGGGTAGAATGTTCCCCAGAGCCCTCCTGATTCCTGTTCCTTGAATCTGCCCTCCCTTGCCCCTGGTGTCTGTTGTGTCTAATTCAGTGGTGGTCCTGTCATTTTTTCTCAGCTTTGATGACCATGACCCAGCAGTGATCCACGAAAATGCCTCACAACCAGAGGTGCTGGTCCCAATCCGGCTGGACATGGAAATTGATGGGCAGAAACTGAGAGACGCTTTTACGTGGAATATGAATGGTTTGTAAAAGAAGACAGGCAAATGATCTAACCATCCTGATTCCAAGCATTGGGAACAAACATGAGCAAATACGGCTTTTCCCTACTCTTCACTTCAGATTGGATAGTGTACACACTTGAGTTTTTTGAACTATAAACAGAAAATGCAGCAGTTTTATAAAGGGTTTTGACGTTTTCAGGAAAATTAGTAAACCAGAAAATATTTTCTTTTTAGCTATGCACCAATATAGTAATTAAAACTAATTTAAAAACCAAAAAAAGCTATGCACCAATCATCACACTCAGAAACGGTTTTGGAGTTAAAACCATTAGCATAAATTGGCCACATCCAAAGCAGCACAAATCTTAGGGCCCTCAATAAGGCAACTGCAGCAGGGGCTTGAACTCACCACACTTAGATGTTGCCTTTTATACTCCTGCGTATAATCTTGATTTTGTTAGTGTCAGAAACGAAAGCTTCATAGAGCTTTGTTTTAAAAGTCTCCTTTTGCCTGTGAATATATTTTGTGTACTGTATTTTAAGTCATTCCGTTAACTGATCACAAAGAACTGATTGGTTTTTGTTGTAACCTGACAAAAGTGCTTTAGAGCAGTGTTTTTCAACCAGTATGACGCAGCACACTAGTGTGTCACGAGACATGGTCAGGTGTGCCGTGAAGCTCAGAGAGAGAAAGAAAGCAAGAGAGAGAGAGAGAAAGAAAGCAAGAGAGAGAAAGAGCAAGAGAGAGAGAAAGAAAGAAAGAGAAAGAGAACAAGAAAAAGAAAGAAAGAGAGAGCAAGAGAGAAAGAAAGAGAGAGCAAGAGGGAGGGAAGGAGAGAGAGAGAAAGAAAGACATGGAGTGAGGGAGAGAAAGAGCAAAAAAGAGGAAGGAAGGAAGAGAAAGAAAGAGGGAGAGAGAGAAAGAAAGATGAAGGGAGAGAAATGGAGGGAGAGAGAAATAGAGCGAAAGGGAGGAAGAGAGAGAGAGAATTTTTTTGTCCAAACTTTTTTTAGCCCCCCCCCCCCCTCTGCTCAATGTGCCGCAGAGTTTCGTAAATGTAAAAAATGTGCCGCGGCTCAAGAAAGGTTGAAAATTACTGCTTTAGAGTATTTGTAGCTCAGAGGCAAATGTTGCTGTGGTGTTTTGCCTAATAACACAGGTCTCTCATTTCTAACAGAAAAACTGATGACTCCAGAAATGTTTTCAGAGATTCTCTGTGATGACTTGGATTTGAATCCCCTCACTTTTGTTCCTGCCATCGCATCTGCAATCCGACAGCAAATTGAGTCCTACCCTACCGACAGCATCCTGGAGGACCAATCAGATCAGCGGGTCATCATTAAGGCAAGGAGAGGGGAGGCAGCTGGTAAAGTCCCACAAAGCTTGTAAAGACAGCTCAGCTTTAACAAAGTTATGCACAGCATAGGAAAAAGCAAAACAAAGGCTGGAAACCAGAGGAGATGTAGCAAGTTGTTTTCCTTACCATTGATTAAATCTTTTTCTGATTTCCTGTCATTGAAAGCCATTCTTGCCTCCAGCATGTTTGCACACCAATTACCGTGTCTTTTTAAAATTATTTTTATTTACAAGGCTAAATACAGTAAATACATTTAAGTACAAATAACAATATAAACATGTAGAGATAAAGAAGAGAAAAAAGGGGGGGAAGAAACAAAAATTGTACAACAAAATACAGTGAACCCTCGATCATCGCGAGGGTTCCGTTCCAGGACCCCAAGCGATGATCGATTTTTCGCGAAGTAGCGGTGCGGAAGTAAAAACACCATCTGCGCGTGCGCAGATGGTGTTTTTACTTCCACTGCCGCCCGCCCTTCGCCCGCCCACCCCGTTGCTCGCGCCTGGGGTGCGCGCGCGCTTGGGGACACCCTAGCTCCGCTTCCCAGCTGGGAAGCGGAGCTAGGCTGCCCAAAGCTCGCGCGCACCGCCCGCCCGCCCACGCTGTTGCCGGCTCCGCTTCCCAGCTGGGAAGCGGAGCTAGGCTGCCCCAAAGCTCGCGCGCGCCGCCCGCCCGCCCACGCTGTTGCCGGCTCCGCTTCCCAGCTGGGAAGCGGAGCTAGGCTGCCCAAAGCTCGCGCGCGCCGCCCGCCCGCCCACGGTGTTGCCGGCTCCGCTTCCCAGCTGGGAGCTAGGCTGCCCCAAAGCTCGCGCGCGCCGCCCGCCCGCCCACGCTGTTGCCGGCTCCGCTTCCCAGCTGGGAGCTAGGCTGCCCCAAAGCTCGCGCGCGCCGCCCGCCCGCCCACGCTGTTGCCGGCTCCGCTTCCCAGCTGGGAGCTAGGCTGCCCAAAGCTCGCGCGCGCCGCCCGCCCGCCCACGCTGTTGCCGGCTCCGCTTCCCAGCTGGGAAGCGGAGCTAGGCTGCCCCAAGCTCGCGCGCGCCGCCCGCCCGCCCACGCTGTTGCCGGCTCCGCTTCCCAGCTGGGAAGCGGAGCTAGGCTGCCCCAAGCTCGCGCGCGCCGCCCGCCCGCCCACCGCCGCTGGGGTCTTACCGGGGCAAGAGGGGGAAGACCCAGGGAAGCCTCTGCCCGGCGGGGAAACTCCACCATCTACGCATGCGTGGAAGGGCACGCATGCGCAGATGGTGGAGTTTACTTCCGGGTTGAAAACTAGCGAAATAGCCCTTTCGCGATGCTCGAGGACGCGAAACTCGAGGGTTCACTGTATAACATAGACAGCTAAAGATATATGTTAAAAATTAAATTGATCTATTCAAAATCTCTTTGCTTTGCTATACTCAACACTTCTCTTATTTATTTATAATTCAGATTATTAGCTATATTGTAATGAGCTACTGAGAATATTTTTAGTTTATATTTTCAGTACAGATTTATCGTACACTCGCCCGCCTTTTTTTTATTGTTTCTTGTTTACTGTTAAATGTATATTGACCAATTACTGTATCTTGTGTTCCTTTTCCTAAACACTTCCCTCCTGAACCTTATTTAACCCTTTAACACAGGGATCCCCAAACTTGGCAATTTTAAGACTTGTGGACTTCAACTCCCAGATTCAGCCAGCTATTCTGTGCTACGCTATTTTATGCTATGCTTGCTGAAGAATTCTGGGAGTTGAAGTCCACAAGTCTTAAAGTTGCCAAGTTTGAAGATCTCTGCTTTAACATATTGAAATGTTTCGATCATGTCCCCCTTTCCCTTCTATCCTCCAGACTATACAGATTGAGTTCATTAAGTCTTTCCTGATACGTTTTATGCTTAAGGCCTTCCACCATTTTTGTAGCCTGTCTTTGCACCTGTTCAATTTTGTCAATATCTTTTTGTAGGTGAGGTCTCCAGAACTAAGCACAGTATTCCAAATGTGGTCTCACCAGTGCTCTATATAGCGGGATCACAATCTCCTTCTTCCTGCTCAGGGAAGCCAAGCATTCTACTTGCTTTCCCTACCACCTGACCGCACTGTTCACCCATTTTGAGACTGTCAGAAATCACTACCTCTAAATCCTTCTCTTCTGAAGTTTTTGCTAACACAGAACTGCCAATGCAATACTCAGATTGAGGATTCCTTTTCCCCAAGTGCATTATTTTACATTAGGAAACATGAAACTGCAGTTTCCATTGCTTTGATCATTTATCTAGTAAAGCTAAATCATTTACAATATTACAGACACCTCCAGGAATATCAACCCTATTGCACACTTTAGAGTCATCGGCAAATAGGCAAACCTTCCCTACCAAACCTTCCCCTATGTCACTCACAAACAGATTAAAAAGAATAGGACCCAGAACAGACCCTTGTGGCACACCGCTTGTAACCAGTCTGCTCAGAATACTCGCCATTAACAACAACTCTCTTAACAACAAATCTTGAGATCTCGTCACCTCGGGGGAAATGGTTTATGGGGAGGGGGGAAATAATAATGATGATGATAATAATAATAATAATAATTTATTAGATTTGTATGCCACCCCTCTCCGAGGACTCAGAGCGGCTCACAACAATAAAACATCATATACAAGTCCAATGTTAAAACAGTCTTTAAAAAACCCCTACAGCCCAAACACGCCATCCATAAAATCAAAGGCAGCTAAGGATATATCAATTCCTCCATGCCTAGCGACATAGATGAGTTTTCAAAAGTTTGCGAAAGGCAAGAAGGGTGGGGGCAGTCCTAATTTCCGGGGGGAGGTGATTCCAGAGGGCCAGGGCTGCCACAGAGAAGGCTCTTCCCCTGGGTCCCGCCAGACAGCATTGTTTTGTAGACGGGACCCGGAGAAGGCCAACTCTGTGGAACTTAATCGGTTGCTGGGATTTGTGCGGCAGCAGGCGGTCTGGTCCAATGCCATGTAGGGCTTTATATGTCATAACTAATACTTTGAATTGTGACCAGAAACTGATCGGCAGCCAGTGCAAGCTGTGGAGTGATGACAAAACATCCAAGGGCATGGGGTGAGGTATCATCAGTATGCGGATGATACCCAGTTGTACATCTCCACCCCATGTCCAGTCAACGAAGCAGTGGAAGTGATGTGCCGGTGTCTGGAGGCTGTTAGGGTCTGGATGGGTGTCAATAGACTCAAACTGAACCCTGATAAGACGGAGTGGGTGTGGGTTTTGCCTCCCAGGGACAATTCTATCTGTCTATCCATCACCCTGGGGGGGAGTCATTGACCCCCTCAGAGAGGGTCCGCAACCTGGGCATCCTCCTGGATCCACAGCTCACATTAGAGAAATATCTTTCAGCTGTGGCGAGGAGGGCGTTTGCCCAGGTTCGCCTGGTGCACCAGTTGTGGCCCTATCTGGACCGGGAGTCACTGCTCACAGTCACTCATGCCCTCATCACTTCGAGGCTCGACTAGTGTAATGCTCTCTACATGGGGCTACCTTTGAAAAGTGTTCGGAAACTTCAGATCGTGCAGAATGCAGCTGCGAGAGCAATCATGGGCTTCCCCAAATATGCCCATGTTATACCAACACTCCGCAGTCTGCATTGGTTGCCAATCAGTTTCCAGTCACAATTCAAAGTGTTGGTTATGACCTATAAAGCCCTTCATAGCACCGGACCAGATTATCTCCGGAACCGCCTTCTGCCGCACGAATCCCAGCGACCAGTTAGGTCTCACAGAGTGGGTCTTCTCCGGGTCCCATCAACTAAACAATGTCGTTTCGCAGGACCCAGGGGAAGAGCCTTCTCTGTGGCGACCCCGGCCCTCTGGAACCAGCTCCCCCCAGAGATTAGAATTGCCCCCCACCCTCCTTGCCTTTCGTAAGCTCCTTAAAACCCACCTCTGCTGTCAGGCGTGGGGGAACTGAGATATTCCTTCCCCCTAGGCCTTTACAATTTATGCATGGTATGTTTGCGTGTATGTTTGTTTTTATAATAAGGTTTTTTTTAGTTGTTTTAGTATTGGATTGTTACATGCTGTTTTTATCATTGTTGTTAGCCGCCCCGTTGCTGTTTTACATTAAGGGTTTAAACTGTTTTTTAATCATTAGATTTGTACTGTTTTGCTGTTGTGAGCCGCTCCGAGTCTACGGAGAGGGGCGGCATACAAATCCAATAAATAATAAAAAAATAATAATGGGCATATCTGTGAATGCCCATGATAGCTCTCACAGCCGCACTCTGCACAATCTGAAGTTTCCAAATACTTTTCAAAGGTAGCCCCAGGTAGAGAGCATTGCAGTAGTCAAACCTCGAGGTGATGAGGGCATGAGTGACTGTGAGCAATGACTCCCAGTCCAAATAGGGCCGCAACCAGTGTTCCCTCTAATTTTTTGGGGGGGTGGGCGGAAAAGTATAGTGTCTGAGCGGCAGTCCCTTTGGGACTGGGCGGCACAGAAATAATAAATAAATAAATAAATAAATAAATAGGGCAACTCTATCAATATCAAAATGCCACTTAAATAGTTGAGCTAGTTTCAAACTAGATTTTTATTTTCTTTCTCTCTTCCTTACTCCCATTCTTTTTCTTTCTCTTTTCCTTCCTCTCTTTTTTCTATCTGTTTCTCTCTCTTCCTCTCTCTCTCCTTCCCTCTCACTCTTTCCCTCTCGGCTTCTGGGCAGGTTTGGAAAACTCTGAATTGATGATGATTTTTAAGTGAGCGATTGCTCACTGCTCAGCTTAGAGGGAACTATGGCTGCAACTGTAGGATATGTAGGATATGTCATATGTTCTTCTAGTTCTCAGGGTTGTGGATTAAAGGGAATTTTTCACACTTGGGTATTGCTGGTTTCTCCATTCTGGCTAATGGAGAGGGGCCTCTACTCCTTTAAATCCACTTGTTTTGCCTAAGGGCATCCAGACCTTGCTTTGAAGGGAATGCTTTCACATCTGCTTAATCAAAGATCCTTTTGAACTACTTGGCTCAGAATTTCTTCCTTTCTTAAGTTAGATTAGAGGCAATCCTTATTCAAGTTTGCTTGACATACACAAAATGAAGACCTCACCTGTGTCTTCTGCTTCTAGCTCAACATTCATGTGGGGAACATCTCCTTGGTGGACCAGTTTGAGTGGGACATGTCTGAGAAGGAGAATTCTCCTGAGAAGTTTGCCCTGAAGCTATGCTCAGAGCTTGGACTGGGTGGTGAGTTCGTCACCACCATCGCTTACAGCATCCGTGGGCAGCTGAGCTGGCATCAGAAGACGTACGCCTTCAGGTATTTATGCTTGGATCCTGCCTTCAAGTGGGATGAGGGAGGGCCACCAGGTATTGCTGAACATTTCCTTTGGCTGTGCTGCTCAGGACGGTTGGTTGGGAATTGACGTTCTGAGAGCCACAACTTTCTCACTCCTACAATGAGGAGGGGCTGCAATGCAGAACCTCTGCTTCCCTGTGCCTGGGAGTACAAGCATCTTCTACAATCTGAAGCCAAAATCTGCTTAACTTAAGATCCAATTCTACTGGACGTGGCAGTCCGTATAGGATGGCACCAATCCCAGCGTGGCACGAATCCCACTGACCAATTAGGTCCCACAGAGTTGGCCTTCTCCAGGTCCCGTCGACTAAACAATGTCAATTGATGGGCCCCAGGGGAGAGCCTTCCCTGTGGCGGCCCCGGCCCTTTGGAATCAACTCCCCCCAGAGATCAGAACTGCCCCTACCCTCCTTGTCTTTCGCAAGCTACTTAAGACCCACCTATATCACTAGGCATGGGGGAATTGAGACACCTCCCCTAGGCTTTTATACTTTTATGTATGGTATGCGTGTATTGCATGGTTTTTAAATGATGGGTTTTTAGATGCTTTTTTAATATTAGATTTGTTTACATTGTCGCACTGTTTTATTATTGTTGTGAGCCGCCCCGAGTCTTCGGAGAGGGGTGGCATATAAATCTAATAAAGACCCACCTATGTTGCCAGGCATGGGGGAACTAAGATACCCCCAGGCATATATAGTTTATGCATGGAATGATTGTGTTGCATGGTTTTAATGTTGGGTTTTAAAATGTTTTTTAATATTAGATTTGTTATACTGTGTTATTTTGTTGTGAGCCTCTCCGAGAGGGGCGGCATACAAATCTAATAAATTATTATTATTATTATTATTATTATTATTATTATTATTAATTATGTGAGTGAGAATAAAATGATGTGACCCTGGACTCCAAGGTTTGGAGCTCAGGACTTTGTTACCTCTGATTCTTTCTCATTTCATCTCTTAGTGAGAACCCCTTGCCAACGGTGGAGATTGCCATTCGTAACACTGGGGATGCTGACCAGTGGTGCCCTCTGCTCGAAACCCTCACCGATGCAGAGATGGAGAAGAAGATCAGAGACCAAGACCGGAACACAAGGTACGGCCTGCCACCTCCCCTTGTGGAATTTTTTTTCTGCGTGATATCAAATGCACAAGCCTACAGTAGCTCCACATCGAGATAGCTGGCAAATAAATTTTATTTATTTTTATCTTATTGTATTTATATGCCTCTCACTCCAAAACGGACTCAGAGCGGCTAACAGCAGTCACAAATACAACAGCGGTAAAAAACGATAAAAATATAACAATAAAATCAATAATATAAAAAAACCATACATACAGCAGTGATAGGCTACCAAAAGTTTTATT
The DNA here is from genome assembly GCF_031021105.1 of Erythrolamprus reginae. NCBI lineage: Eukaryota > Metazoa > Chordata > Lepidosauria > Squamata > Dipsadidae > Erythrolamprus > Erythrolamprus reginae. The sequence continues at coordinate 36,320,689 of NC_091959.1, read as the reverse complement.
GCTGTGCTGTGGGCGTGGCTTATTTTATGAGTATGGCTTGATGGTCATGTGATTGGGTAGGATTGGCTTGCTAGCCATGTCACTGGGGGTGGCTTAAAGTTCATGTGACTGGGTGGGAGGGGCATGTGTTGAATTCCATGTATTGTTCTCCCTGCGAAAGAGTTCCTGCCTTCTATTTCAGCCTGTTTCCCAATTTAATAATAATAATAGTTTATTAGATATGTATGCCGCCCCTCTCCAAAGACTCGGGGCAGCTCACAACATAACAGCAATACAATATAAATACAAATCTAATGTTAAAAACTTTTAAAAACTAATCTAAAATATATTGTTTTAAAAACTTATCTGTTAAGGCAAAGGTGAGTCTTCAACATTTTATGGAAGGCGAGGAGGGTAGGGCTAGTTCGAATCTCCGGGGGAGTTGATTCCAGAGGGCCGGGGCCGCCACAGAGAAGGCTCTTACCCTGGGTCCCGCCAGATGGCATTGTTTTGTTGACGGGACCCGGAGAAGGCCAACTCTGTGGGACCCAATTGGCAGAAGACAGTCTCGTAGGTATTCTGGAGGTAAACTGAAGTTGTGCCCTGAATCTACTGCTAATGAATCTTGTCTTCCCTGCAGGCGCATGAGGCGTTTAGCCAACACAGCTCCAGCCTGGTAACCTCTGCAAAGGACCTTCAGCCACAAGAGCATCTCTCCGAAGTGCTGGCCTCCTGCTTGGGGGCCTGTAGCCCTCCATGGACTAGCTTGGAAAGCCAGCCATCCCTCCTTTCCCCACTCTGGGGGTCCAGTAAAGACAAATTGTGGCAGCTGTCCGAATCTCCTTTTCCCACACCCAAACAATTTTTAAATAAATAACCCATCAAGATGGAAGATGCATTTCCAGATTCCTTTTCTTTGTCCCCAAATGTATACAACTTAGTTCCCCTTTTTTCTCTGTCCATGTGCCTAGTAGTCGTCTTTTCTTTGCAATATTTGGGAGGTGGGGTGTCACTAAACCACTATGGGACACATTTGGTTTTGGTGTAGCTTGTTGCATGAACTCAGCTCATTTCTTTAGTAAATGGTGGTTAAGCAAACTAGTATAATCTAGGAACTCAGTTAATGGCTTATTTTACAAGGATATTTCTTCTATTGTTGCTTGAAACTATGACAGTCATTCTATGACAGTCATTCTGGAGTGCTCGAGTTAACAAAATGAGCCGGCAATGTTTCTATTCTGGCTAAACACGAGTCTCTTCTAAGCTACACCTGTCATTATCTGCTTTGGAATTTTGCCCAGTTCTGCAACTGCCAGAGACAACTCCTGATAATATTTTAATAAATATTTCCAGACTGATATAGGTAACATATATTGAAATACTACGGGGATATTTTAAAAGCTGTATAATGCTAGTTTTATAAAGGTTTATATTTTTATGTTATATTATAAATATAAATATAATACTGTTTCCCTGAAAATATGACCTATTCAAAAAGTAAGGCCTAGCCCAATTTTTTGGAGGGTTATGCCTAATATAAGCCCTACCCCCCAAAATAAGCCCTATTGAAGGGGGTGGGCATGGCTAGCGCAGGAGGCAGCCTTTCCCCGGTCACCTCAGGGCTGCTTGACCTCTTAATCGATACCGGTGGATCAGCTGAGCTGCGCCGGCTGCTGCCTCCTGTAAGCCTGGCTGCTTTCGCAGCCAATTGTAGCTGCAAAAGAAGGGGGAGGCCAAGCGACATACCCCATGTGCCTCGCTCCTTCCTTACCCAACGGTGATAATCAGCAGGCAGTTCCATCCAAGGTACAGCTGCCTGATGGGTCCAGCAAGCCCAGCCGCTTTTGCCATCAATTGCGGCCACAAAATCAATAGCAATGGGCCCCACGCTCCTCACACTAGCCTTCCAAAGGGTCCTGTAGCAGCAGCTCTCCACAATTTTTTTATTGTTATTTCGCCCTGACCCATGTGGCCCAGTACAATGTTAAAAGTTAACATTTCTGAAATTGTGCCAAAGAGTACTGCTGCTATAGTATCCTTCAGAAGGCCAGAGCGATGTGCGCAGGGTTTATTTATTTATTTGCTTATTTATTTATTTATTGGATTTGTATGCCGCCCCTCTCCGGAGACTCGGAGCGGCTCACAACAGGAAAACAGTACAAATTTAATGATTAAAAAACAGTTAAAACCCTTAATGTAAAACAGTCATACATCCCAGACAAACCATACATAAAACAGCAGAGGTGGATTTTAAGCAGCTTGTGAAAGGCAAGGAGGGTGGGGGTAATCCTGATCTCTGGGAGGGGGAGTTGATTTCAGAGGGTTGGGGCCGCCACATAATTGCTCTTGCATCTGCATTCTGCACGATCTGAAATTTCCGAACACTCTTCAAAGGTAACCCCATGTAGAGAGCATTGCTTGGCCTCCTGCTTTGACGGCCCCAATCAATGGCAAAAGCGACGCACTTGCTGGAGGAAGCGGCTGGAGCTGCAGCCATGAGGCAGCTGTTCCATGGACGGAACTGTAACCATTAGGTGAGGGGGGTGTAAGGCATGTGGGGTGCGTCCGGCTTCTTTTGCGGCCACAATTGCCTGCAAAAGTAGACACGCTTGCTGGAATCGGCAGCCTGAGCGCCACACAAATCAGCTGCTTTGTGAAGTGGCCTGCTGTGACCCTTTGGGAAGCTGGCAGGCACGAAGGGCTGCCGCCCCCCCCCCCCCACCTCATACTCCTTGGGAGTCAGCCGGAGATTCAGGAGCGATGGGAAACGGCTCAACCTGCGAAGACTCCAGGCTGTCGCTCCAGATAAAGAAGGCTTCGTGCTACGGGGCCTTCTGTTTCCTGACGACCGTGCCTGGGGTGCTGGGTCAAAGCGGGGAATGCAAGCCAGTGTGGAACGGGACAACTTGGCCTCCTTATCCAGGTAAAGAAGACGGAGATGAACCTGGAAGGAGCAGAAGGCAGAGACGCCCAGGGCTGTACTGGGAGAAAGCGGTGGGCGAAAGCAAAGTGACAGCAAGCGCTGAGGGAACTTTTACATTGCCACACTGGAATCGGCGCGCTCGGGTGACGTTACCGAAGCGCGCGGACAGTGACGTTTCTCCCGCGCGCCGCAGAAGGCTGGGCGCCGCTCCTCCGCCATGAGGATCGCGCCGATCCGCGCCAAGAGCCCCGAAGCGGCCGCGCCGCCTTTCCCTCTGTCAGGTTACCTGCTGGTAAGCCGCGCTCCAAGAACCTCGGGAGCCTCCGGGGAGGCTCGTAGGAACCTCGGCCTCTCTTTGGCCGCGCCGCCGGTCTCCCCCGGCTGGAGCCCCTTCCTCCCTCGTGAGGGGGGTCAGGCCCTCCTGAGCAGGGCGAGTGGTCGAATGGAGGAGGCCGGGAGAGCTCCCCGGGGAAGGAAGCTGTTACAGGCCGCTGCCTTCGGGCCTGCCCTGCTTGGCGTCTTCTCCGCCTTCTCCGGGCCGAAGGGAGCCGGTTCCCTCCGCTGCTCTCCCCCCTCCTCATCCGGCTCGGTTTTGATCCTTTTTCTTCCCCAGGACGGGCTGACTCTCATTCTCGCCAGTAGACACGCAGCCCAGGACCCAGAAAACTATACTTTTAAAAATTCGGACGGAATAAAAAGGAAGTAAACGTGCCTTGCCTTCTCCGTCTTAAAAACACGCACAATAGAATTCATATACATAAAGTACTAGTAAAACATACATGCTAATCGAAATAAAAGTTACCAGCTCATCCATTTCTTCTCTGAAGAGATTTACAGCCTCCTTCGTTTTGTTTCTGATGCACCACCAAAAATACTTTCTCCCAAACTAATACAATCCCTACTGCTTCTGTTACTACCTTGTATTTTTCTTTGGTTGTTCAGGCTGCCTTCTGTTGACATTTTGGTCTAGGATCTTATAAATGAAGTTGTTAGCAAGAGAGTAGAAAAATTTGTCAAACCTCTGATTCTTGGAATCAGAGCTGAAGGGAACCTTTAAGCTTTCTAATCCAACCCCCTGCAGGAGACCACATGCTATTTGGCATAGTTGGATTCCTAGCAGATGGTAGGACTAGTGCACTCTAATAACATTTGGAGAATATTTGTAGCTCAGGATTGAAATTAGGGGTCCTTGGTACTCTCTGAGCTTGGTTGTTTTCTTGTAGATGTTTAATTACTCATCAGTGCTAGTCCCAGTGAGCAAACTATTCCTTTTTACCACTGATGATGTTACCTAATTTGGATAATAAACTTTTGCAGGAGAGCAGTTAAGCTCAGAGACCTCCAAGGACCCCTCATACTGGAATCCCCCACCTGTGTTTCTTTGAAAGGCTGATCATCCAATTTAGAAAGGCCTGGTGTTTTATCTTCTGCCAGCCCAAATGGTGCACAAAAGTATCACTTGTTGCTCTTCTTTTCAAGTGTTACTCAAACACTCTCCATAATCCAGGTTGTTAGTTTCTGTGAGGACAAATGCATTGCAACCATGCCACCTTCCTTTTTTCTGTTGAATTTTGTTTAAAAAAAAATTGCAACATTCCAGTCAAGTGTCCTATCAACAAGATTCAGTTAAGGCCTGCACATTTGTTTCCTATGTCAGGGTTTCCAATTCTCTGTTCTGCCTATTGTCTATATTGCTGAAGAAACCTTCGAAATTGTGAGTCGTAGCCCCCTTGGGTTTCAGTGCCAGTCTCTTACATCTCCTCACACCCTGAGATTCTCCCTTTATCTCCTGTGGTGTAATCTCAGAACACATGTTTAGTACCATGATAAATTAGCTTTGGCAGCAGCTTTCGGTCATCATTCATCAGTCTGGCCCAGTGTTCCCTCTAATTTTTTGGGGGGGGGTGAGCGGAAAAGTATAGTGTCTGAGCGGCAGTCCCTTCGGGACTGGGTGGCACAGAAATAATAAGTAAATAAATAAATAAACAAACAAACAAATAAAAAACCCACCCTGTTTTGCCTCAGAGAATTTCAAAATAAAATACTGTACTGTGTGTCTATAACAGTGAGCTCATAATAAGGCAACTCTATCAATATCAAAATGCCACTTAAATAGTTGAGCTAGTTTCAAACTAGATTTTGATTTTCTTTCTCTCTTCGTTACTCCCATTCTTTTTCTTTCTCTTTTCCTTCCTCTCTTTTTTCTATCTGTTTCTCTCTCTTCCTCTCTCTCTCCTTCCTTCTCACTCTTTCCCTCTCGCCTTCTGGGCAGGTTTGGAAAACTCTTGAGTTGATGATGATTTTTAAGTGAGCGATTGCTCACTGCTCAGCTTAGAGGGAACTATGGTCTGGCCATCATTCTTTTGCTCTGGTTTACTATCTAATGAAATTGGGGAAGCGCCGGCTGATCCAGAACATCTTTCTGGTCTTTGTGAAGTGCAACCTGTCTGCTTCCAGGATCCCTTTGTTTAGCTAACACCATTCTTGGCTGCATTGGCTGCCGATCAGTTTCCAGTCACAATTCAAAGTTGGTCATGACCTTTAAAGCCCTACATGGCAATGGACCAGATTACCTCCGGAACCGCCTGCTACCGCACGAATCCCAGCAACCGATAAGGTCCCACAGAGTTGGCCTTCTCCGGGTCCCGTCGACTAAACAATGTTGTTTGGCGGGCCCCAGGGCAAGAGCCTTCTCTGTGGCGGCTCCGGCCCTTTGGAACCAACTCCCCCCGGAGATTAGAACTGCCCCCACCCTCCCTATCTTTCGTAAACTACTCAAGACTCATTTATACCACCAGGCATGGGGGAGTTGAGATAGCTCTTCCCCCTAAGCCATTACAAGTTATGCATGGTATGTTTGTGTGTATGTTTGGTTTTATAATAGGGGTTTTTAGTTGTTTTTTATTATTGGATTGTACATGTTGTGTTTATTATTGTTGTTAGCCGCCCCGAGTCTACGGAGGGGCGGCATACAAATCCAATAAATTATTATTATTATTAATGCGTCTCTGCAACCAGTTGTTCCCTTTCAAGATCTGGTCCTTCATAAGCTATTATTCACAACTGAAAGGATTGACAAAAACTGTCCCTTGCCCTCTCAGTTCCCCCTCCTTGCACAGGGCCTTGTTGTTTCTGAAGATCTATGTGAGTCACTAGAAAGGTTTGAAGATTTGGGGCAGCCTGTTACATGCTGGATACAGACTTGAAAGACATTGTTTCTCATGCCATGTCATTTCTACAGGGTGTGGCTTCAATTCTTCCCAGTAGGGAAAAATTGCCCACTGCTGCTTCTCTCACATTGCAGTAATACCGGACATTGAATGCAGGAGAGTCGTCACGTTTATGCTTATTGATCATTTTGGGCAGATTTCCCCACTGAATTATATGCAGCTTTTTACTTGGCATTTAGATAAGGTAGCTAATAAGCACTGCTTCTAGCAAGATTTGTCTTGAATCTGTGGCATAATATTAGGTTGTATCTCTTCCTTTACTTTCAGGCAAAGTAAAGCAGCATACTTTTTTCTAATGTTAAATGTTTCTTTTCTACTGTGTAAAAAGTGGAGACAGAAAGTCCATGCATTTGCTGGCTTACAAGGAGCGTGGACATGGGCCTCCATGGGCAGGGAATTTTGAGGTTCATGGTGCCCCCTGCTCCTTTGTCAAGCCCAATACAGCTATAGGTATGACTGCCTTAAACCAGCTCTGATTCTGATATAAGGAACTAGCAATGGAGTTATTGTTTAAGAAAAAAGGCTCAATTGGAAACCTCAATTAAGACTTACGTTGTATTCCAACAGCATATTTACTGTTTATTTACCTTAAGTGGTTTCTTGAAGAAAAGTGGAATTAAAATACAATTCTGTGTAAAATTCTGTTTTAATTAAGAGAAACCAAATTGCTGCTACAGATCCAGATTGCCTAATGTTGAAATCACTATAGTAATTGTGTTAATATAAAGGAAACATTTGCCAAAGATTTAACATGGGGCTACCTTTGAAGAGTGTTCGGAAACTTCAACTCGTCCAAAATGCAGCCGCGCGAGCAGTCTTGGCCTTCCAAGAAATGCCCACATCTCGCCATCACTCCGCGGACTGCATTGGCTACCAATCCATTTCCGGGCACAATTCAAAGTGTTGATTATGACCTATAAAGCCCTTCATGGCATAAGACCAGATTATCTCCAAGACCCGCGTTCTGCTGCACAAATCCCTGTGACCGGTGAGGTCCCACAGAGTTGGCCTCCTTAGGGTCCCGTCGACCAAACAATGTCGGCTGGCGGGACCTAGGGGAAGAGCCTTCTCTGTGGGAGCCCCGCCCCTCTGGAATCAGCTCCCCCCAGAGATTCGCACTGCCCCCACCCTCCTCGCCTTCCGAAAAAGCTTAAAAACTCATCTTTGCCGCCAGGCTTGGGACTTTTAGATCTTTCCCCTGATCAATGAATGTTTTAAGTATGAGTGTTGAATGATTGGTTTGATAGGTTTTACTTTCTTTTAATTGAATTTAGTGGTTGTGTTTAATGTAGTATTAATTGGATTTATATTATTGTTCTGTTTTTGTATATGCTGTGAGCCGCCCCGAGTCCTCGGAGAGGGGCGGCATACAAATCCAATTAAATAAGTAAGTAAGTAAGTAAGTAAGTAAGTAAGTAAGTAAGTAAGTAAGTAAGTAGTTTTATTGTTTTATCTCAGAAAAGTGAATTGATAGGATCTTCTTCTTCAGCAGAGGATTGGACTAGAAGACTTCCAAGGTCCCTTCCAGATCTATTCTGATTGATTGATACCCTTTTCTGTTTGAAATAGGCTAATTTAAAGGCTGACTGCCTGAACAAGCCTTTTGCTCAGAGGTGCCATGATCTCACGACAATCATTGAAGATTTTCCTGCCAAGGTAGGAAGCTTTCCCCCACTCAGGGATAATGCGATAATACAGTTTTTTCTTCTTTCAAGGGAACAGTCCCTACTGATTTCAAGCTAAGGCAAGGGATGAATAGGGAGAGCTAAAGAAACAGTGCCTGGAAAGTCCAGAGAGGGAATTTAAGAGGAGACCATATTTCATCTTAAAATCAAGATTTTTAACCAGGCTAGTGTTCTGTCGGGCTCTCTGGTAGACTCCTCCCAAAAATTCACAGGTACAAATTTCAGACACACACGTTTGAAAATTCAAAACAATGTTCTTTATAATGAAAATTCCCTTAAACTAAGCCCTCTTTTCGTATAGCAAAGAGCACTCATCTCCAAACAAACTGGTAATTTGTACAAGTCCCTTATCAGTTCTGTGATACTTAGCTTGCAGCTGTGAGGCAATTCACAGTCCTTCTTTCACAAAGTGAAACACACTTTGCTCTGGTTTAGTTTCAAAGCTACACAAAAGGTCAAAGTCAGCAAAGCAGTCACGAAACACAAAGATCAGATAATCCTCCACAATGGCCAAACCCACAGGCTGCTATTTATAGCAGCCTCACTAATTACCACAGCCCCACCCAACCACAGGTGGCCTCATTTTCTTTGATAATAATCTCTCAGTTGTTGTTGCCTATGCATCGCTCTCCTCATGCGTGGCTGTATCATTAACTCTTGTTCTGAATCCAAGGAGGAGCTAGATAATTGATCTCCTTCTGAGCTGTCTGCCACACTCTCCTCCTCCCTGTCACTCATGTCTTCTTGGTCAGAGCAGCCTTCATCATCAGATTCCAGGGTGGGGGCAATACAGGCCTGCAGCATGTGGATGTCTCCCCCACATCCACAGTCCTTGGGGCAGGAGCTGGGCCAGAGCTAACCACAACAGCTAGTTACACTGAAAAAGGACTAGAAGGACCAACAAAAACGGCTCTAAATAAAAAAAGTAATGATGAACAGATAGGAATGTCTAATGCTGACCTGCAGTGCTTGTTTCTTTTCCTACTTGAAAACAACCCGCCCGGCATCTTTTTGAAAGATGTGCAAACTTTCAGCAGCTCTGGAAAGAAAAGGGGGTGGCTGTACTTCAGAGAGTGCGAAAGGGCAATTGTTCATGAGGTGTAAAACTATAATTGAAAGGAATTGAGAGGAAGAGCTGCAGACCAGACTGGTCAGGTAAGAGGAAGCTGAGCCTGCAGAAGGGGGGTGGGGGGGACATGACAGACTTCTCAGAAGGGTCCCTTCCTAATTTCTTAGACTATAAAGGCAAGAGGAGAGGGTGCAACTTTCAGACTTGTTTCTGTTAATGTAACCTTGCAGTAAAGTTAGTACAGTGATACCTCGTCTTACGAACTTAATTTGTTCCGTGACCAGGTTCGTAAGTAGAAAAGTTCGTAACACAAAGCAATTTTCCCCGTAGGGATCACTGTAAAACCAAATAATGCGTGCAAACCCCATTCCAAAAGTCACCAGTTTTGCCTTGCGCCGCTGGGAATCCCCGCCTCCAGACTTCCATTGCCAGCCGAAGCGCCCGTTCTTGTATTGCTGGGATTTCCCTGAGCCTCCCTTCGCTGGGATTCAAAACAGCTGGCAAAAATGAAGAGAATCCCAGCGAGGGGAGGCTCAGGGGAATCCCAGCGCTTTGGCTGGCAACGTAAGTCCGGAGGCGGGGTATCCCAGCGGTGGCGGCTCGGCTTCGTAAGGTGAAAATAGTTCGGAAGAAGAGGCAAAAAAATCTTAAACCCCGGGTTCGTATCACGAAAAGTTCGTATGAAGAGGGGTTCGTAAGATGAGGTATCTGTCAGAGAACCAGCTAACATCTGGAAAAATAAATTCAATTCCACTGCTGTGTAAACAGAAAGTTCCATTTATTATCAGAGCCATGTCTGGATTCTGCCCTAATAACATCAGCACTGAATTTCACTTCCGTGATTTAGGTTAAAATTCATTCCCACCCCCACAAGTGCATCACATGTACCAATCCGGGGAAAGGAATGCTAGCTTCCCTTGTACAGTGGATCTACAGCTCTGCACAAAGAATGTGCTGTAGTTCCAACCTCTCTCTATCTCTCTCTCACACTCCTCCCATTCCCTATTACTGTTATTCTGTCAGGAGGCCTGACAGTATCACTGTACTAATTCTTCTTGGGGTGCTTCTTGTCTGGGCTACCTCACAAGGCAGACAAGAACAGAAACTGGTCCTGCAAATAATTGTTTGTGCCCACTGGCCTCTGAAGGTGTTTTCTGCAGGGAAGCAGGATCAGAGACTTGACTGAACAGTTTCTACAGCTTCCCATTGATGCATGCAAAGACGAATCATACTGCGAAGAATCAGAAATAAGCTCAAGAGCCTGTGGTATAATCTGCACTTGCAGGCCATAAAAAAGAACAGGAAAGGGATTTAAACAAACTTACCAGCATAATTCTGTAAATCATGGTCCACTTGAACAGCTGTTGAGAGGGCTTTTCAGAGGGCCAAGGAGGTCGCAAGGATCAAGTGATACTAAGGGGAAAGTTCCAAAGAGTGGGATTTTAGCCAGCTCAGAGCAGTAGGATCCCAGGGGAAAAAGATCCCAGTGTGGGTGGGATTCTCAGAGACGGGGATATGCTCTTGGCACAATTGCAAACAGTTGAGAAGAGGAAAAACGAGGGCAGCAGAAAAACAAAAGAGCTTAGCGAAGCTCTGAAGACAAACACGGACATACACAGGGAGATCTCAAGTTACTATGCTAACTGGGACCAGAATTTCCATCACTAAGCAATGTGGTTATAAAGCGTGACCTGTCGTGGCCCTAGCACAGGTCACAAGATGTCTTAGCTTAGCAACAGCCATCTCAGCTGTTAACTGAATCCTGCTTGTCATTAAGTGAGAACCTTTACGTATGATGTATGTGATTATAATTATAAATAAAAACGAAGCCAGAGTTTGAAGTGACTGTCAGGATTTCTCTGTTTTCTGCAGTCACAAAACACAGTATCATTATTGCTGTGAGCTGCCCCGAGTCTGTGGAGAGGGGCGGCATACAAATCTGATAGATAAGTAAATAAATAAATCGTTGTTCTTCTGTCCACTAGCAAGGAGAGCCCGGCTTGTTCCCGGAGCAGGAAACGGTTCAGGGTGCGAGAGGAGGCTCTGGGGAAGTCATCCTTCTGGTTCCAGCAGTGGCTTTTCTGACAACGGCTTTTTTCTTTTCTGCAAAGGAACTGCACGCCATCTTTCCCTGGCTGGTGGAGAACATTTTTGGCAGTTTAGATGGCGTCATTTCCGGGTGGAACCTCCGCTGCCTGCAAGGCAGAACAAACTACACCGAGTACAACGTGGCCCTTGACTTCCTGTCCCCCGGGTGAGTTGGAGCCCCTCGTGTAGAATTGGGCATTAATTTATGACCAAAGTCATAATCTATAACAAGCAGGAAGAGGGAAATTGTGATCCCACTATACAGAGTGCTCATGAGACCACATTTGGAATACTGTGTTCAGTTCTGTAGACCTCACGTACAAAAAGATATTGACAAAATTGAACAGGTCCAAAGACGGGCGACAGAAATGGTGGAAGGTCTTAAGCATAAAACTGATCAGGAAAGGCTTCATGAACTCCATCTGTATAGTCTGGAGGACAGAAGGGAAAGAGGGGACATGATCGAAACCTTTTAAATATGTCAAAAGGTTAAATAAGGTCCAGGAGGGAAGTGTTTTTAATAGGAAAGTGAACACAAGAACAAGGGAGAGAAATCTGGTTGGGGGAAAGATCAGAAGCAACATGAGAAAATATTATTTTACTGAAAGAGTAGTAGATGCTTGGAACAAACTTCCAGCAGACGTGGTTGGTAAATCCACAGTAACTGAATTTAAACATGCCTGGGATAAACATATATCCATCCTAAGATAAAATACAGGAAATAGTATAAGGGCAGACTAGATGGACCATGAGGTTTTTTCTGCTGTCAATCTTCTATGTTTCTATGTTTCTAACTGATTTGATTCGGTGATAATGCTCTTTGAAGACACACAAATCTCCATGTCAAGCGGTTAAAGGCATAAAAACAAAACGGGTTCTGGGAAGTTCCCAGTGATCCATTTGCCTTTTTTTTTTCTTTCTTTCTTTTGCAGAGGCCCGATGATGAAGCTGGTTTACAAGCTCCAAGCGGAGGAATACCGATACGAGTTCCCTGTCTCCCACCTTCCTGTTAGTGTCTGGAAAGGCGGTGATGTTAGAGGGGTATTGAGCTCAGTACAAGTAGTCCTCGACTTACGACCACCATTGAGCCCAAAGTGTCCATTGCTAAGTAAGACATTTGTTAAGTGCATTTATGACTTTTCCTGCCAAGGATGTTAAGTGAATCACTGCAGTTGTTAAGCGAATCTGGCTTCCCTGTTGACACTGCTTGTCGGAAGGTCGCAAAAGGGGATCACGTGACCCTGCGGCTGTTGTAAATGTGAGTCAGTTGCCGACTATCTCAATTTGGGTCACATGACTATAGGGATGCTGCAAGGCTCATAAGTGAAAAAGGGTCATGTGCCACTTTTTTCAGTAATGTAACTTTGAATAGTCACTGTTGTAAGTCGAGGACTAGCTGTACAGAGGTTTTAGCTTGGCAGTCCTGAGTTCTTAATTCCTGGCATGGGGATTCTATTTGTTGATGACCTTTCTGAACTGTTCTTCAACTCCCACCTCCCCTTTTGGCCTTTCTGGGCAACAGTGGCCACGTATTGGGGCTGTAGCAGCTTGGAGCCTTCAGCAGCCTCGGCCAGCTGCTGCCCCCGGCCTGCTACTCCAGTGCTGGCACAGCCACCGCTGCTGAAAAGAGACCCTGAGGACAGAGAGGAGGCAAGTGGGGGGGATTCAAGAGGGAGCAGCCCCATCCCAGGGCTCAGGGGGACCACACCAGGAATGGTAGGATCAGAGCGGGTCTTCACCTAACAGCCGGTGGGATATGATTAACAGCAGGAAGTGCTGAGATCGTGATGGGGTCACGGGACATTGTGCTTTGTGACTGCTTTGCTTAGTGGGAATATTGGTTCCAATTGCCACTGTTAACTGAGGACTATCAATTCAATGAAACTTCCAGCAGACGTGGTTGGTAAATCCACAGTAACTGAATTTAAACATGCCTGGGATAAACATATATCCATTGTAAGATAAAATACAGGAAATAGCATAAGGGCAGATTAGATGGACCAGGAGGTCTTTTTCTGCCATCAATCTTCTATGTTTCTAATCCTTATCCTATGTTTTATGTGTTTTCGTTATGTTGCCTCTTAGAAGGTGTGTCATTGTTTACACTTTCAGGGCCCAGTGAAAAATTCAATTCAAGAACGGATTTTACCAGAATGTTCATTATATCACAACAAAGTCCAGTTCCCTCCCACTGGGGGCCTGAATTTGAACCTGATTCTTAGTATCCTTTGGCCTTGTGAGTGTGGAGTAGTTTCCCTGCACAACAGTGAGAGAGAGAGAGAGAAAGTAAGTGATGTGATGGGCTGGAGGGGGCAGCGGCTGCTGCCAGTAATAGAGGAGAAGCCCCCTCCCCTGATGCCTAAAACCTTTCTGGCACCTTCAGGTTGTGCCCCATGCTGCTCTCACTGGCACTCTGACCACGGAGCTTAGCAGCCAATTGGCTCTTGCAAGGATGTAACTTGCAAAGAAGGGACTGGTAGGACAATTGGCAGATGCTTTTAACCACAAAGCAAGTTCCCTGGAGGTCTTTAAGGGAAGGGGGGTGTTATCCTACAGCAATCTTGGCAATTTTTAGCGCTTGATTTTTTTTCCTAAGCTTATAAAGTTGGTGCGTTTATAATGGGATGCTTCCTTGAAGTTAACCACCTGCTAATGCATTGAGAGGATGGCATACAAATCTAATTAATAAATAAAATAAATAAATAAATGGCTGCCTGCTTCCCTGATAAAGCAAGAGTGTCCTGTGCTTGCCACAACTGGCAGACACTTGTGCTGTTACCGCTTTAGGGAAGGCCGTTAGAGTTGTGTTACCACTCACTGTCTCTCCCCTCTGAGTAGGTGGGGAGTCTTCCCCCTTCCCTGATTCCATGGGGAGGGAGGTTCTATAGGTGGGTGCAGCTTGCAGGCCGTGGACTTTCCCTCCTGCTACTTAGGTTTGCCTGGAAATCTTTTGCACTACAAATAATAATAATAATTATTATTATTATTATTATTATTATTTATTAGATTTGTATGCCGCCCCTCTCCGTAGACTAGGGGCGGCTCACAACAATAACAAAGACAATGTAAGAACAAATCTAATAATTTAAAAAACACTAAAAAAACCCATTATTAAAAGCAAGCATACACACAAACATACCATGTATAAACTGTATAGGCCCAGGGGAGATGTCTCAGTTCCCCCATGCCTGACGGCAGAGATGGGTCTTAAGAACTTTACGAAAGGCAAGGAGGGTGGGGGCAGTTCTGATCTCCGGGGGGAGCTGGTTCCAGAGGGTCGGGGCCGCCACAGAGAAGGCTCTTCTCCTGGGTCCCGCCAAATGACATTGTTTAGTCGACGGGACCCGGAGAAGGCCAACTCTGTGGGACCTAACCGGTCGCTGGGATTCGTGCGGCAGAAGGCAGTCCCGGAGATATTCTGGTCCGATGCCATGAAGGGCTTTATAGGTCATAACCAACACTTTGAATTCTGACCAGAAATTGATCGGCAACCAATGCAGACTGCGGAGTGTTGGTGTAACATGGGCATATTTAGGAAAGCCCATGATTGCTCCCGCAGCTGCATTCTGCACGATCTGAAGTTTCCGAACACTTTTCAAAGGTAGCCCCATGTAGAGAGCATTACAGTAGTCGAGCCTCAAGGTGATGAGGGCATGAGTGACTGTGAGCAGTGAGTCCCGGTCCAGATAGGGCTGCAACTGGTGCACCAGGCGAACCTGGGCAAACGCCCCCCTCACTGTGACCTAAAGTACTGTGTAAAACGGGCCCATCAAATGAAACAGGAGCCGGCCTGCTTTTTCCTTCTTGCTTGGAGGACGTTGCTCCCTTGACTCTCTCCGGCCAGATCCGTATGAATATTACATGTTCTGCTTTGCCATCAGCCTCCTTACCCAGCGGGTGAGTACACTTTGTTCTTGATAGAGTAAAGGGGGGTGTGTGTGAGAAGTAGGCAGAGCGCCGTTGATTTACCTGGGTTTTTTTAAGCCACTTATTTATTTATTCAACTTCATTATTACATTAGCTCCACTTTCTTGTGGAAAAGCCAGTAAGTCTCTTCTAAAGCAGGGCTCCCTAACGCCAAGTCTGCAGCCAAGTAGCTTGTTGGGAACTGCGTTGCTCATGCGGCATGCGTGCTCACAAAACCATTCCACCTCCTCCTTCCCCCGCTCCCCCCCCCCCGCCCACCACCAGTCTGCGGAGCTGGGAAGTTTGGGGACTACAGTTCTAAAGTGCTGGAAATACTGCATCTGTCTTCTATGCCGCTCAGGTCTCTGATTGATTGATTCAATTTTTATGCCACCCTTCCCCTTAGACTCAGGGCGGCTTACAACATTTATTTATTTATTTATTCATTCATTTATTCATTCATTCATTCATTTATTCATTCATTTATTCATTTATTTATTTATTTATTGGATTTGTATGCCGCCCCTCTCCGTAGACTCGGGGCGGCTAACAACAGTAACAAAAAACAGCATGTAAATCCAATACTAAAACAATTAAAAACTCTTATTGTAAAACCAAACATCCATACATACAAACATACCATACATGAATTGTAAAGGCCTAGGGGGAAAGAATATCTCAGTTCCCCCATGCCTGACGGCAGAGGTTGGTTTTAAGGAGCTTACGAAAGGCAAGGAGGGTGGGGGCAATTCTAATCTCCGGGGGGAGTTGGTTCCACAGGGCCGGGGCCGCCACAGAGAAGGCTTTTCCCCTGGGCCCCGCCAAACGACATTGTTAGCAATAGCATTTTTTAACAGAGCCAGCCTATTGCCCCCACACCTGGGTCCTCATTTGACCCACCTCGGAAGGATGGAAGGCTGAGTCAATCTTGAGCCGGTGATTAGATTTGAACTGCTGACCTACAAATCTACAGTCAGATTCAGTGGCCTGCAGTACTGCTCTCTACCTGCTGCGCCACCCCGGCTAATTGTTTCCTGGTTCACCCAAACCCTCTGTGGTGTTTGCAGTTTGAACAAATTCTTCTGCTCATCAAAGGAAAGTTTGCCTTCTTGTTAATCTGCAGGAGTCAATCACTTTTAGCACTGGCCCGTGGTTTATTGGTTATGAATACTAAGATGGGGTTATAAACCTGTGCGTGCAGTGGGCCTTTCTACATGGAGATGAAACAGTGGCTTGTTGCTCCAGGTGGGAAGTTACCTGCCCGTTCCTAGGTGCAAGGAAGCTTTAAGCGTCTTGAGTTTTGACCCCCTGCAGATTGGACTCCGGAGCCCCTTAAGCCCAAGGCGATTCTTTCTGTTTGTGCTTCAGGGCATCTCCAGCATCTGCCCCATCATGTCGAACAGCGCTTACTTCATCCTGGTGGACCGGTACCTGAAGTGGTTCTTGCCCATAGAAGGGAGTGTCCCTCCCATCCCTTCCTCGGAGCCTGGAGGGGTGGTCCCTTCACCTGCTCCCCGGTGGGTATTTGCTGTCCTGCTGGTTGCAGCTGTACAACAGGCAGTTCTGGGGGTGAAGGTGGGGGGATATGTGGAAGGAGCTTCCAGATTAGGGCTCTGCAAAGAAAAGGCCTCCAGTGGTTTTCAGGATGCTAGTAGGAATTTGCAAGCTGGGATGCTGACAGTTGGCAAATGGCCACAAGTGCACCAAGCATGTTGTGTACGTTTGCCGCCTTAAGTTACCAATAAAGTAATAACGGTGGGATATGCAGGGTGCATTCCAAAAGTAATGTGATTTTTTTTTAAAGTAATTCATTATTATTATTATTATTATTATTATTATTATTATTATTTATTTATTTTTATTAATATTGCTTCCTCATTGCTTATTTTACCCCTATGACAATCATTAAGTGTCGTACCACATGATTCTTGACAAATGTATATTTTATTTTATGTACGCTGAGAGCATATGCACCAAGACAAATTCCTTGTGTGTCCAATCACACTTGGCCAATAAAATTCTATCCTATTCTATTCTATTCTATTTATTAGATTTGTATGCCGCCCCTCTCCGAAGACTCGGGGCAGCTCACAACAGTAATAAAAACAATATAGTAGTGGGACAAATCTAATATTAAAAAACATATAAAACCCTATCATTATTTTTTTTAAAAACAAACCAAACAGCACATTCATACCAAACATAAAACAAAGTATAAAAAAGCCTGGGGGAAAGGTCTCTCAACTCCCCCATGCCTGGCAGTATAAGTGAGTCGTGAGTAGTTTACGAAAGACAAGGAGGGTGGGGGCAGTTCTAATCTCCGGGGGGAGTTGGTTCCAGAGGGCCGGGGCCGCCACAGAGAAGGCTCTTCCCCTAGAGCCCGCCAAACAACATTGTTTAGTCGACGACCCAGAGAAGGCCAATTCTGTGGGACCTTATCGGTCGCTGGGATTCGGGCGGTAGCAGGTGGTTTCGGAGGTACTCTGGTCCAATGCCATGTAGGGCTTTAAAGGTCATGACCAACACTTTGAATTGTGACCGGAAAGTGATCGGCAGTCAATGCAACAGATTTGCACAAACACTTAAAATTATTCAAAGTACTGTCCTTGGGCCTCTACACATTTTTTCCAGCGACTCTGCCATGACCGGTACGCACCCTGGAAGGCGTCTTCAGAGACCTCTCACAAGGTCTTCGTCACAGCTGATTGGATCTCTTCTATGTATGAAAAACAGCTTCCTTTCAGGGCTGGGAGCAAAAAGAAGTCTGCTGGGGTGACGTCAAGACTATAGGGGGGATGGGGCAGCATTGGCACCTGGTGTTTGGCCAGGAACTCGCGGACTCGTAGCGCATTGTGGCAAGGTGCGTTTTTCGTCCATAGAAGACATCCAATCAGCCGTGACGAAGACCTTGCGAGAGGTCCCTGAAGACGCCTTCCCGGGCGCGTACTGGTCATGGCAGAGTCGCTGGAAAAAATGTATAGAGGTCCAAGGACAGTACTTTGAAGAATTTTAAGTGTTTGTGCAAATCTGTTCAATAAATTACTTTTTTTAAAAAAAATTGCATTACTTTTGGAACGCACCCTATAAATCGAATTAAGTGGCAGCAACAGAAACAGTGCTACAAAATGCCATTTCTGAAATCATTCCTGTTATCATTTTCTGGAATAAATTAATTGGACTCAAATGTATTCAAGGAACACTGGAGATTTGGCAGCACGCTGAACACATCTCTTTGGCCTTTTCCAGTAGTGCTGGCTAGAATATTTAGCAAATCATTTCTAAAAATGGGAACGAAAGTGGGTCAACCTGGAGGGAGATCCTGCCGTCCAATTGCATGTCAGAAGAACCGTTCCCAGTTGGGTTTGAGGCTTCCTTTCTCTGACCTTGACTTGTGTGTCTGGATGCTCTCTCTTGACCTGCCCTTCTCCTTTTCAAAGCTCTCCCACAATGCCTTTCACCTCCTACGGGATGTATCCCACCAGTCTTCTGAAAAGGCACGTCGCTCATCAGACTTCGGTGAATGCAGACCCCACTTCCCAGGAGATCTGGAGGTCGGAAACGTTGCTTCAGGTGAGCGGCTGGGCTCCACTGTGGGGACAGCTGCGGGCACTCTTTCCTTGGCCCAGGAGAGCAGGGAGAGGGCGGGTACACCTGGGGCCACGAAGGGCCTTCCCACAGCATTTCCCTTGGAGCTGAGGGCCCCTTTGCGCCTTCATGGGCCGCTGATCTTAATCGCACAGGGCCCACAATTGAAACCGCAGCTATCCCTATACAATGGTACCTCTACTTACAAACTTAATTCGTTCCATGACCAGGTTCCTAAGTAGAAACGTTCGTAAGTAGAAGCCATTTTTCCCATAGGAATCAATGTAAAAGCAAACAATGCGTGCAAACCATAGCTGCCCACTCACTGCTTCTCACTGCCCCTGTCACCTCAGCTTTTGGGGAGTTCTCCTTTGCTCCCCTCCTTCTCTTCGTGCTTGCCAGCACAGCTGGGATGCCCCACCCCCAGACTTCTGGCCAGCAAGAAATGAAGAGAATCCCAGCGGGGGGAAGCAAAGGAGTATCCCAACAGCCAGTTGGCAAGCACGAAATGAAGAGAATCCCAGTGGGGGGAAGCAAAGGGGTATCCCAACAGCCGGCTGGCAAGCACGAAATGAAGAGAATCCCAGCGGGGGGAAGCAAAGGGGTATCCCAACAGCCGGCTGGCAAGCACGAAATGAAGAGAATCCCAGTGGGGGGAAGCAAAGGGGTATCCCAACAGCCAGCTGGCAAGCACGAAATGAAGAGAATCCCAGCGGGGGGAAGCAAAGGGGTATCCCAACAGCCGGCTGGCAAGCACGAAATGAAGAGAATCCCAGCGGGGGGAAGCAAAGGGGTATCCCAACAGCCGGCTGGCAAGCACGAAATGAAGAGAATCCCAGTGGGGGGAAGCAAAGGGGTATCCCAACAGCCGGCTGGCAAGCACGAAATGAAGAGAATCCCAGCGGGGGGAAGCAAAGTATTCCAGTGGCCATCCCAAGCACGAAATGAAGAAAATCACAGCGGGGGGGAAGCAAAGGGGTATCCCAGCGAGGTAATGACAGGCGTTTCAGCCGGCAACAGAAGTCTGGAGGCGGGGCATCCCAGCGGCGCCGGCTCGGGTTTGTAAGTAGAAAATGGTTCGTGAGTAGAGGCAAAAAAATCTTAAACCTGCAGTTCGTATCTCGAAAAGTTCGTAAGTAGAGGCGTTCATAAGTAAAGGTACCACTGTATTGTAAGCAGGCAAGAGTCGGCTTATTCGGGCTGATAATTAGGGCAAACAATACTTTTGTAATAGCACCAGGGGTTGCTTACCTGCATAAGAGCTGAAGCGTGCCTTGAATTGTATGATTAATAAGGAATGGAATAAACAATTATAGTCTTGGAAAGATGGGGAGTGATCTGGCAGGACAGTGTCTCGCTTTGGGGTTCCCTTCGGCCCCTGACTGTCCCTTCTTCCTCAGGTCTTCGTGGAGATGTGGCTCCACCACTATTCCCTGGACATGTATCAGAAGTTGCAGTCTCCCCACATCAAGGTAAGCAGAGGGACAGTGGGGGTGGGGAAGGGGTGGGGAGGAGTTGCCAGAGGATGGAGAGAGCTCTTCTCTGCATTGGAGTGAGAAGCAGCGGCCGCCTTCAATGAGGCAGAGATTTTCCAGGAGTGAGAAAATGATTTGGTAAGGCGGGGTGGCACGGATTGCGCAAAGGAAGGGATTCGGCTGCTACAGTCACCGGAGTTCGGTGCCGGACTCACTGGAAGGGCTTCAAAGGGCGCCCTACAAAGTCTTGGGGAAGGAGACCTTTCTGACTGGCAGCAGCCATCCCAGGGACAAGAGGTAACTGCAGTTTAATGTTTCCAAATGTAAAATAATGCATTTGTGGAAAAGGAATCCTCAATCTGAGTATTGCATTGGCAGTTCTGTGTTAGCAAAAACTTCAGAAGAGAAGGATTTAGGGGTAGTGATTTCTGACAGTCTCAAAATGGGTGAGCAGTGCAGTCAGGCAGTAGGGGAAAGCAAGTAGGATGCTTGGCTGCATAGCTAGAGGTATAACAAGCAGGAAGAGGGAGATTATGATCCCGCTATATAGAGTGCTGGTGAGACCACATTTGGGATACTGTGTCCAGTTCTGGAGACCTCACTTACAAAAAGATATTGACAAAATTGAACGGGTCCAAAGACGGGCTACAAGAATGGTGGAAGGTCTTAAGCATAAAACGTATCAGGAAAGACTTCATGAACTCAATCTGTATAGTCTGGAGGACAGAAGGAAAAGGAGGACATGATCGAAACATTTAAATATGTTAAAGAGTTAAATAAGGTTCAGGACGGAAGTGTTTTTAATAGGAAAGTGAACACAAGAACAAGGGGACACAATCTGAAGTTAGTTGGGGGAAAGATCAAAAGAAACGTGAGGAAATATTATTTCACTGAAAGAGTAGTAGATCCTTGGAACAAACTTCCAGCAGACGTGGTTGGTAAATCCACAGTAACTGAATTTAAACATGCCTGGTATAAACATATATCCATCCTAAGATAAAACACAGGAAATAGTATAAGGGCAGACTAGATGGACCATGAGGTCTTTTTCTGCCGTCAGTCTTCTATGTTTCTATTTTTCTAGGTAGTCTGTACAATTAACCTTAAGCAGCCATTAAGTACTTAGCTAGCAGCTGTGAAGAAACTTCACACCCCTTCTTCTTCCAACGAAGTGAGACACAAACACACACACACACACAGGTGGCTCTGCTTTGTTTTCAAAGGCGTGAAAAATCAACAAAGTCCAGAAACCAGCAACACAGGATTCCTGACGATCTGCGATCAGATACTCTTTCACAATGGCCAAACCCACACGCTGCTATTTATATCAGCAGCCCTAATTACAGCAGCCCCACCCAACCACAGGTGGCCTCATTTTGCCTTGTAATAATCCTTCAGTTGTTGTCTCCTATGCATCACTCTACTCATGCGTGGATGTGTCATTAATTCTTGTTCAGAATCCAAAGATGATACAGATGATTGATCTCCTCCCAGGCTGTCTGCCAAACTCCCCTCTTCCCTGTCACTCATGCTGCCTTGGTCAGAGGAGGCTTCATCGGCAGATTCCATCGGGAGTAAAACAGGCCTGCGGCATGTGGATGTCTCCCCCACATCCACCTGCACATTCCTTGGGGCAGGAGCTGGGCCAGAGCTAACCACAACAGACACCAGCTGCAGCATCCTGAACCAACACGGACTTTTTGTTGGGGTCAAATTTGAAACAACCGCAACAGCAATCCTTCGTATGAATAGAACCAAGTTAAGCTGACAGATTCTGATTTGTCGTTAAGGAAGACTTCAGATTTAGTCACAGTTAACTGAAGTGAGGTTCCACATTATTGTAGATGTATTTTCTCCTGCAAGAAGTCCTTGGAGGGATCCAGTGATTTTCTCCAATCCCACCAAGAAACCCACCCTCATGTGTGACCTCCACAGATCTCCTTCCTTCCTGCTTCCTAATAGTTCTGCTTCCTACCTGGTTTGAATATTTGGAGGTAGGAAGCAAGCTAGGATTAATTTCTAAGCCAGGACATAGCAAATTGAACAGGTGGGCAGAACTTGGCTAAGGCTGGTTATGACAGAAATGGGGTGTTGCCAGAGGGGGTTACTTTGCAGGCACAGCTGCCACTGTGTTCTGGCTTTGTGATGGTTGACTCCATGGGACTCATCCTTTGTCTTTCATCCCCATCTGAGTCCATTCTGAGTCCATTCTCACTGGGTTGTGTTTTTTTTTTGTTTCTTTCCTTTTTCATCTCTCTCCC
The DNA here is from genome assembly GCF_031021105.1 of Erythrolamprus reginae. NCBI lineage: Eukaryota > Metazoa > Chordata > Lepidosauria > Squamata > Dipsadidae > Erythrolamprus > Erythrolamprus reginae. Next base: position 36,298,488 of record NC_091959.1, on the reverse strand, counting down.
CCTTTTCCCACCCCTTCTTCTGTTGTCTCTCAGCTGGAGGTTCTCCAATACCGATTCTCTTTATCCAGCATCCATCATGTCCAATCCAGCCACCAGGCCCTCCATACATACCAAGTATTTCTACCTTTTCATTTCATTTCATTTTCTTTGTATTTTAAATGAAACACCTGCTGAAACGGAGACACCTAAAACACACACGGCAGAAGGGAGGCAAATCGCTCTCCCCTTTCCCCACGGCCTCAGCAATAACTGGGGATAGCACTCCAGGAAGATGGGATGGTGGCCAGGGTCTTCAGCCCCCACTGAGCTGACCACACAGCACGATTAAAGGCCGGGAGAATTAGGGCGATATGGAGGCAGCAGTCCATCCCTAGCAAGAAGTCTCTGGAATCACCACAGCCGAGGAGGCGCCCAGACCAGGAAACAGACCCGGCTGGTCTTTGCTAAAGGCTCCACCTGCCTACATCCCTTGATGCTCCTGGGAAGAGAGGCCTCTGGGTTCGCGAGATGCATCCACGGGAGGGGTACCAATTCACTTCTAGCCAAAGCCAGCTGCTCAAAATGGGTGAACAGTGCAGTCAGGCGATAGGAAAAGCAAGTAGAATGCTTGGCTGCATAGCTAGAGGTATAACAAGCAGGAAGAGGGAGTTTGTGATCCCGCTATACAGAGCGCTGGTGAGACCCCATTTGGAATACTGTCTTCAGTTCTGGAGACCTCACCTACAAAAAGATATTGACAAAATTGAACGGGTCCAAAGACGGGCTACAAGAATGGTGGAAGGTCTTAAGCATAAAACCTATCAGGAAAGACTTCATGAACTCAATCTGTATAGTCTGGAGGACAGAAGGGAAAGGGGGGACATGATCGAAACATTTAAATATGTTAAAGGGTTAAATAAGGTTCAGGAGGGAAGTGTTTTTAACAGGAAAGTGAACACAAGAACAAGGGGACACAATCTGAGGTTAGTTGGAAAGATCAGAAGCAATATGAGAAAATATTATTTTACTGAAAGAGTAGTAGATGCTTGGAACAAACTTCCAGCAGACGTGGTTGGTAAATCCACAGTAACTGAATTGAAACATGCCTGGGATAAACATATATCCATCCTAAGATAAAATACAGGAAATAATATAAGGGCAGACTAGATGGACCAGGTGGTCTTTTTCTGCCGTCAATCTATGCTCACAGCTAGAAAATCCTATCCCATCCTAATTTGTGTGACTCTCAGGAGGAAGCCCTGCGAATGAGCTCTGCACAGCTGGCCCTGCTGCAATCAGATTCTCTGCATCCTTTAGTTCTTCCCTTGTAACATCTGGGGTTCTCTCGAGAAAGAGCATTTTACCCAGTGATGGGCTACCAAAATTTTTACTGCCACACTGTGGGTGTGGCTCATGCATTTCCTTTCAACATCTTTCAGTGCAAATTGAGTGCTCTGGGGTGGAGCTCCATTTTCGCTACCCCACTGTGTCCCCACCGCCCCCCAGTCCGGGCAGTAGCCCATCCTGATTTTTTACTATATAAAATGTATGTACACACACACACACACACACACACAGCTCTTCAAAAATTATACACATTCAATCTCATTTACTGTGATAGGAAAAACATGCCCAGAAGGGAAAAAAGAAACAAAATCAAAATTTTGCTACCGGTACTGCGTACCTGACCGTACCCGTAGAAGCCCATCACTGATTTTACCTATCACTCGATGCTACGAGCTCTGATTTGTGGCTTGTACTAGAGTGGCCTCTGTCCTGTCACCTGCCAGTTTTCAAGCCACACAGCTATTTCACACTAAGCTAAAACCAAACTAAGTTCATTTTGCCCCAGCCTGGTAGTCAGCCCAGCAGTTCTGGGTGCTGGGGGCCTTTTATTCTTTATGCTGAATCTGTATAGTCTGGAGGACAGAAGGAAAAGGGGGGGGGACATGATCGAAACATTTAAATATGTTAAAGGGTTAAATAAGGTTCAGGAGGGAAGTGTTTTAATGGGAAAGTGAACACAAGAACAAGGGGACACAACCTGAAGTTAGTTGGGGGAAAGATTAAAAGCAACGTGAGAAAATATTATTTTACAGAAAGAGTAGTAGATGCTTGGAACAAACTTCCAGCAGACGTGGTTGGTAAATCCACAGTAACTGAATTTAAACATGCCTGGGATAAACATATCCATTGTAAGATAAAATACAGGAAATAGTATAAGGGCAGACTAGATGGACCAGGAGGTCTTTTTCTGCCGTCAGTCTTCTATGTTTCTATGCCAGAGTCCCTGTGGCTCAGCCCTCTTTGCGATATGCCCCAATTGAGCATAGCAAGCTAGCAGTGATGGCAATGGCATGTAGACTTATTGCTTCACAGTTTTTTACAGCCCTCTCTAAGCGGCTTACAGAGTCAGCATATTTCCCCCAATAACCCACATTTTTCTAAACTCTGAAGGATGGAAGGCTGATCAGTACCATTTGCATGTTCTCAGTTTGGGTGCATTTTCTGTGCTTCTTCTAGACTTCCTTGGTGGTGGGGACCTAACTTTATTTCTCTCCTTCACCTTCTTTGCCTTTGTCTTCTGCTGTGGCTTTCAATTTAGGAGTCTTTCAAGCCCACTGAGGAACACGTCTTGGTTATCCGGCTGCTCCTGAAGCACCTACACGCCTTCAGCAACAGCGTAAAATCAGAACCGATTTCTCCTTCAGGGCATTCACACACTGCGAGTCCACTAGAGGAATTCAAAAGGTCTGTACTTGTATATACTCCTGGTCAGTTGGAGGATGGCGAAGAGTTTGCAGACTCTGACACAGATAGTGTTTATGAATTAGTGGCAGGTCCTGGGTTACAGGTGTCAGAACAGGTGGGAGGCCAGCCACAGGACGTTGCTATGAGTCCAGACTCCAGTGAAGAAGAGACAGATAATAGATGGTTAAATCCGCATTTCAGGAGGGTGCAGAGGCGCAGGGAACAAGTGTTAGGGAAGAAGTATTAAGGGGAGGAACGGGTTAATTACCGAAGTGATTTATTCGTCACGTCCGGGTGCCAGTGGGGAAGAAGGGCGGAGTTTTCAGTGTTGTAAATCCATCATGGACGTGTGCCGACATGGCTACAAAGTAAGCTAGTTTATTCTCTGCTATTTAACAGCTGTTTTTATTGCTTTGAACTACAGCTGCCTAGACATAAATCTTAAGATAAGGGAGGAGGTCTGGAGGAATGCTTTTGTGTGCTCTAATCGTTAAGATATGAGAGGAGAGAATTGGACTGCCTGAAATGCATTTTGAATACGGAGGGGAGGAGAAATAAAAATTGAGGTTTTGTTTACAAAACCCTGCACTCAGTAAGCGTTATTTCCAATTTAACCAAAGTTCTAACCAGAATCCAGAACAGGACTTAACAGGGAAAACGAAACCTGGTATTGTTGGGAGCTTGAATGAGCTCACCCAGGCAGGGACCAAGATTTCTCCACGGACCACCAAAATTTTCTCGCGGACCATCAGTGGTCTGTCAGTTGAAATGTAGCTGTCTCTGCCGCATCCCCTTTCATTGGGGCAAAGTGCTTTTTTTCCTTGTAGGGACCAGTTGGCTAACTTTGTGGGGTGTCTTTGCAGGATTGTGATCCCTCGGTTTGTTCAGCAGAAACTCTACATATTTCTTCAGCACTGCTTTGGTCACTGGCCTCTGGATGCGTCTTTCAGAGCTGTAGGTATCGTTTGGGTGTTGATTGTGCTTGTATTTGTCCTTTCAGAGCATTGATATAATTACCCTGTTTCCCCAAAAATAAGACGTACCCCGAAAGTAAGGCATGTCAGAGGTTTTGCAGAATTTGCTAATACAAGGCACCCCCCGAAAATAAGGCGTAGTCAAGTTTACATACGGTACGGTGGAAAAACATACGGTACCATTCAAAGCTGTTCATAGCAGTTCCGTAATAATGTGGCGTCCCCTGCTGGCCCCTTCCATCGCTTTGTACCGTCCAGTACAGCAGACACAGTCTGCTGCTGTCTCACTGCCATTACAGTCTCCACTACAGTGCATAGACTATAGTTCCTCTGATGCAATAGTGGGAGTATACTGTTGTACCATATAAGTTCCGTCATTTGTGTGTGTGGATGCCATACTGACAGGTACCGTACCGTAATCAGTGTACCGTACGGTACACTTTCTTTGGGGGTGTCAGCTTTTCTGCCTGTGAATTTGTCTTATTTGAGAAATATAAGGCACCCCCCCGAAAATAAGACGTAGCACAACTTTTGGAGCAAAAATTAATATAAGACAGTGTCTTATTTTTGGGGAAACACAGTAGTACTGCTAATTTCTGGGAAGTCTTGGAAGTTCCTTCCATGCAGAACTTTGTGAAGCAGGATCAGGTTGCACAGCTTCAGTCAGTAAAATAATAGTGATGTTTTTTTTAAAAAAAACCAAGATTATTAAAAATATCACTCTTAGCTTCTACAGTAAATTATCCTATATTATATTAATAATAATTAGTAGTATATTTCTCTTTATGTGATATTTTTCACATAAAGAAAAAATATTAAATTACATGTCAGCTTCATTAAAGTAATAATATGTGGTCTATATACCATAAATTTAATTGAAAGAGCCACAAGTGGGGAAACTAGCAAGTTTTGTATTGGAAGTTAAGATGAGGGAATGAGAGAAATGAGTCTTGAAAATGTAGCTAACAACTGGGAACAAAACAAAGAAGAGACCCGAGGCAATGCAATAACTATCATGGCATTTAATATTTGCAGCCCAGATTGAAACCGTTCATTAAATCTTGGCCCTATAAAAGGGGAGTGTGGAGTCTTTCCTTCACTTTAGTAGCATGTCCTTAAAAGGCAAAGAGTTGGCACTGTTCATTTTCATGGGGTGCCCCAGTGTTTCCAGGGAGACTTGACAACCCTTTTAGCAATTCTGTAGGTTGTATGGTAAGTCCAAATTTATTAACAGATAAATAAATTCCAATGTTGGCAATACAATTGAACAAGATATTGACCTATTCAAATGGTTTTCAAGAGCTGAGATAACACGAGGCAGTAAAAAAAAAAAAATTATACCTGGAAATAAAAAAGTAGTTTCAGTATTTGTAAGAAACATATAGGGCCTAGACATAAAATTACTCTTCTAACGTAGTGAACTTCCGAACCTTGGTTTGAGGAATAGCAGGCCTTGCCAGGAAGGGATTGTAAAACAGGAGGAAAACATGTCTATGTTTGGATATGAAATTCGTAGGAACGATGTCCATGATGCATTAAGGACGAGGTGACCCATATTCCAAGCCAAGCAACAATCAAGGATAACATGATAAAGTGAGTTAGTCAGTTCCTAAGAACTATGATGGAATATGGTGGAATAACAGAAAAACAACCCCAAATATGGACAGACTATGGACAAAAGGAAGGGGTGTAGACAAGGTGTTAAGAAACCTATATAAGATGATCCTTGTAGTTAAGTAATTTACCTTCAGAGGAACACGGGTACCCTTCCCATGACCTCTTCAGGTCCCTGTATGATCATACCGGTCAAATGTGTTCTATGTTTTCTATATCTTTCTATATTTTCTATATTACCGTATGTTGTTAATAAAGACTTTTTCTTTTATTCTCTTGGTCTGGGGAATTTTTCTAACAGTATTCATAACTTTTGGTGTCCACATCTGGTCTATCTTGTAGCCCCCTTCCAATGTGGAATGGATGTTGGTCTTCCTAACCATAACTTCACAACATGATGGATGAAGAAAGCTTTAAGTGCAGATATACATTTAAAACCCCCATTTGTTCCTGCAGGTTCTGGAGATGTGGTTAAGCTACTTACAGCCTTGGAGATACGCACCGGAGAAGCAGCTGCCAAGCACAGAAGTTCCACCTCGCAGCGTATCAGAGAAATGGTGCGTCCTGGGTTGGAGCCCTTGGAGCTCCTGCACATCTGGCCAGCGGGCTTTGCTCCCAGCCTAGGGCCGATTGGGTGGAAGGGGGCGTGCAAGGGGGCAGGCCCTCAAGCGGCTGCCTGGGCAAGCTCATTCAAGGGCGCTGGAGGCAGCAACGGGTGTGGCTGCAGCAGGGGCATACGGGGGAGGCTGGGGTGCTTTTATGCCCCCCTCCCCTTTTTCTCCAGCTCTGACCATTGCTGCTTACCTTTGAAAAGTGTTCGGAAACTTCAGATCGTGCATAATGTAGCCGCGAGAGCAATCATGGGCTTTCCTAGATATGCCCATGTCTCATCAACACTCCGCGGCCTGCACTGGCTGCCGATCAGTTTCCGGTCACAATTCAAAGTGTTGGTTATGACCTATAAAGCCCTACATGGCATTGGACCAGAATATCTCCAGGACCGCCTTCTGCCACACGAATCCCAGCGTCCGATTAGATCCCACAGAGTTGGCCTTCTCCGGATCCTGTCGACCAAGCAATACCGTCTGGCGGGACCCAGGGGAAGATCCTTCTCTGTGGCAGCCCCGACCCTCTGGAATCAACTCCCCCCGGAGATTAGGACTGCCCCCACCCTCCTTGCCTTTCATAAGCTCCTGAAAACCCACCTATGTCGCCAGGCATGGGGAAATTGATATACCCCTACCTGTTCCAATTTATGTATGGTTTGTCTGGTTGTATAATTGTTTTTATAAGGGTTTTTTAATTGTTTTTAATATTGGATTTGTATATTATGTATACAGTCTTCGGAGAGGGGCAGTATACAAATCTAATAAATTATTATTAATTATTATTATTGTTGTTGTGAGCCACCCCGAGTCCTCAGAGAGGGGCGGCATACAAATCTAATAAATAATAATAATAATAATAATAATAATAATAATAATAATAATAATAATATGATGATGATGATGATGATGATGATGATGTAGATGTAGGGTCATTGGGCCCATGGAAATGTCCCTGCACTCTAATGGTCTTTCCGCTCAGCTTTTGCTCAGCTTTTCAGTGCCAGGAAGGGCCACACCTCTGTGACCCAGATTTGCCAGAACCGGTTGTCCTGGGTGCCTCTGAGCTGGTCAGAAAAGCGACTGACCAGGCTCTCTGCTGGCTGTTTTCTTAAAGGGAGCCTTTTGTCCAGGAGAACCTACTGCTCTACACAAAGCTCTTGTTCAGCTTTCTCAACCGAGCTCTCCGCACAGACCTGGTCAGCCCCAAGAATGCCCTGATGGTGTTCAGGGTGGCCAAGGTGTTTGCTCAGCCCCACCTGCCTGAAATGATCCAGAGAGGTAAGAAATGGCCCCGCCCCACCTTCTTTGTGGCTTTCCCTGGCCTGAGGCTGGTCGGCCACTCCCGTCTCTCTCTCTCTCTCTGCAGCAGAGCAGCTGTTCCTGGAAGCCGATCTGAGCCTTCCCCACCGCCAGCACCGCCTCTTCCTCAGTCCCTCGCTGGGGGGCAGCTTCCTGTCAGGCCGGGCCCCCACCGTCATGGACGCCTCCTTCAAAGTGAAGAGCCACGTCTACAGCCTCGAAGGGCAGGACGTCCAGTACAGGCAGATGTTTGGCACCGAAGTCAGAAACCTGGTAGGTTGGTTGGCACAGGGAAGCCCCTCTGTCCATAGAACCCTGGCCCTGCAGCACCAAAGACCCCCACCCCCAGGGCACGGGGCCAAGTGAACCAAGACGAGCCCACCCGGGACCCCGTCAATCAAGGGACTCCGATTGACAGGATCCAAGGGAAGAGCCCTCTGGGATGCTGGGATGCCCTGCCCTCTCCAGGTGAGGTTTGCTTCTTCCCTCACAGCCCAAAGGCCTGACTCTGCTCGTTGGGTTTGGGAAGCAGCAGACCGGGAATCTCTCCCTGGAGGAGGCTGACCTCCCCCCCATCCGCCTGTCGTCTTTAATATAATATTATTGCACTTCCAAGTGTTCATTTCTATTGTTTTTATTCCTGTGCTATTCTTGTTTTGGCATTTCCCCCTTTTCATTGTTGTAAGCTGCCCAGAGTAGCCCCCTGGAGAGATGGGCGGCAAATGAATTTAACAAATAATAAGTAATAATTTATTAGATTTGTATGCCGCCCCTCTCCGAAGACTCGGAGCGGCATAATTATAGTAATAAGAGATGCAGAAATTTGGGGAGGGGAGCCGCCGCCTGGTTTTCTCTCCATCCGAAGGGTGTCCCTTGCTCTTGGCTTGTCCTGAGTCTGTTTGTCTTCGGAGCTGCCCTGACTCGGAACTTCTTCTCCCCGTCCAGGTGCTGCGATTGGCCCAACTGATTGGCCAGGCCCAGCAGTCGGCCAGGTCCCTCTCGGACCACTCGGCGGAGGCCGGCTCCGGCCACTCCTTCCTCTCTTGGTTCTGGTTTGGCTCGAGCGACCTGAACGGCTCCTACCTAGGGAACGACATGGATGAAATGGGGCAGGAGAGTATACGAAAAACAGATGAATACTTGGAGAAAGCTCTGGAATATTTATGTCAGATATTTCGGGTAGGAATCGGACTTCTTTAGGCTCTTTGTAGACCCCCCGGTCAGTGCTGCGAATCCAGCTCAGCTCCTGGCCGCCGGTTAACCAAAGCTTGCCGGTTGCAGCCCTCGGTTTGTGGGCATCCCTGGACAGGTCAGGGCTGGAGAGGTCAGGGCTGAAGAAGAGGCCTCTGAGGCTTCCACACTGCTTAGACTCACGGAGCTTGTGGGGACTTTTCTGGTCTGTCCTGGGATGGGGAGAACTGCCCCTTTTCTGCAGGTGAGTGGCTGCTGAAGCCTTCCAGCAGATTGAAGTCTCCTTTGGCTCCACTTTGGCAGCTTTTTCGATTTAATTAACAGGAAGAATTTTGAGAAAGAACGCTATTAAAGTTGCCAACATATATTTTCTAAAGCAGGGGTGGCCAATTAATTTTGCCATGGGGCCGCATGAGAAATTGGGATGGTTTTAGAGGGCCAAAACTAATATAATTAACTCAGTTCTACCCAATACTGTAGAGACCCAGACCCTGGCCTGACCTAAACACCCAGACCCCTAATTGTTTGCTTTACGGCAACACGGTGCATCACAGTCACTGCACTGGAGTGTTTGTGTGGTTTCTGGGCTCAGCCACTCTCGGTAGGAGGTCGGGATCCGCTCCAGTGCGAGAATGAAAGAACTCACCGCGTCTGCCCGGGACTCCTCTGGTTCCCGTTTTCCTCATGATTCACCAGGAAAGCAGGAACCGGAGGAGTCCCGGCAGATGCGGTGAGTTCTTTCATTCTCGCACTGGAGCGGACCCCAATCTACGTGGACCGGTCACAGATAGCGGGCGGGCCGGATGCGCCCTGCGGGCCACCCCTTGCCCAGGTTTGTTCTAGAGGGAAATAATGGTTTGTGGTAACCTTTCCATTGAGTCAGGGTCCCAATTCCCCGAATTCTGAGATAATTGTTGGTTTTACAATACAAGGAGGACTGATGTGAGAACCGTGACATCCTGCATTTAGAGGCTCATGCAACAGTGAAATCGACGTATAATAGATGGGGGTGTCCTGTTTTGATTCTTGCCAGTTGAACGAAGCCCAGCTGAGCCAGCTGATCCTGAACAGGGCAGGGGCTCTGGAGGAGAATGGGAAGAAGTTGCTGCCAGACTGCATTGAGGATCAAGATGGGCTAATGCTGACACCTCTCGGGAGATACCAGGTAGGCCAGTGACCTGCTGAGGAACGTGTGCACATAAGAATGTAAAGCAGGGCCCTGGTCGATTGACCCTGGCCCACTCAGTCCAGCGAGCTGTTGTTACTGATACCCTCAGAGACCCATAGTTGCTTAGTTAGACAGTGAAGTTATTCTTGAGCAAGGTCCAGAGGTGGAATGGAGCCAGAGTGGTCCTAGGCTGCATTAACAGGGATAGAATCAAGACCACATGAAATGTTAGTATCAGTACTAACACTTGATAAGTACAGTACTTGGTAAGGCATCCAGGTTTGGTCACTAGGATATTGAATGAATTGGCTGATTGATTTTACTGTATTGGGTTTTTAGTTTGTAATTTTAATTGATTAGATTTGTTGCTGTATTGTTTACATTGTATCCCATGAGCCACCCCGAGTCTTCAGAGAAGGCCGGCATACAAATCTAATTAATAATAATAATAATAATAATAATAATAATAATAATAATAATAATAATTTCATGCAGAGAAGAGCAACAAAGATGATTATGGGACTGAAGGCTAAACCAGGGGTCTCCAACATTTTGGGCCTTAGGTGCCATTAAATTCGTAATTTTGTATCTACGAGACCGCCTTCTGCCGTACGAATCCCAGTGACCAGTTAGGTCCCCACAGAGTGGGCCTTCTCCGGGTCCCGTCAACAAAACAATGTCGTTTGGCGGGACCCAGGGGAAGAACCTTCTCTGTGGCGGCTCCAGCCCTCTGGAACCAACTCCCCCCAGAGATTAGAATTGCCCCCACCCTCCTCGCCTTTCGTAAGCTCCTTAAAATCCACCTCTGCCGTCAGACATGGGGGAACTGAGATATTCTTTCCCTATTTCAACACCTAGTCTTACTGTTATTAATAAGTCTGCTTCTTTCTTTTCTCCCCTCTCTCTATCTCTTCTCTCCCTACCTTGTTACTCCTCTCCCCCTGTTTACCTCCCTGACCTCCTTCCCTTCTCTCCTTCCTTTCTACTTCCTCTTTCTTCTTCTAAACCCTTCCCTGGGTGGTTTTAATTCTAATATACGGTTATCTCTGCACACTGTTTGAAGGATGAAGAAAGCAGGGAATTGTGGGGTGGGGGGAAACAGGGGGGGGGGGGGGAAACCCCACTGAATTACTGAGAAGTTAGACTTTTGCTGGAAGAGATGTTCAGATCTGCCCTGCTGGAGGGCTGGGTGGGCCCCAAGGCTGGGCTGTCTTACCCACAGTCAGGAGGCAGGGGATCAGCCACCTAGGATGCCATTTGGTGTAGGGCTGTTTTGTAGATGTGAGGTTGCTTTATAGCAGGGGTGGGCAAAGATGGCTCTTCTATGACATGTGGACTTCAACTCCCAGAATTCCTGAGCTAGCATGATTGGCTCAGGAATTCTGGGAGTTGAAGTCCACAAGTCATAGAAGGGCCCACTTTGCCCATCCCTGCTTTATAGGAAGCTTTGTCTGAAAGCCATTTTTTAAAAATACTTTTGCTGAAAAAACTATGGGAAAACTTGCATGAGGAGGATGTGCTTAATTCACAGGGTTGTCAAGCTCAGCTGGGAGGCTGAGTGGCAGCATCGCTCCCACAGGTTCCCTCTGGGACGGGGGAGGTCTTTTTGTGGCTTGGTCTCAAGATCGTGCATAATGCAGCTGCGAGAGCTATCATGGGCCTTCCTAAATATGCCCATGTCACACCAACACTCCACAGTCTGCATTGGTTGCCGATCGGTTTCCAGTCACAATTCAAAGTGTTGGTTATGACCTATAAAGCCCTTCATGGCATCGGACCAGAATATCTCCAAGACCGTCTTCTGCCGCACGAATCCCAGCGACCAGTTAGGTCCCAAAGAGTTGGCCTTCTCTGGGTCCCGTCGACTAAACAATGTCGTTTGGTGGGACCCAGGGGAAGAGCCTTCTCTGTGGTGGCCCCGACCCTCTTGAACCAGCTCCCCCCAGAGATCAGAGTTGCCCCCACCCTCCTTGCCTTTCATAAGCTCCTTAAAACCCACCTCTGTCGTCAGGCATGGGGGAATTGAGATATTCCCTTCCCCCTAGGCTTATAAAATTTATGCATGGTATGTCTGTATGTATGATTGATTTCTTAAATTGGGATTTTTTACATTACTTTTAATATTAGATTTGTTCATATTGTCTCTTTGCTGTTGTTAGTCACCCCGAGTCTACCGAGAGGGGCGGCATACAAATCTAATGAATGAATGAATGAATGAATGAATGAATGAATGAATGAGATCCAGGATTTTCCTTCTCGCCCTAGATCATCAACGGCCTGCGCAAGTTCCAGATAGAGTACCAGGGTGACCCGGAGCTTCAGCCCATCCGAAGTTACGAAAGCACCAGCCTGGTCCGTCTGCTTTTCCGGCTGTCGTTGGCTATTAACGGACGTGTAAGTAGGGGCTTTGGGCTCCCAGGCCATTGGGCGGCCCTTCTGCCCTTCGCCTCCACATTCCACACACCTCCAGACTGGCCTCTTCCCAACCACCAGGGTCTGGATCACAGGTCACCAACGGTGGTCCGCAGACCCTTGGTGGTCCGCGAGAAAATTTGGGTGGTCCGTGGTGCACCAGGGTGGAGGAGGAGGTGCTCCAGGTTGACTAATGGTCAGTCCTGTGACTGGAGCTCTGGAATAAGGGAATAAGGGCCAGGCAGCTCAGGGTGGGGTGGGAAATTTCCGCCGTAGAGTTACATGAAACTTGCAACAAAGTCGTGGCGCAGGAGAGAGGGGGGCGCAGGCGGGCTGAAGCAACGGGTGTTGGCAACCTGCGCCTCGTTCTTCCCCCTGCTGTGGCTTCCTATGAGCCGAATCCACCAATGGCTGGCCCGTCTCTCCTCCCAGCCACTCCTTGCCTGGCCTAGGAAGGGAAGGGCAGGGGCAGGGGAGGATGGAGGTTTGCTCCATATTTCCAGAGTGGGGGCAAAGCATTCAGCGCCAACCAAAGGCAGAGGATCCAGGGAGTGCCAGAGGATCAGAACCAGACAGGCAGAAAAAGAGAGGGGAGGAGAGAGATGAGAGGGAGAGACCTCAGAGAGAAAGAGATGGGAGAGAGAAAGGGGGGGGAGAGAAAAATATAGAGGGGGGGAGAGAGTTGGGAAGGGAGAGGTGAGAGAAAGAGATGATAATAATAATAATAATAATAATAATAATAATAATAATAATAATAATAATAATAATAGTAATAGTAATAATAATAATAATAATTTATTAGATTTGTATGCTGCCCCTCTCCGAAGACTCGGGGCGGCTCACAACCGTAATATAAACAGTATAACAATAGGACAAATCTAATAATAAAAATATATAAAACCCCCAATAATTAAAAACCATACAGCACATACACACCAAACATGAAATATAAAAAGCCTGGGGGAGAAAGGAAGAAGGGGGGGGGAAGAGATGAGAGAGCTAGGAAGGAGAAAGGGGGGGCTATGGGTGTGTGTAGAGCAGAGGTCCCCAACCTTTTTTGCACCAGGGACCGGCTTTAAGCTAGACCAGTTTTTCCATGGCCCGGTTGGGGGGGGGGGGGGGGGGGGGGGGGGGGGGGGGGGGGGGGGGGGGGAAGAGCTAGCTGTCAGCGGCGCCGTAAAAGGGGCGATCAAGAGAGGAATGGGTGAATGAATGGACGGAGGGTGGGAAGGAAGGAAGGAAAGAGGGAAGGGACAGGAACAAAAGAAGGGTGCAAAGGAAGCAAGGAAAGGTGTGAAAGGGGAGAGTAAGAGAGGAAGGAGTGAAAGAAGGGAATGAGGGAGGAAGGAAGGGAGGAAGGAAAAGGAAAGCAAGAAATGGAGGGAGGAAAGGAAGGAAAGAAAGAAAGAAAGAAAGAAAGGGGGAAGGGACAGGAACAGAGGAAGGAAGGAAGCAAGGAAACTTATGAAAGGGGAGAGTAAGGGAAGAAGGTAGGAAGGAGAAAGAAAAGAAGAAATAGAGGAAGGGAAGGTAAAAGAGAGAAAGAAAAAGAGCAAGAAAGAAAGCAAGAAAGAGAAAGAAAGAAAGGCAACTTCAAAGAAAGGCTCACTGAGCATCTCTCACTCTCTCTCTCTTTCTATCCCTCTTTCTTTCTTTCTCTTCTTTCTCTCTCTCCTCTTCCTTTATCTCCTCTCTCTCTCCCTCTCTCTTTCTCTCCCCCTCTCTCCCCCCTTTCCCTCTCTCCCTCTCTTGCTATCTCTCCCCCCTCTCCCTCTCTCTCTTTCTCCCTCTCCCTCTCTTTCTCTCTCTCCCCCTCTCTCTTTCTCCTCTCTCTCCCCCTCTTTCTCTCTCTTCTTCTCACTTTCTCTCTCTTGTTTTCTTTCTGTCTCTTTTGCTTTCTCTCTCTCTCACTCTTTCTTGTTTTCTTTCTCACCGCTCTTTCTCTCTCTTGTTCCTCTCTCTTGCTATCTCTTTCTCTCCCCCCCCCCTTTCTCACTCTCTCTTTCTCACTTTCTCTCTATCTTGCTGTCTGTTGCTCTCACTCACTCTCGTTCTCTCTCCATTCTTCTCAGCGATGACGCGCGCGCACGCCCTGCCCCGCCTCACCTTTGCGAGAGCACTTTCGCCCCGGGCTCTCAGCAAGGGGGTTTGGAGGAGAGGCGGGGCCGGCGAAGGTGATATTGAATGTCGGGGGAGAACGGGCGGCTGCAAGCGCTCCCTATCCCCCTGCTAGCCCACTCGGAATATTCAAAATAAGAAAAGCCTTCGCCGGCAAAGGTTTTTCTTATTTTGAATATTCCGAGTGGGCTAGCAGGGAGATAGGGAGCGCGTGCAAATACCCGTTCTCCCCCGACATTCAATATCACCTTCGCCGGCCTCCGCTGAGGAAAGCCTTTGCCGGCATTTCCTCTCGTTGTCAAGGAGGCGCAGCGGCGGGCGGAGAGAGGGAAGGAGGGGGGGGGGGGGCAGCGGCGTCCCCTCCTGGCCTTGGCGGGCCGCCCAACCCTCCCCACCTCCTGCAAACGCGGCGGGCGGCGGGGGGGAGAGCGAGGAGCCGGTTCCGGCGGGCGCGGGGCTTGGCTGGCTGGCGGGGGGAGCGCCGCTGGTGATGCGGAAAGGCCGAGGGGGCCCTGGCGCCGCGGACCGGCTGAAAAGCTCCAACGGCCCCGGTCCCGGTCCGCGGACCGGCGGTTGGGGACCTCTGGTGTAGAGAATGCCCGAAAGTCCCCATCCCGACACTGGGAGTCCAGGCGTTTCAGCAAGCAGCACGCTGGATTTGCATTAGGGATCCGTGGGATTTTAAATGATGAACGTAGTAGTCCCTGAGGCTGAAAAGGTTGGGGGGGCCCCTGGCCTAGACACTGGAGTCGATCTACCTGAGACTGGCCCCTCCTTGGACCAGAAGCCCTTGGCACATTGGGCAAGGCCACCACGGGGGTGGGGGGAGCTCCTTTGGGCTAGGCAGATTACTGTGGCAGCACATTCTGTAGTCAGCCATCCCTGAGCGAGAGGGCTTGTCTGCCCATTTGGCACTTGTCTGCCCTTCATGGCACCGGACCAGAGTGGGCCTTCTCCGGGTCCCGTCAACTAAACAATGTCGTTTGGCGGGACCCAGGTGAAGAGCCTTCTCTGTGGCGGCCCCGGCCCTCTGGAACCAACTCCCCCCAAAGATTAGAATTGCCCCCACCTTCCTTGCCTTTGGTAAACTCCTTAAAACCCACTTCTGCCGCCAGGCATTGGGGAACTGAGATATTCTTTCCCCCTAGGCCTTTACAATTTATGCATGTATGATTGTATGTATGATTGGTTTTATAATAAGGGTTTTTTTAGTTTTTTAGTATTGGATTGTTATATGCTGTTTTTATTATTGTTGTTAGCCGCCCCGAGTCTGCGGAGAGGGGCGGCATACAAATCCAATAAATAGGTAGGTAGGTAGGTAGGTAGGTAGGTAGGTAGGTAGATAGATAGATAGATAGATAGATAGATAGATAGATAGATAGATAGATAGATAGATAGATAGATAGATAGATAGATAGATAGATAGATAGATAGATAGATAGATAGATAGATAGATAGATTTGGCTTCCTCACTTCGCCCGCCTTGATTGGATTTCCTCTTGGTCCTTTCAGTTTGGAAGTCAGATGGAGAGGCTCTGCGCCAGGGAAGATCTCCTGGGCAGTTTCTGCCGCTATCACCTTCTCAACCCGTCTCTGGCGGCCCATTCCCAGCGGAGTCCATGTACCAAGTGGCCCTCGGGGCGGATCCAGCAGCCGAGAGTCAGCTTGAGATTCCTAGCCAGCTACAGGACTCTCTTCTCCATCCTGATCCTTTACTTCGTGGCCTCCTGGTTCTGCCTGGGGCCAGTGGCCTGCACCTTCCTCCTCCTCTTGGCGTACCTCCTCTTCGCTTGCGGGATGGCGGTCTGGACTGAGAAGAGGCAGTTTCGTTGACCGCAGAAGCCCTGCCTTCAGCTGGGGGCACAGCAGCCTCTCCTGGGTGCTGAGCCAAATCCTTTTAACCGCCCGTTCACAGACTCCGTGCTGGTCAGACTTTTGGTGTGTGTACATTCTTTTGATAAAGGTTTTTTTTTTAAAATCACCATGATCTTGGGAGACTTGGTGGCAAGAGGCCAAAATTAACCGCAGCCCTGAGCCGCTTTGGTGTCCCAGCGGCTTGGGCTGGTCCATCCTGTCTCTCTCCTCGCAAACTTCAGCAGGCTTCGTTTTGCCCTTTGAGGACCCGTTCGCTTGCACAAGTGGTGGTATGGCTTGCAAGAGAAGCGTGGGGGGTCCTTTGTTGGAGGGTGGGTTCAGCTGTCAGCTGTCCTAACTTGGCCAGTTAGAAAAGGAAAAACCCCTGGCCCATAAGAAGCAGAGCTGGAGTTGAGGTTTCCTGCCCAGCGTCGGTGGTTGCCCTCCGCCTTCACCCTCATCAAGAAGCGTCTAATTAGGGACTAGCACAGGGGTCCTCAAACTTGGCAACTTTAAGACTTATGGACTTCAACTCCCAGAATTCTCCAGCCAACTATGATGGCTGGAGAATTCTGGGAGTTGAAGTCCACAAGTCTTAAAGTTGCCAAGTTTGAGGACCCCTGGACTAACGAATTGTTTGGGGAAACAGTTCCTGTCTCTGCAGCGGCAGGGGTTTCCCATTGGGCAGTCTGCGGCTTGGTTTCGTTTCCTCGTGGTTTCCCCTGGCAAGCCTCGCTCTCCCGCACCCAGGGCCCTCCACCCCCTTTCAGTGGCAGGTTCCCAGCAGCAAACAAGGTGCAGTGTAGCATGACACCCGCCCTCGTTTGTCATAAGGGGAGGGGACTGAATGAACAGAAAATAATGATTCACTGAAAAAGTGGCAGCCATGGTTCTGAGCACAAGGTGGATACACAATAGTCATCATGAAGGATGTTTTATTACCTGAATTCTAGGCTTCTGTTTGTAGAACAAGGTTCTCTTCTTTACACCGGTAAGGAAGATGCAATGACATCTTTTTCATGAGAAATACAGTGGTACCTCATCATACGAACTTAATTGGATCCAGGAGGAGGTTCGTAAGGTGAAAAGTTCGTAAGATGAAATCCCAAACTTTAGAAGGGAGGCGAACAGAGGGCAGGGAGGAGCAGCTAAAGGGGGCGGGTGGAAGAAGCAAGGCTAGGCTAAAGGGTGAGTGGGAAGGAAGAAAGGCAAGGGGGCGCCCCTCCCTTTTCTTCAAAAGACACCCTTTCAGTTCCTTTGCAAGCACCTTGTTCTCTGCAAAAAATTTCCTCCCCCAAGCTGCCCCTCCCTCCCTTTTCTTTCTTCAAAAGACACCCTTTCAGTTCCTTTGCAAGCACGTTGTTCTCTGCAAAATGTTTCCTACTCCAAGCAGCCCCTCCCTTTTCTTTCTTCAAAAAAGGGGGGGGGAAGAAACCCCTTCATCCCAGCAGCAGCTGCTTGGGTTCGTAAGGTGAAAATAGTTCGGAAGAAGAGGCAAAAAAATCTTAAAACACCGGGTTCGTATCTTGAAAAGTTCGTTAGAAGAGGCGTTCGTAAGATGAGGTACCACTGTACTTTAAAAACACACACCTAATTTTCCTAACTATTTCGCCTATTCTATTATGCTTCCTAGGCATGCTTTTCATATCCATGTATTGCAAAACACTTTTATTCCATAGAAATGCTTGTAGTTTCCTCCCCTGCGTAGATGGAAATGCTCTTAGTGTGTCCAGATAGTAGACAAAAATGACTAGTTTTTAAAAGGCCAGCGGGCAAAGTGGGGCAACAACATTCACACACACACAGAAAGAGAAATGAAGGTTTGATTGCCTGATGGGAAAGTATTGTTCTCTCCAGTTAAGAGGGAAAGTTTCCTGCCCTGTTATTTCAATGGAAGTTACACAATTTATTCGAATTATAGGCCACCCAACTTCTGATGTACTCTGGGCAGCATACAGCAATAAAACTATACAATAATTAAAACCCCAACATTAAAAAGCATGAAGCTGAGTGCTATTGTTCAATGGCCCCTGGCCTGCCGGCAGAGCCGTGATTCTAAGGCTTTTTGGAAAGCCAGGAGGGTGGGATGGTGCAAATCTCCAGGGGGAGTTGGTGCCAGAGAGCTGCCACAGAGGGCCCTCCCCTACGGTCCTGGTCCCCTGGTCAGCATTGCTTGGCTGATAGGACCCAGAGAAGGCCAACTCTGGGCTCTGATCGGTCATTGGGAAGTGTGAGGCAGAAGACAGTCCCATAAATACAGTGGTATCTCTATTTAACGCCTCTACTTAAGAACTTTTCTAGATAAGAACCGGGTGTTCAAGATTTTTTTGCCTCTACTTAAGAACCCGAGCTGTGAAAAATCTCCCGGGAAATTTGAGAGCAGCACGAAGGCCCGGCCTGTTTCCTGCCATTCCCCCTTTCATCCCTGCCATCTGGGCTGCCAGAGGAGCCTTTTGGTGGCGCTTAAGGAGGCTTTGACAGTCCAGAGCAAACGAAGCATTTTCCTTTCTCTGGGTGCTTGGAGAGGGAATAAACCTCTGCCAGTGCCCAGAGAAAAGAAACGCTGCCTTCGCTCTGGGCAGCCAAGGAGTCACCACATTGAAGGAAAGGCGCCAGCTACAAAGCGAGAGAGCGAGAGGAGAGGGGAGCCCTTCAGCATGGGAAGGAAGAGGAAGCAGGTAGCAGCAGCAGCAGCCAATGTATGGGACGCAGTGTATGGAAGGGAGCCTCATGCCGGGTGTATGGGAGGCGCATGCTCCTCTTCACCGCCACAGAGTCCCTCTTTTTTTTTTTTTTGAGCCTTAAAGTTTTGGATTTTTTAAAATTTCCCTCACCTTCCTTCAGCAGCAACTGTCCTCCTCTTCTTCCTCCTCCTCCCACCCAAATTCCAAGCTTTTATTTCTTTCCTAATGGGTTAGCACGCATTATTTGCTTTTACATGGATTCCTATGGGAACAATTGCTTCTACTTAAGAACGTTTCTACTTAAGAACCTGGTCACGGAACAAATTAAGTTCTTTTCTTTTCTTTTTAAATAATTTTTATTAAATTTACAGGAAATATATACAAAGGAAGGAAGAGTAACTACATCTTGTTTTACATCATTATATCGACATATAATCACATGCTCTACTTAAGTTCTTAAGTAGAGGTACCACTGTACTCTGATCCTAAGATAGGTGACAACCAACACCTTAAATTGCGTTCGGAGACCGATTGGAAATCAGTGCAGCTCACAGAGTGTTGTGGTTGTGCCTGAGTGCAGCCACAACAGGTTGTGCGGCTGCATTCTAGACTAATTGTAGCCTCTGAAAGTTCTTTAAGGGTAGCCCCATGTAGAGCGACTGTAGTAATCCAGCCCCGAGGTGACAAGGACATGAGTGACTGTGAGAAGAGACTCCCACTCCGGATAGGGCCGCAACAGGCGCAACAGGCTGCGAAGGTCCCCCTAGCCACAGGTGAGAGATGATGGATCTCGGCTGTGGATCTAGGAGGACTCCCAGATTGTAGACCTGTTCCAAGGGGGGTTAAGATTCCCACCCTCCAAGTTAAGGATGGACAGATGGAAGTGTCCTTGGGAGGCAAAACCCACAGCCACTCCGTCTTGTCAGGGTTGAGCCTGTTAACTCCCATCCAGACCCCAACAGCCTCCAGGCACCGGCACATCACTTCCACTGCGTCGCTGAGTGGACACGGGGTGGAGATGTTCAGTTGAGCAGCATCGGTACTGCTGGAACCTCACCCTGTGCCATCAGGTGATCTCGCCCAGCGGTTTCATGTCTAGAAGCACCAAGGTAGGACTGTCCCCTATATCAGGCCTGCTGAAGATCATCCATCAGCACGAACCAAAGCAGTTTCAGTAGCCGGGTCTGAAACCAGATTGATAGAGAGTCTAGATAACAAGGTGCCTTTACAGGTCTAAAGTGAGGGTCAGGTAATTCTATCTGGAGCAGGTCATAATAATAATTTAAATAATAATAATTTATTCGACTTGTATGCCACCCCTCTCTGAAGACTTGGAGCGGCTCACAACAACAATACATAATAATACAAATCCAATATTAAAAACAATTTTAAAACCCTTATAAAAACAATCATACAACCGGACAAACAATTCATAAATTAAAACAGGTAGGGGCATATCAATTTCCCCATGCCTGGCGACATAGGTGGGTTTTCAGGAGTTTGCAAAAGGCAAGGAAGGTAGGGGCAGTCCTAATCTCTGAGGGCAGTTGATTCCACAGGGCTGGGGCCACCACAGAGAAGGCTCTTCCCCTGGGTCCTGCCAGACGACATTGTTTTGTCGACGGGACCCGGAGAAGGCCAACTCTGCGGGACCTAATCGGCCGCTGGGATTCGTGCAGCAGAGCTAAAGATCCGAAAGAGCTAAGCAGAGGGGGGGGCAGGCACGAAGGGTCCGCAGAAGCAACACATTGCAAGCCTTGAAGAGGTGCAACTGCAGAGTTGGCCTTCACCTGTTGGCACCTGGCCACAGACCTGTATTAAAGTGGGCTTCTAAAGGAGCTGCTCAGAGTAAAGTCTAGCACATTCGTCCAGCCACGAAACGAAGCTGCGTTTGCAGTTGAACATCCATCTGAAAAAGGCCAAGGAGGAGCAGCGTCAGGCCGTGTTTCTGGACCAGTGGTTCTCAACCTGGGGGTAGGGACCCCTCTGGGGGGGGGTGTGTCGAAGGACCGTTTCCCAGGGGTCGCATAACACTACATGGGAAAAGACAAATTTCCCACGGTGTTAGAAACTAAAGCTATTCTGGCACCTTGGAACCTATTTTGACAATCCAACCAATCAGCTTAACAGAAACATAGAAGATTGAGGGCAGAAAAAGACCTCCTGGTCCATCTTGTCTGCTCTTATACTATTCCCTGTATTTTATCTTAGGATGGATCTGTGTTTATCCCAGGCATGTTTACACTCAGTTCCTGTAGATTTACCAACCACATCTGCTGGGAGTTTGTTCCAAGCATCTACTACTCTTTCAGTCAAATATTTTCTCACATTGCTTCTGATCTGTTCCCCAACCAACCTCAGATTGTGTCCCCTTGCTTAAAGCTCTGTTGGGAGAATTGGCACTAGACTTATGGTTGGGGGTAACCCCAACCTGAGGAACAGTATTAAGGGGTCGCGACTCGAGGCAATTAGAAAGGTTGAGAACGGCTGCTCTGGAGGGGGGGGGGGTTCCTGAGCCGCCCCTTTTGGCTTCCTAGGGCTCAGCCGCTCTGCCAGGAGTCTCCAGAGCAGGGAGAGCCGAGCCGACGGCCAGGAAGGTGGGTCCCAGTTGGCAGACGGCAAGAGGGTCGTACGTGGGGCGAAGGAGGGAGGCGGGCGGTTCTCTTCCCAGGCCCCAACATCCCCGGGCTCTGGACAGGCGTCTGAAAACCCCGGGGCCGCCCCTCCGTAGCCGCCGCCTCCCCTTCCAGCGCGCAACCACCACCCCCCTCCCGTCCCCGCTTGGCCGAGGCGGTGGCGGGCCCGCGGAGAGTGCGCGCGCAGGCGGCCCCCTCCCCCGCCCCGCCGAGCCCGCCCGCGCACGCCCCCCCCCCCACGGTCTCCATGGCGACGGGGACGCGGCTAAGGCCGAGCGAGCGAGCCTCGAGCGCGCCTGCTGGGCTTCCCGCGATGAGCCCCGGGCGGTGGTGGTAGCGCATGCAGGGCTCGGGCTTCCCGCCGCTCGGCTACCTGCCGCACTGGCCGCGCGCGGGACAGCCGGAGCGGCCCGTCCGGCCCTTCCCGCCCGGCCCGTCCGATGCCCCCACGCCGCCCACGCCGCCCTCGAGGCGGGCGGCACCTGAGCTGGAGCGCAGCCTGCAGTTCCTGCAGCAGCAACATGCCGAGACGCTCCGGCAGCTGCACCAGGAGGTCGACCGGCTGAAGCGGCGCAACCAGGGTGCGGGCGGGGGGGGGCGGGGAGGGGAACAGGGGGGAGAGGGGAGGGGCTGCCCTGACCCCGCCCCCCGCCTCCTCTCCCCTCAGATCTGCAGTATCGCCTCATCATGCAGCCGCTGTTCCAGCAGGCAGGTGGGTGGCGGGGCGGCTGAGGGGGCGGTCGCGGGGGGCGGCCGGGGCCTTGCGGAGCCCCCCCCTCGGCCTCTCCTGCTCTCCAGTCCGGCAGGCGAGCCGGAAAAGTCGCCCCTTCCCTCGGGGCCTCCTCAGGTGGCGGCGCCCGCGGCTCCCTGACGGGGCTGCAAGGGGGCTCCGGCCTCTGAGGGGGGCTGGCGGAGGGGCCTTCCCTCAGCCGGGCCGGTCGGAGTCGTCGGCGAGAGGAAGGGCCGCTCCTTGGCCGGGGAGCGGCCTCGGTTGGCGGCCGTGCCCGCTTTGCCAGCGGCCGCCACGGCGTCTCTTCCTTTTGCAGATGCGGAGCGTGCGGCCGCCGAGGACGAGGCCCTGGCCGAAGAGGAGGAGGAGGAGGAGGCGGCGACTCCGGCGGGGAGCCCCGAATGGCAGAGGGACGCCTCACACTTCACTCCCGAGCCCCAGCAGGCGGCGGGCGGCAGTAGCAGCAGCAGCAGCCCCGGCCAGGTGGGAGAGTCGGACCGGCCGCTCGGCGTCTGCCCCGGTGCCAAACCCGCCGCGTCTCTCCGTGTCTCGCGGCTTCGCCCTGAGCCGCCTGGGCTCCGAGAGTTCCTCACCAGGGGGCCTTGTGGCTTCTTTAGCCGGTGGGAGCCTCACCTGGGCTGCTGGCTTCCCGCTTCCTCTCGGCCGGCAGAAAATTTGCCCCGGCGGCTTTCGGCTTTTCGGGGCTGCCCGGGAGAGAGGGGGGTGAGGCAGTGGCCGGTTGGGAATTCCAGGAGGGCGTTTTTCTTTATTAGTATTTATTAGATTTATATGCCTTTTATGCCTTTTTCGATTATGAAAAACAAAGAGACATAGGCGCAAAGTTATAAAGAAGAAACAAAGTGAAAAGCATCTATATTCACATACAGGGGTGGACAAAAAAATGGAAACACTTGACTTTTTGGCATAATGTTTGAACATGTTCAAATCAATCAAAACTTGACATATTTTAATGGTTTTTTAAAAATTGTTATTTGATATGTATTTTTTAAATACCTTTTTTTTACAGAGATTTAAGGAAATTGGTTATAACCTTCTAGAAATGGCAGACCTCTCAGACTTTCAAAGAGGCCAAATTGTTGGTGCACGACTGGTAGGCGCTAGTGTAACAGAAAGTGCCCGAATGGCAGGTGTTTCAAGAGGTCATGTCTCAAAAGCAATGACTGCTTTTGAAAGAGAAGGGAAAACGTCCTCAGCCAAGCACAGGTCTGATCGAAAGTCAAAGTTGTCTGAGAGAGACCGTCGGACTCTAAAGCGAATTGTTAGAGCAGATCGCAAGACCGCAGCTCCTAAAATCACTGCAGACCTCAATAGACACGTGCAGAACCCAGTTTTCACAAAAACGGTTCGAAGGGAGCTTCACAAATCTGGATATTTTGATGATTTTTCAAGGTGTTTCCATTCTTTTGTCCACCCCCCTATCTTATCTATTCAATGAATGGAAGTCATAGTTCATCATAATCGTCCATAGCTGATCCAACTGAGATGCAAATTTGTCTCTTGAGGGGCTCACCAAGTATCGGGTCTGGCATTGTGTGGCAGCAAAATTAACTTTCCTTTGCAAATGCCACTTAATCATTATTTCAAAGTTTTGAGCCCTAGATCATAAAACTCTGAGCTGTCAGAATCAGGGAATTTATATGAGGAACACCATCTGCCTTCTCAAAAAGGGACCTTTTCATCAAGCTTTGTAATGAAATTCCATGGACTAGCATTTTGTTTGTGGATCCTAATAATGATCCCTTGTTGGCTATTATGTTGCTGTGAAGGAATTCCTCACCTTTCTATTTATATTGTGACAGTTGCTCACTTCAAGGTTTCATTTCTGTCATCTACAGCAGTGTTTCCCAACCTTGGCAACTTGAAGATACCTGGACTTCAACTCTCAGAATTCCCCAGCCAGCAAATGCTGGCTGGGGGATTCTGGAAGTTGAAGTCTAGATATCTTCTAGTTGCCAAGATTGGGAAACACTGATCTACAGGATGCGTTCCAAAAGTAATGCAATTTTTAAAAAAAAGTAATTTATTGAACAGATTTGCACAAACACAATAAATTCTTCAAAGTACTGTCCTTGGGCCTCTACACATTTTTTCCAGCGACTCTGCCATGACCGGTACACGCACCCTGGAGGGTGTCTTCCGGGACCTCTCGCAAGGTCTTCGTCACGGTTGATTGGATCTCTTCTATGGACGAAAAACGGGTTCCTTTCAGGGCTGGGAACAAAAAGAGGTCTGCTGGGGTGACATCAGGACTATAGGGGGGTGGGGCAGCATTGGCACCTGGTGTTTGGCCAAGAACTCACGGACTTGTAGTGCATTGTGGCAAGGTGCGTTGTCGTGATGGAGTTGCCAGGTAGCAGAGATGTCTTTTCTCATCCTGATGACCCTTTTTTGGAGTCTTTCCAGCACATCCATGTAGTAGGCAGTGTTAACTGTCTTTCCTTGAGAAACAAACTCCTTATGGACTACTCCTTTAGTGTCGAAAAAGACAATGAGCATTGTTTTCACTTTCGATGTGCTTATTCTTGCCTTTTTGGGCTTGGGGGACTGGTCATTGTGCCACTCAGAGCTTTGACATTTGTTTCTGTGTCGTATTCAAAAACCAAGGTTTCACCACCAGTGATGCCATTGTCCAAATAATCAGGTTCAATTTCTATACGTTGCAAAAGTTCACTTGAAATTTCCGCTCGGTTGGTCTTTTTGTGACACTGTCGGCGCGTAGAGGTTTATAATAACTGACGTCCTGCCACTTCCACAGCTTGGAGAGCACTGAGACTGGTTTTGCAGCAAAGCTTAGTGTCCCCCCCACCTATTCCAAGTTCTTTGGTCCCACTCCGACCAATAGGAGTGGCACGGGAAATTCAATTGCATTACTTTTGGAATGCACCCTTTACCTGTGAGCAATTCAAATGCACAAACCTCCCAATACTGAAGAACGTTAAAACTTGGATTCTAAATTCCCATGGAACCCTAAGCAAGAGCAGGTGAATGGTTTTCTGAATCAGTTCATTACCTTTTCTCATTTGGAAGTGATAAGTTGCTGTCAGAGGTTATGTACTTCATTCTTTTTCAAACCCAGACATTCCTCTCTACTGTTTTGGATCAGAGGGAAGAGGAATTCATGCCCTCACCATGTGCAACCTGCATTCGAGTCTGTGGCGACTTGCCACTGTCCTCTCACCACAGGACAACTTGCTGCGGGACCACTTACACTAATATCAAAGAATTGGTGGAATAGAATCCTTAAAGAAAAGATGCAAAAGAAGGGACACAATAAAACGTGAAAGGCAATTTTTTTAAAAAAATATATTTTATATAATTAAATAGAATTGTTAAAGTTTTCCCACAGCAAGTTGGTCATGGTGAGTTGGCCACAGCAAATTGTCCCATCCCTCCTTCATTCAGTGGTGAGTTTTAGCTGGAGGAGCTCAGGTACCCAAGACTTATGTGTCCTCCGATATGGCTCCGCGTGCTGCCTGTGCCATAGGTTTGCCATCACGGGGGTAGGGTATAAAGCCCTACGTGGCTTAGAACCAGGCTATCTTCGGGACCGACTCCGGCTGCAACCTCCCAGAGACCAATAAGATCTCACAGGGTTGGTCTTCTCCAGGTCCCGTCGGCTAAACAATGCAGGTTGGCGGGACCACAGGGGAGGGCCTTTTCTGTGGCTGCCCCAGCCTTATGGAACTGATGTCTGTACTGGTCCCACCCTACTGGCCTTCTGAAAAGCTGTGAAGACCTGGCTTTGCCACGAATACTACCATCTGTCATGTTGTGATTCCGTCTGAGGCTCCTCAGGGAACGGCTGAACCTCTGCCGGCTCCATGCTCAGAGGGGGAGGATGAGGAACAGGAGGAGGAGGAGGAGGCCCAGGCAGACGGGGAGGAGGAATATCAGGCCGAGGGAGAGGGAGAACAGCCTGAGTCCCCCGGGGTGGAGCTCTCCCCAGCAAGCAGCCTGGAGTCCTTGGATGAAAATGCACAAGCCATCATCGATCTCAGGCAGAGAAGAGCAGCACAACGAAGGGGACAATTAGCCAGGTATTTCCAGCCCTAAATAGGCAACAGCTGGGTTTGGGTGTGGTTCTCCCCAGAAAGGCTGAAAAGGCAGACCCACCCTTCCTGTATTGTGGAGTATTATCTTTGGGAGTCCTGGGACCTGGCTGTGATCTTTGGTGTTTCTGACTCTGGCTTGTGGCCCTGAAGGCTGAAACCTTGGGGGGAAAGACGTGGGTCTTATTCTCTACAGTGGTGTGTGCGCCAGCAAGAAGTCTGCTGTATTGTCTGGCCGTCATGACTCTGCTGTGAAGCCTCATAGCCTGTTGGGAAGAACAGGTTTTTCTCTGTGTTTGTTTTTTCCAACTATAAAGTGCCTTTGCTTTTACCAGCGTGTCTGGCTGCTTTTTTCAGTTGGTGTTGAAGTCTGGGGGCACCCAGACAGAACATGTCATGGCCGAATTGTGTTGATAGGATAGGTATGTACGTTTCAGTTGACTGTATTGTCTTGTGAATTTATAATGGGATTTTATTGTTTTTATTATTTTAGTGTGTTTAGTATTAATATTGGCTTCTTTTTACTATTGTGTTTTTATATTGTTGTAAGCTGCCCTGGGTCCCATGGGATTGGGTGGCATAGAACTCAAATAAATAATATAATACAATAATATAATATAATACTTTGCATTCCAAGAGTCTCCTTAACATGGAACATCTGAGTTGGGCCAGAAGTTTGTCCCAAATTTAGTCCTAGCCAACAGATGTGACTGACAAATATATAAAATGATATACAGCAAGACTGGAGAAAATCCGACAAGATTTGGAAACATCTAATAGGTTCATCTAAAATATGTATTTGGAATTGAAGTTCTTCACTGAAATTTATGAAACACATTAAATATCTGAATTTAAATTTGAAACTATTTTGTGTACACACACAAACAGGATTTGCATGCCAGGCATATAATATTCTATCTAGGAAATACTTTCATTCTACTGAACTTGCCTCAATGTTTAAAGACTGACATGTCTTTGATCTAGAAATCTCTTTACATAATACATTCATATTTTAAAGTATGAAATGATTTTTGTCTGTTGGAGGATTAGTTCCATTCTATTTAGATCATTCATTGGTTATCTAAATTTAATTAGATTTAATTTTAAATTTGAGCCCTCTTTTTTTTTAAAAAATATTATTATTATTATTATTATTATTATTATTATTATTATTATTATTTATTAGATTTGTATGCCGCCCCTCTCCGTAGACTCGGGGCGGCTCACAGCAATGATAAAAACAATATATAATGCCAAATCTAATAGTTAAACTCTAAAATAACAATAATACATTTAAAAAGTCTAAAAAACAAGAAACCCCAATACTGTATATAAAAAACATACATACAGTCATATCATACACAGAAAACTACATAGGCAGGGGAAGATGTTTCAGTTCCCCCACGCTTGACAACAGAGGTGGGTTTTGAGGAGTTTATGAAAGGCAAGGAGGGTGGGGGCAGTTCTAATCTCTGGAGGGAGCTGATTCCAGAGGGTCGGAGCCGCCACAGAGAAGGCTCTTCCTCTGGGTCCCGCCAAGTGACATTGTTTAGTTGATGGGACCCGGAGGAGACCAAATCTGTGGGACCTAACCGGTCGCTGGGATTCGTGCAGCAGAAGGCGGTCTCGTAGATACCCTGGTCCGGTGCCATGAAGGGCTTTATAGGTGATGACCAACACTTTGAATTGTGACCGGAAACTGATTGGCAACCAATGCAGACTGCGGAGTGTTGGTGAAACATGGGCATACCTAGGTAAGCCCATGATTGCTCTCGCAGCTGCATTCTGCACGATCTGAAGTTTCCGAACACTCTTCAAAGGTAGCCCCATGTAGAGAGCGTTACAGTAGTCGAGCCTCGAGGTGATGAGGGCATGAGTGACTGTTAATTATTTATTATTATTTATTTATTATTATTATTTATTCTGCTAATAAAAGAAAATTGAAATAATTGTATTCAATTTAAGCCGGGTTTTTTTTGTAGTGTGGGAATGTTATTAACATTTTGTTTCCATAGTTTAACACACGTTGTTCTGTTGTCCAAATTTGTAATGAGCTATTGAGCTATTGAGCTTTTTGTGACAAAGGAGAGAGAGTGATGGTGACCAGCATGCCTTTTAGACAGTCTATGTTTTGGAATCCTGAGCCTCCTGGAGGCTGTGATTGACACCTGCTAATCCTGCCCCCACCTGACGTTGCAGAGACGCTGCTGTCAGAGACGACTGGAGGGCGTCGCCAATGTCTGTGCTTCACCCACCAGTGACCCAGAGCCGGGCTGGAGATGTGAAAATCCCCTCGGCCTCTTCCAATCCCTTCCTGGTGAACGTGTTGCCTTCCTACATGCGGAAGCCCCCCAAGCCTGGAGGAGTGTGAGGTGGTCATTCGCCAGTTGTGGAACATTAACCACATGCAGATGCAAGAGGTGAGGCCTTTGCTCACTGACCGGGGCAAAGATACCCTGGCTGGGGGTGGGTGGGGGCAACAAGAGCCATTTTCCCCTCTCTTGCTGCAGCTCATGTACTTGAGATCGTGCCTGGATGATATACACAAGACCAAAAGAATTCCTGAAGATTACATGTTAGCGGGTCAACTTGGGTAAGGTGGCTTCGGAGATGAAGGTTGGAGGGCCGGGCACATACCTTTTCCTGGTACCGAGGGGGGAGTCTGAAGCCAGCCTTGTACAGTTCCTCCCCCACCCCACCCACCCCATTGAGGAATCTGATTAGTGAATGTCAATTGCCTTCTCAACTTTTAGAAAATACTCCTCGCCCAAGTGTCGGAACCTAAGAAGATGACCCCTGTGGTCTGTGAATCTCCAGATTTTTCCCCCCCAGGGTCCTGAACGCGCAACTGAAGAAAACGGGATCTTCTCAAGCAAGAAAAGTCAGAGGCCAGATCTACTTGCCCTGTCACTGATTCTGCTCTGCTTCAGAGTCCCAGAGAACCAACCGATGGAGTGAAGCCTTAGCTGACGTTCGGGGCCAGTTCAGCTCTCCCTGGTCCTAGTCCAGACTCTCGTTCTTGGACTGAGGGGGGAGAGGCTGGCCGGTCCCCCCTCTCCAGGGAAATCCATGGCCAAATAGAGGCTGGAACTGGATCTCTCCTCCCCCCTTCATCGCTGCCCATCCTGCCTGGTTCTTGTATTGGAAGCCGAGCAGCCTAGAGACCTCTTGTGAGCTCCAATGGTTATTAGGGATGCCCTTGGACCACATTGATTTCCATTGGACCTTGGAAAAATAGGGTCACTGAATTCTCTTCCTTGGTGGTTGAAACCAGGATGAAAAGGCAAAGATTGGGTTCTGCCCACTTTGATGCCAGGTTCAGGGTCAGAGTCAAGCACAGACACACGAAGTATGGGTGACTTTGTGACGGACACTCTGTCAGCTTGTCTTGATTGTTGACAGTCTGGTCCCTGGCGTTATATGCTGGCTATCTGAGGCTGACACCACATCCTGTTCAGCCAGCTGGAGGGAACTCTCTGCCAAGGGGCCGGGCGAGAGGTCTCCCTTTGGGAACTAATCCGAACCCTTTCATTTAGGACCCAGGAGAGCACCAAGTTGCCCAGAGTGAGGAATGCCCCTAAGAAATGGTAAGCAGCCCCCCTTTAATACCCCCTCCTTTATTAGGGTTATGAAGTTAAAATTCCCCACTGCATGCTGAAATATCTCAATTCATCAACAGAAATACTTCCAATTCTGGTTGTTACTTGTAGAAAAATACCAAATGTAGGCAATTAAGATCATAGAAAAACACCCAAATCTGTTTTGACTACATCTGGGCAAGATTAGACACTCTATTTTACGTTCTCTCTCAAATATTAATTTGGCACTTTAAAAAAAAACTTCAGACCTTAAAATAATGGAAAAAATTTGAAAAGTTACTTGTTTGGAAGTGCGTACCTGAAAGCAGCTTCTGACCAAGTCTTTCTCTGCTGGTCCTATCCACATGTTCCAAAACATGTTAATGCTGACATCAACCCAGTACAGTGGTACCTCTACTTAAAAACGCCTCTACTTAAGACCTTTTCTAGATAAGAACTGGGTGTTCAAGATTTTTTTGCCTCTTCTCAAGAACCATTTTCTACTTAAGAACCCGAGCCCGGAAAAATTTCCCAGGAAATTTGAGAGCGGCACAAAGGCCTGGCCAGTTTCCTGCCATTCCCCCTTTAATCCCAGCCATCTTGGGCTTTTCTGGGCTGCCAGAGGAGCCTCTTGGTGGTGCTTAAGGAGGCTTTGGCAGCCCAGAGCGAACGGAGCGTTTTCCTTTCTCTGGGCACTTGGAGAGGGAGTAAACCACTTCACTGTGGTGACTCCCTCGCGCTGCCTCCCATACACCCGGCGCGAGGTTGTCTCCCGGAGCATCTGGGCGCGGAAAGGCAAAAGAGGGCGCTTCACTCTGGCCAGATCAACTCAGCTTCAGCCAAACCAAGGAGTCACCACAGTGAAGGAAAGGCGCCAGCTACAAAGTGAGCGAGCGGAGAGGGGAGCCCTTCAGCATGGGAAGGAAGGGGAAGCAGGTAGCAGCAGCAGCCACCTTTCGGTCAAAGGAGTAGGAGGTTCCCCCCTCTCACTCGCCTGGCTTTTTCTCTCTGGCGTAGTGCATGGGAGGCAGCCTTGCGCCAGGTGTATGGGAGGCGTGTGCTCCTCGTCGCCCCCCTCAGTCTCCCCCCCCTTTTTTTAGCCTTAAAGCTTTGGATTGTTTTGATTCCCCTCGCCTTACCTTCTTCCTTCAGCAGCGACTGTCCTCCTCCTCTTATTCCACCTCCTCCTCCCACCCAAATTCCGAGCTTTTATTTCTTTCCTAATGGGTTTGCACACATTATTTGCTTTTACATTGATTCCTATGGGAAAAATTGCTTCTACTTACAAACCTTTCTACTTAAGAACCTGGTCACTGAACAAATTAAATTCTTAAGCAGAGGTACCACTGTGCTCTTGATGTTGCCCCAATAAAAATGCATTTTTGAGCATTTTCCCTTTGTTGCCAAGAGAGGCCAAGTGGCTTTTGCTTGAAAACACGTCCTTTACAAGCCCTTCAAGAAAGGCGGCTCCCCTCGGCCATCCACCGGCCTGCTTTGTTTTCCAGCCGGATCCTGACCCCGCTGCCTGCGGCCGAGAGAGCTGTGCTGCCCGCCCTGAAGCAGACGCTGGGGAACGCCTTCGCCGAGAGGCAGAAGCGAGCACAAGCCGTTCAGAGAAACCGGCTGCACCGGACCGCCCTGTAGCCAGGAGACCCTCCACGGCCGGCCGGCTGCCTCTCTGGGACCCCCGATTCGGAGCCCCTCCCAGGGCTGCTTCCCAAGAGGCCCCCTGCCCTCGCCTGGCTCTTGTTAGACTTTGTACGTATGCCGACTTCCATGCTCGCTGCACTGCGGCCAGCCAGAATTATAGTTGCTAAGACTGCTCTGCCTTCCCAGGCAGCCCCCTCCTCTGCCTTCAGTAACGCAGCTGGAGGCCCAACCCAGGCAGGCCTGCTATAGATCGAAGGGATTTGTCAAAAATGTAAACGTGGGTTGGCAAAAAAAAAAAAAAAAAAGGCTGGGTGTTAAATACTGTAACAATAGATTTATTACAATAAAGCAAATGCAATGATTCGTGTCTGAAAGGTCACACCTGTCGTACTGCAATTAATCAGCATCTGGCAAAGTAATTACTTGAAAATCTTCAAAATGCTCAGAGATTGACAGAAGGGGCAGCAACCGAGATGCTGCCTTAATAATGCCAACATCCGGAAAGGTGGAGAAGCGTGTCCAAACAGTGTCCAGTTCCTGAAGCTGAAAAGTCAGAGATGTCCGCTGGAGTGCTGAAAGCAAGAGGTTCTGCCTGAATCCGCGGTTCCGAGCCATAGCAGACCCGCCAGCCCCCAGTTCATGCCTTGCGAGAAGCAGGGCACAGTGGATCCTGCCGGCCACGGGCAGAGCAGACGCTGGACCAGCTGTCCGTCTCTCCAGGAGGGACCCAGTTCGCTTTCCCAAGCTCCTCTTTACACAGGCATTTCTAACCCTCCCCTGAAAACTGGCAGTTCCCGCGGGTGTCAAGAGCCTGGTCGGCCGCCAAAGGCACAAGCCGCAGAAGCCAGGCGGGAGCCCGCGAAGGCTCCTGCTTCCTTCCGGGGCCCAGCTGGCGAGACTGGCTGGTCAAGCGGCAGACAAGCAGGCCTGCCGGATGCTCTGGGCCCAGGTGTTGAGAAGGGCGGTGACCGAGTGCTTGTCCGGCAGCTGCAGCAATTTGGACATCATGTAGCAATACACTGACTTCAGGAAAGGGTTTGCTTCTGCAAAGGGGAGACCAAGTTACAAGAATTAGTAGAATAGTTCTCCTGCCTGAGTAGGACCCGGACTCGAAGACCTCCAAGGTCCCGGCTGTCTTTTTTCTTTCCTTTTCCATTCCGTCCTATATCCCCGTTCCATCCCCTCCCCTTCTATTCTACCCCCATTCTTTCTCTCTTCCACTCCATTCCCATCCAATCCCTATTCCTACCAAGAGGCACAACGGCCGACTGTGTGTGTCACAGGGCCCTGAATACTCAGGAGTAGAAATTTAGAAAGGCAGTTCTTCCTTTTGTTTCTTCCTTATTTAACAATGAAGCCTTGATCTGTTGGAAGCCATTTCTTTGCCCTCTGCCCCACTCGGCTCCATACGGATTCTGAAAGGTCTTTGGCTCAGCAATAGGATCCCAGGATTTTCCAAACCAGCTTAGGGGGTGTTGTGGTTGGCTCTGGGCCAGCTCCTGCAGCGGGGAATGTGGGTGCTGATTTAGGGGAATCCTCAGGTTATCAGAGACCTGGTTTCTTGCCAGCAGAATCACGA
Source organism: Erythrolamprus reginae (assembly GCF_031021105.1). Lineage (NCBI taxonomy): Eukaryota > Metazoa > Chordata > Lepidosauria > Squamata > Dipsadidae > Erythrolamprus > Erythrolamprus reginae. The sequence continues at coordinate 36,265,593 of NC_091959.1, read as the reverse complement.
CAGTGAAGTTGATTCACAGCAAGGGACAGACAGTGGGGGAGAGGAGTCAGACGGAGAGATGGGTGCAGCCAGCCCACCAGTCAGTGCTCCAATTAGTGAGTCATCTGAATCAGAGGAGGACCCACTTGTGGATGCCCGTGTGCGCAGGCTTATGACAAGAAGGGACCAGCTGCACAGGCATCTCAGAAGATAAGTGAGCACACCAGTTCAAGGGGCAATTATGTTAATGTGTTTTGTGATAAATTACAGGCGTTGGGGAGTGTGCATGTGGGCGTTTATCCGTTGGAGAAAGACCATTGCTACTGTTTGTATTAATTCCAGGACTTCTACTGAACTTTGGACACTTCATAGTTAAATAACACTTGAAGACTCGTGTTGGCGTGTGTGGCTGTGGAGATTTACAGCTGCCTTATATGCTCTCTTGTTTTGTCTTTTGCCGCATTCAAGGATTTTTTCCGGGTGAGAGAAATTTGGCTCTTTTTAGAGTGTGTGCGCACAAAACTGTTTGATAAACTTGCTTTCATTTCCTCTGTGCCTGTGTGTTTGAATTTCATTCTAAACTCACTGGGGGCTAATTGCTAAAGGCCCAGCATAATAGGGTGAAGTGCAGACAGAAGGGAACCAAACAGCCCTACCGTACTGCTGAGGGTTGTCAATCCAGAGGGGGCTCTGGTCCGGATAGTCGGCTGGGATGCTGAGCTGCAGGGGAGGCACACTCGGGAGGTTCTTGTCATCTGGAACCAGAGGCAAAACCAGTTGGGGTTGGGGGGGTTGGGAGGAGGGGGGTCTTGCAAAACCCAAACTCTGAAAACTCTTCTGTACATCAACCCTTCTTTCTCACACACCCCTCCCCAGCCATCTCAGCCGCCACCACTCGGAGGGTCAGGCCCTGCAATGGGCCCGCCCCACGGCTGCATCCACCACTCACCTATCTTGCATATGAGGTGGACTGTGCCATTGTTGCTGCAGTGCGCAGGGTCAAGGTTCACAAGGAACTTGGGGTTCAGCCTCGCCACCTCCCCTTGCAGGACGTTTGGGATGGTCTGCCTTTCGTCCTCTTCGTACTTCCGCTTCCGAGGGGAAGGCACCGGAGTCCTGAGCAAAGAGAGGCCCATCTGGACATTTAGGGCTGCATCCCAATATACAGCGAGTCCTCGACTTACAACAGTTCACGAGGACCCAGATTATGGGGACAGTACGTTGAGTCGGTAAACCGCTCAGACTTCTATATCCACTCTGAAGTCTAAGTTAATTACTGCTGCTGAAAGAGCACTGAGAAAAAAGGGGTCTGTGCCCATTTTTCACACTTACAGCCATTGTAACATCCCCTCGGAGTTGTGATCAAAATTTGGGCGCTTGGTGACTGCCTTGGATTTAGAACAGTCGTATCTAAGGGTCGTGTGATTTTTGCGACCTTCTGGCAAGTAAAGCTAGATTCACTCGACGGCTGTGTTAGCAACTTAGCTACTGCAGTGATTCACTCTACAATTGGGGCTAGAAAGGTGTGAGAATTATCTATAGAATCTAGGCATTTAAGGCCTAGATACAAAAAAATCTTATTAGAGTACTACACTTCCGACCTTTTGGACAGCAGACCTTGCCAGAAAATGCAAAAAGTACAAAAACATGTTTACATCCTGTATCAGAGATGAAGAAATCCTATTTTTTAGGCCAAGAAACATTCATAAAGGCAGAACAACAACTTGATGGATTAATCTAGAGAGTTCCGAGGAACTATGATGAAATTGGATGCAAGACAATCCCATATATGGACAAATAAGTGAATAGGAAGAAGTAGATGTAAACAAGACATAAAAATTCTATATATGATTCTTGTAGTTAGGTACTTTACCTTCTGAGGTTCACGGGTATTCTTCCCGTGACTTCTCTTGGTCCCTGTATGATACTGTATGATCATGCTGGAATCTTTGAAATCTTTATGTTATGTTTGATATATGTTTCTATGATATATATATATCATGTTGTTAATAAAGCTTTTTAGCTTTTATTCTCTTGGTCTGGGGAATTTTTCTTACAAAAGGTCATAAAAATGGGACAAGACTCACTTCACGGCCGTCTTACCGAGTAACAGAAATTTTGGGCTCAAAAGTCTGTAAAGGTAATTAAGCAAACTAGATTTTTATTTTTCTTATTTTTAATTCAGACAAGGTCTGCCAAACCCCGGGAGCTGGACAGGGCATTATTTTTTAGGCCAAATTTATGCAAAAACGTGGCAGACACTTCAGCCTGGCTGCATTTCCCAAAACCTCCCCAGTGCTGGAAAATTTGCTCACTTTGCCCCAAATAGTCGAAAAAGGACCACGTACATGATTGGGGGACCATGGATGGCGGTCACAGCTGGCATGAAAGTTCGATACAGGGAATGATTGAAGACAGGTGAGCGGAGATTGGCAAGGACAGCATCCAGCAACGGTTGGCACAAATACTGCTGCTTTGTGGGAGGCACTGCAGGGGGAGGAGGGGTGGGCTGGCATACAACAGAGACACCAATTACCTGCATATAAAACAGCACTTTTGTTGCTCCCTCTACTTGTTCAAATCCTAATGGCACCTCAATAATCAAGTACGTTTCTTGACCCTCTTTTCTAGTGATTAAAGTTCAGATACTCTCTGGAGACCCGTCTTTCCCACCCACGCCAACACATTAACAGAGTTATAAGGGACCTTGTAGGTCATCAAGCTCACTGGGCTGACAAATGGCAGTCCGATCTTTTCTTGAAAGTCTCAAGTGATGAAGGTCCCACAACCTCTGAGGTCAGAAAGTTCCTCATTTCTAGGCTGAATCTCTCCTTGATCAGTTCCCACCCACTATTGCTTGTCTGGCCTTTAGAGAATAGCTTGACTCCCCTCCTCTCTGTTGTCTACTTTGTCAAATGCCTTGGCTCAAGTCTAGGTGTATTATGACCACAGTATTCCGTTGGCCTACGAATTTAGTCATGGTGTTGAAGAATGAAATGAGATTGGTTTGGCATGATCTGTTTTTAACAAACCCATGTTGGCTACTAGCTATTACTTCATTTGTTTCTAGGTGTTGACAGATCTGTTTTTATTACATGTATTATTTACTTATTATAATACAGAAGAAAGTAACTGGGATCAGAATTGGAATGCGAGTCTTCGGAGAGGGGCGGCATACAAATCTTTAATAATAATAATAATAATAATAATAATAATAATAATAATAATAATAATAATAATAATAATAATTTTTCCAATCAAGTGGTTTTCTACCGTCTGCCTGAGCCCCAAGTCCTCCTTCCTCTGCTTGACTCCGGGCTGACCGATCTCTGCCTGCGTGGCACCCCTCACTCACAAACTCCTGCACAATTCCTTTGGACTCTGCACAGCCACTTTGTTTTCACCTGCAACTTCAGGACCTCACCAAGGCTCTGAGGAATGGATAGGCTGCCATATTATGGGATATTAGAAAGATCAGAAAATCCTCGTCCCTTCACTTACCACGGCCATGTCGTTCTTGAGCTTCTCCAGAGCAATTTCACATTTCTGCAAAGTTTTCAGAGGACAGCTAAGAAGGAAAGAAGGGACCCTCAGACTTCCCTCTTGTGGAACACAGGACCACACAAGACATTCCTCGGATCAGAATGTTTGGCTGGCTGGGGAAGTGACTGCGGCCCCCATTTCTTGTAGGGCTGAGAAGAGCAAAAGCTGTAATGGGGCTTCTAGCCACTGCAAATGCCTGTGCGATGCTGGGGCCCATAGCCATGAGGAGCGGGTGGAAAGCCTGGCAGAAGAGCAGAGCCCCCCTCGTGGGCTTCCTTTTGCAAGGGGGGGTTCCCACGGCAGCAGAGATTCACGGAGGGAAATTTGCCAGGATTTACCGCTTCTTAGGATCCGTCAGAATGTCCAGCAGGCTCTTCATCTTGCTCAGGTCCTTCTTCCTGTCTGAATGGGAAAAAGCAGGGATGCCCAAACCGTCAGAAGAAAGCATGACTATAGGGTAGCCTTGCCATCCTTTTCCTTCACTCAGAAAGAAAATGTGAGATTGCACCAACCACAACAGAGTCAGAAGAAACATCAGCCAAAACCTTAATCTGACAACACGCAATATTCACAGACCCTATTATTTTGTATTACATTAAGCTACAATGTTAATCTAACTAATTCTGAATATTTTTTTCTTAAATAAAAACATCTATACAACAAAGCATTTTGACAGTTAAACAAAGCATTTTGACAGTTAAACAAAGGAAAATTTAATTTTTACCAGAATTGAGAGCCCTGTTAATTAAGTAGATTCACTCAATCAAATTCTTCAGCTGCCTACAAATTAATCCATTTTTGCCTTCTTAAAGTGCCAGCACTGCTATATCCAGTTATACATTATTGCATGGGATTTGTTTGTTTTTGGTTTAGTTTGTTGTATGAATTCACCTATTCTGATATGAAACCATGGCTTAAAGTATTGTATCTTTCCCCCTAGGCCTTTACAATTCATGTATGGTATGTTTGTATGGATGGATGTTTGGTTTTACAATAAGGGTTTTTTAGTTGTTTTAGTATTGGATTTACATGCTGTTTTTTGTTACTGTTGTTAGCCGCCCCGAGTCTAAGTCTACGGAGAGGGGTGGCATACAAATGCAATAAATAAAATAAATAAATAAAATAATGATCCTGCCACTGTGGTATATTCAACAAACCATGGATTAAATATGTCATAGTTTAAAAAAAAACTAATCTCAAAATCGAGGGGCTGGCTTCAAAGAGAAAACCCACCACGAAAGATCAGCTCTTCATTGGGACTGAGGAGGTCTCCCTTGCAGCCAGCCAAGAGGGTGAAGAGGCCAAATTTAGTATCCAAGTTTGCAAGGGCACAACTGCAAGAGTGCCTTTATAATAAAATTGTAAAAGACTGGGATATAGAAACAGGGACAAGGTGGTCGCTTACATAAACCAGTTTCCAGGTCAGAAAAAGCAAGCTGGGGAGCTGCCTTATTTATTACTTTTTCAGCAATAGTTGGCAGAAAAGACAGCCCCCTCTTCCCTGGGGCCAAGATGGGTGCAAGAGATTGATGGCTCCTTCATGGGACCTGGTGCAGGTTCTTCTCTGCAGCTCTCCAAGTAACTATTGTCCAGCTTCTTCCTCTTAACCTCACAAGCTGAACAATGAAACAGGACACAGCTGAATGCGGGCTGGATTCTGCAAGATCCCCGAGTAAGAATCTGTGATCCAAGATCACTGATAGATGCTCTCAAGGGACCCAGGGACCTTTTTAACTGCTGTTGAGCAGCAGCCACCCATCCTGCCCAGAGACTCCTTTGACCGCTGTTTGAGTCCCACATTGGAGATGCTGCCCCTGAGTGGCAGAGGCAGCGTTTCCAACGTATTTGGAGCTGTGCATGGCCAGATTAAATGGGACCCCAGAGCCTTGTTCCCCATTTCTAAAGGACTTTTGGCAGTTTATCACCTTTTAGCAGAAGATAAAACTTTCTTCAGATACAGTTAAATATTTCTGCTCTGACTTTTCCAGTATTTCTCTGGCTATGATATAAAAACTGGACAGGGATTTTGTGATTTGCACATTTAGCAAACAAGAAAAATAAAATGGATTACTGCCTTTGTTAAGAAACAATATTTATTTTTTTAAATGGATGGAGCTTCCCTAGGGTATGTAAGGTAATTCTGGGCTCCAATTCCACGACAGATTTGCCACAGATGAAACTGGGGCCTGGAACACCTGATAGTGGCCTTGTAGGAATGTCCGTCCGTCCCCCTCCATCTCCTCTGTGGTGATTGGTCTGGATTAATAATATAAAAGTAACTAGAAGTTTCCTATTACCTCCTTTCCCCCCTCTTTGCTTCTAGTGGCATTGTCAGATGCAATTTATGTTTCGGGTACTGGAGGGCGGCCTCACTGTCCTTGCCTGTCATGGATTTATAAGCAAAGGGTGCGCTACTGACCACAGGAGCATCAAATCACAGCATCAAGGATTGGATAAAATTGCATGTTTTGATTCAGGTTTGACAAAGTTACATTTAAAGTGACAATATTTCTGAAGTCTAAATTTGAGACTCTGGCAAAGCAAAATGACTAAGTAAATAAAATTATTGATGATGCTAAGCCGAGGGAATAACAGGGTGAACTTAGTGGAAACTACTTTTGCACTTTTTGCTTGAAACTGAAATAAATGAAACTTTAATTTTGCGATTTGATTATTAAAACCGTTTACAGTTTGTAATGCTGTGTACTATTAACTTTTAAAGCGAAAGGTTTAAAAGGTTTTAAATTTTAACTGCATTGAAGAAAGTCAGAAATTATTCTACTTTCTTTTCTTTATTCCTGGCACTCTCCTCCATTTCTCTCCTTTTAATTTCTCCCCTCTTTTGTGGAAATTCAATAAAGTGTGTATATAAATCTAATAAATAATAAAATAATAATAATGTTGGGGGGGGAGGAAGGGAGAGAGAGAAGGTTCCTCCCCCACTCGTTATTAAAAGGACAGTGCGAGTGCACACACACACACACAAACCCCAACAAAAAAGGACCCGGACCTTCATTTTTGTCAATCTTGTTGATCATTCTGCGCAGAGGCTCGATGTATTTGGACAACTGCTTGAGCTTCTCCAAGTACTGCTGCTCCTCAGACTGGCCGGAGCTGGCCGGGCTCATGACAGAGCTGGGGTTGCCTTGGGGGACAAAAAGCAGCATGTTCAAGGGGGGGGGGGTGTTTGGCCTAGCAAAGCTCCTCCCCCCCTTAGCTTCAGGTCTTGAGGATTCAGGAAGCAGGAGGAAGGTACTGACGTCATCCTGAAATGGCTCCGTTTGCCCTACTCAGTACAGGCCAGAGCTGCCTGTCACACAAAGCCAGGGGCACATGGAGAGATACCAGGTACAAGACTGAAGCGAGTTGCATTCAGTCAAAGTGAGGTATTCAATAAGATTAGTCTCCTGTCATTAGGTAATACGTAATTCTCCCTATCATGTTAAAAGACAGTTTTAACTTCGAGAAGCTTGCAGGGGCTGGAAACTAACCAGGGAGAGAAGCAACCTGGAACCTGTTCTGCTCTGGACCTACTCAGATGGGAACAAAGGAGAATCCACGTGCAGATATTTCAAATCAAACACATTTATATTTTTAAAAAGATTTGTACAAGCAAGGTCAGACTTTTTAGTCCATGTCGGCAGCTTTCCCAGTTAAATTGGCTAAAAGATAAGGAGTGGACTGCAGCTGGGAGTCAAAGCTAATTTATACACACTCACGGATCTCCAGGTTTCCCTCAGAGAGCTGCATCCCTGCTCGATGGATTTAAAAGAACAATAGCAGTTTTCCAGGGAAGCATTTCTAGAACCCCGAATCTAAGACCTCCACATTATAAACATTGGAATTCCACACCTCTTTTACCGATAAATCCTCACTTATATACTGCCTGGGTGTGGTCGACTGTTTCCTAGAGATATTCACTGTCTAGACTTTCTTTCATAGAGATATTACCTTCCAAAACTTTTCCCATAAAGATATTCCTGCCTGCTTTGTGACCTTCTGACCCTCGCATCTAATAGTGGCTCCTGCTCCCCAATGTCCCCCTCCTCTTCTGAGCCATAGCTGGGGTTTCTACAGTCTCTGGAGGTTCCCCAGGTTCCAACTCTCACTCTCACTCTCTGAGCTGTCAAGATCACTGGCCGAGGGTACCAAGACGGACCCGGTTCATCCTCTTCAGAATCTGGGACTAACTGAGCTAGTGGTGGACCACTCACAACAGAACTAAGGCTAAATTTCCATACCAGTGAGAACAGTTAATCAGGTAGAGGGCAGTGATGGCTAACCTTACATGTGCGCACCAAGAAAAAGGCAGCTGACCGTGTGCGTGGCGGAATCCGGAACAGCAGCTGGTGATGGCGCACGTGCCCAGAGAGAGGGTACTGTGTGCCACCTCTGCCACATGTTCGTCATCACGGATATTGGGTGTCCTGCCTGAACGGAGTTTGGACTAGGAAACCTTCTCCGAGTTGGCCAGGTTAAGACAAAAACAAGACCCCACTGCCTGCTGAAGGAATCCGCCGTGGAGACGCTTGTTTCGGAAGAAGCCATGCAAGTTACCTGGTGTGTTGAGTGGCCCTGGAGACGGGACGCTGAAGTTCTGCGGGGTGCGGGCAGCTGCCGGGCTCTGCGAAGGCTGTGGAGACGGACTGGGAAGGAAGCTGCTGGGAGACGGGGCTGGGCCAGAACTGGAAGAGGAGGAGGAGGGAGAGGAAAGTTCACGCCTGGAGCAGAGACAGTCCAGCGGTGGCTGCTTTCCTCAAGACCCGCCCTCACCTGACATTGGAGTTGGGCTGGGAGTTGGGTTGCCCGGACTGGGGAGAAGGCTGGGGCTGCGGTGGGGGAGGCATCGGCTGTGGGGTCTGGGCTTGCTGGACAGGAGACGGAGAAGACATCATGGTGATGCTGGCTTGGCTGACCTGGAAGAGAAAGTCCATCTTTGGCCAGAGAGCCTTTGTGCCCCACACTCAGGCCAGCAGGGAAAGGGGCCCAGGAGCCTCTCTCCTTCGCGGCACAGGCCGGCAGCATCTCAGCTGGACGCCGACACTTCTAGGGGACCGTGAACTATTTCCTCCGCTGCGCAAAGCAAGTCCATGAAATGAAAACTGGACCTCCGTGTAGAGTGAGGAGGTTGGCTCACTGATGTCTGCTACGACTCTGCCACACTTGCCGGGCCTGAGTGGGTCTCAAGAAACCGAGAGGGACGAGGATAAACTGGCATCAGAAAATGGACAGCTTTCAGTTAGCTGACTGGTACGGCTGCCCAATTCACAAACCACAATTCACCGAGTGCAGAATTAGCTCGCCTTAGCCAAAGGTTCCCAAATCCTATTCCCTTTTTAAAGGCCGCTTCCTTGGTTCCTTCATAATCCACAATTGGAAAAAGTGACACTCTAGCACCACCACCGAGGTTCACTGACAACTGAAGGGGCAGAGAAAGCTCAGCAGGCATCTGCCAGGACCCACCAACCCCTATTTCTTCCATAGCAACTTCCCACCAACTAGGAGCCTCCACCCTGGACTTATAAACTCTCTGCTCTCAGGAATGTGACCCACTACTTGGCGGCAGATTGTTTTGAGTATGAAGTACGTTCAGATTAAAAGTGTCCTGCCATTAGAGGAAGCAACTTTCATGGCCGAAAACCAAGGAGCCACTCCTGAACGGATCTGCCCTCCATGCTCACCACGCAACAACGCTATTAAGTCTGCTCTGGGAAGGGAAACTCACAACGAGGCGACAGTGGGATTCATCGCAGCTTCTTCTCAGCCCAGAAGGACAGGAGGGACTTTCCAAAAACCGCACTTGGCAGAGATGCTACAGCACTGATGAGGCCTGGAGGGCCGGCCAGGCAGAGCATTTTGCAAGTAGAGCCACCGGGAGGCGAGAGAGAGTACCGAGAGAGCCAGAGGGATAGACAGGCCATGGAGGTACTGCCATCAACTCATCTTGCTACACGGAGTCCTGGGCTGACCCTCGGGGGCTACATGAACTGAGTCCATCCGTTTCAGGTGGATCCACTGCCAGGTAAGTCCAACGCAAGCTTCGCTGCAGACCACAAAACGGCTCCCTCCATCTTGCCAGCAAAAAGTGATTAAACCTGAAGGTGATCTCCCCTCTCCCTAGACTTGTACCGTCTTAGGGCCCCTTTCGCCACCCATCACTTAATCTCCAGGGGAACAGCAGAGGAAGGGAGAAGGGCGGGTGCTGTGATGAGGGCAGACGTAGCCAATGAGGCAAACGGCCGCAACCGGAGGAGGACAGAGGAACGGACAAGGGTCTCAGCCCTGGCATGACAAAAAGGCAGGGAAAGCAGAAGGGGGGATGTGGGGCACACCGGGAAAGGAGGGTGTAGGGGTCAGTCAAGGCAGCTGACTGACCCCCAGCCACACCAGGGACTCTGTGGAGAAACGGGCCCAGAAACAGCCCAGTGAACAAGACCCACTCTGGCTTTTCCATGACCTCATTCCCAGGATGCCAAAAGTAAAGAGAGGAGGGGAAGCAAAGCCACCAACTTCGGTCCCACCCCTCAAGGAAAATCCCCCCCCCCCCCAAAAAACCCTGGCCGTGCCTGCTTTGAGGATGCCAGTGTCATCGTCTCACGTGGGAGCAGGGGTGGCTCCTCGCCTCACCTGCATTCCCGCGTCGGCTCCTGGGCGCCACCTGTCTGATGTGCTCCCCTCCCCCCCCCCCGGTTGCAGCTGCTCCGAGTGCAGGCCAAGGGTGGGGGGGGGGGTGACTGGCAGCAGCCATCCGCCCCGGCACGAACCCCCAGCCACAACCCACTCCACTCCACGGAAGTACCTGAGGCATTTGTGGTCCACCCAAGGGCATGGTGCTGGGAGGCGTGGCAGAGACAGCGGTGGTGGGCGGGAACCGTGGTCTTATTGGCATCCCACCTCGGGCCATACTTGCGGTGATCATCTTGGGAGGACAGAGGGACAGACAAAAGTAATCGCAACACGAGAAATGCAGCACATGGGCAGGATGAGAAGCGCATGCAGCCTCTGGGGAGACGGGAGCCAAGCGCACTCGTCCCAGGAAGGATCCGGGCAGCAGCCGCTGCTGTGCGGATGGGAGCAGCTTCCTCTGGCGAGGGCGAACGCAGGGGGAGGGGGCAGCTGCAGTCCTGTCGCGGGAGAGGGGTGCACCGTTGCCCAGGTAGGATGGGGGTGGGGGGTGTCCCACCTAGGGGAAGCCATGCAGCCTGCCTCCATTTAGAAAGGGGTCACAGGCCTGGACATGCCACCCGCGACTCAACTAAGAAAGTCCAAAGACACCGGGGTATTTCGGCACCAATTGGCCGGCCTCTTTGGGGATCGCCCCCCTCCCACTAAGTCAAAGGCTGCAGCGGCCGCAGTGCACGTTTCAGGGGGGCAACAGAACAGGCGCATGCAGGCGTCACAGCCCAAAAAAGGAATGAGCGTCCCACAAGAGCGTCATGGCAGCACGGAAGCTCCACGGCCAGCGGGAGGGGGGGAAGGGGGGGAGACACGGGCCGCATGCACACGTACAGGGTGGGGGTTGCGGGGGAGGGAAGGGAGGCCAGAAGGAGGGGGGGAAGGGCGACCACAACCAACAGGCAACAGTGCAGCACTGGCTTTCAAGCGAAGGCAGAGGGAGAGGGTGGGGGGCAAGCCAAGGGCAGGGGGCAGCGGCAGACGGACTCCCTCCAGGCATTCCTCCACATTCTGAGCCGCCACACGGAAGGAGGCCTCGCAATGCTGAGAACTCCACGGAGGCTCAACCACCCGGACTGCCTCGGCCTTGCCTCCTGCCACACCGCCAAAGGGGAGCCGGCGGACAGCCCACAGCACCACCACCACCACCAGCACTACCAGCTTCCCCCGCAGGCCCAGCAGCCTCCCCCAGGCTGGAGCCCCACAGCCGCCACAGGAGGCTTGGGGGGGGGCTGCACGGTGCCAGGAGAGGCAGCCTGGGGGGGTTGTGTGAAGGGGAGGCCTGCTTTCCTCTCTTGCGGAGGCCCAGAGGAACCAGGGGGCAAAGATGCTGCGTCTGGGCCAAGGGACAGAGGCCCCAGGAGGACCAGCCTAACCCTGCCCCCCCCCCCCCCCCAAAGGGACTCAGGACCGGCCAACCTGACTGAAAGACCCCCTCCATCTCTTCCCTGATCCAGGCAGGCCGTTCAAGGCTGGTGCTGCCAGGTGCCCCTTCCTGCTTCAGCTGAACTGCAGGGCAAGGCCTCAAGCGACTCTTCTCTGCCCCTCGTCCACCCCCCACCCACCCCCAGATCCCATGGCACATAATAACAACCTCTGGGGAGACATGGATCTATCAAAAAGGGAGGCAAAGTTGCAAAGACCTGCCCAGCCCAGCCCAGCAGCGCATCACCCCCTGGAAAGGACACTGACGCTCAGTCCCCCCCCGGTGGCCTTGGGAGAAGATGTTTAGGTCCCCCAGGTCTGGCCAGGCAGTCACTGAGGGGCAATAAAGGGGAGAAGCCCCCAATAATGTCATCGCAGGCAAAGTTGAAGAACCCCCCCCTCTTTTCACTACTTTGAAAGACGCACCCAACTGGCTGCCCCAGGCTGGAGCCCCACAGCCGCAGTGGAGCCCCCCCATCGCAGTGGAGGCCCCCCCATCGCAGTGGAGCCCCTCTTGGAGCCAGCAGGGCACACTGCAGGTTTGGAGCTGCCTCCCAAGAGTGGGTCACTCGGGGTAGCTTTCTACCCATCCACTCCTGTCCTTTTTCCCTCCCGAGATGTACCTAAGGGCTTGAGGGGGGGGGGGCGTACTGCCCCCCTTTCCTTCCCTAAGCATGTCAAAGAGGCTTTCTTTAAAAAAAGCAATGCCAAGCAGAGGGGCTACACTTGCTCCACACCGTGCCAGCCTGCCTCCTGCTCATTTCAGGAAAGCAGGGGGGTGGAAAGAAAAGGTGGCAGTGGGGCGGCCACCAAGCGCAGCAGCCCGTAGCCACCCTTCCACCGCCTCCCTCCTGGGCGGCCTGGGGAGCCCCTCCTTATGGCCATCAGCTATGGTTCCTGGAGCTGCAGTGATTGGCACCAGCTGGGGCCCTTCGACTCCCAGCCTTCCACCGCCAAGGTGCTTACGACTCACTGGGCACAGCCATGGCTGCTTCTCACCAAACAGGCTTCCTTGGAAAGGGGAAAGGGCATGGAATAAAGCCCAGGGGGAGCCACAGCTCCATGGCACAACCCACGTTTCCAGGAGGGACCACAGAACATGAAAAGCCACGCAAAGATGGCAGTGGGGGAGAACGGGGCCGCTTGCAAAAAAAAGGTTACCAAAGAACACAAGCCGGATGTGGGAGCGGAGCCAGCCGTTCAGCTCCCGGAAACCTCTCCTTTTATTCCGTAAGGATTTTGTTTATTATCCTCCATCCCATCCACAAAGCTTGAGACACAGGCAGCCCCTGGGCTTCTGCCAAGCACCCTGCCTCACTGCAAAAGGTGGAGCGACCAGTCCGCCAAAGATGCGAGCGCCTCGTTTTCTTCGAGATTCTCTGCCGCCTGCAACCCAGAAGGGGGCCTGGCATCGTCCTCTGAACTCTCCCCGATCGCAACAGACAGGCATCCCAAGAGCAGCAATTGGCCTCTTGTTCTCCCTCCCATGACGGTATTTATTTAAGTGGTGCCGTATTTCTCAACCTCATTCTGGGACTTCAACTCCCAGAATTCCGTAGCCAGCATGGCTTCAAAGTACACTGAATCCGGGATTTTAGATTCAATTTCCAATGTAAGTGTTGTGAGTTGACCACTCCCCATAGGTATTTAAGGGTGGCTGATGGGAAATTCAGGGTGGAGTTTCAACGTTTTGTAATGGAGTCAGTTAATGTTTGGGGTTCCAGCCATGTTACGCTAGACAACTGTTATTTCTCTGCTAAAATCCTTGGAGTAAATGTGCCCTGTCTGCGAAGAATCTGGAAAGCTGTAACTGTGAGTCAGTGAATCTGAAGAATCCTTATCTCATAAAGGAATGTGCAATTAGCTTTGGTCTTTAGCAGCAGCCTAGCTGCTGGACTGTTACCTTTTAGCTCCTCTCACTGAGAAGCTGCCAAGATGAACTCACATGCATGAATTTGGCTTGTATAAATGATGCTTTCTATATAAAAAGGTTGATTTAAAATATCAGCGAGTGGATTCCTCTTCTGTTTTCAATCTGCGTAGGCCCAGGATAGAACAGGAAGCCACTCGACTTCTCTCTTTTAAGTGAGGGGTTTCTGCAAAGCTCTGAAAATCCCAACCCATCCATCCTTCCCTGCCCTTCACTTTGCGCAAGAGAGCTCCAGCCCTCCCCAATGCCCTTCACTGCTTGGCCCCATCCCCAAACTGCCCCCCCCCCACAACTTCCTGACAAAAGCAGAGCGGCTCTCCCTTGAACAGACTTCCGAGGGGCAGAGGGAGGTCACAGACTTTGCCCGGTGCCAGCAAGACTGAACCCTTCTGTTGAGGGCGCATGGCCAGGATGCTGGGAAGGAAAGGGAGCCTCCCGAGGGAAGACCCCGCGGAGGATGAACCTCTCGGGTCAAACTCTGCCTTACAGAACGATTTGGCTCCCTTGCTGGCCACGGGGCCACCCCTGCCAGAAGCTTCAGGAGCTCCTCCAGGAACGGCTCTAAGTGAGCCAGAAAGGGATCCGTTCCAGGAATCTCTTCCTGCATCCAGCCAGATTCTCTGATCTCTTCCCCCGGAAGAACAGCAGGGAATCAGGCAGCCTGCTGGAAATGAACTGCCAGCCCAGCATGACAAGTCCTGCCCCGAGTCTTCGGAGAGGGGCGGCATACAAATCTAATAAATAATAAGAAGTCCACCATCCGTGCCAGGCACAGCTGCCTCTTTGAAAGGAGGCGGCACCTCAATTTCAGGTTCCCCAGAAGAGAGAAGGGGGAAGGGCCTCTGACCAAAGCTCCTGAGCACACTCACTCAGGAAAAGGGAGGGAGGGACCGCCACCAAGAAGCCCCTTTCAGAAAAACCCAGGAACCCCTTCCAAAGCGGCCTGGGAGCCTTGGCAAGCAAGACTCTCCCCAGGGCTAGGAAAGAGGCCCCACCCAGGGAGGGAGCAGCTTACCTGGCTGGATGCTCCCATCTGGGCAGCCTGGACTTGGGAAGCCACCTGTTGTTGTTGTTGCTGCTGCTGCTGCTGCTGTTGTTGTTGTTGTGGCTGCTGCTGGTGGTTGAAAGTTCTGACCTTAAGGAACAGAACCAAGAGTGGGGTCCCCAGTGCCCAATCTCGTGGCCATCTCTCCAACATGCAGGGACTCCTGCCTGCCTCTTCCTCATCTGTGCCCACGGCCCGAGGCATGGCCCACTTCCTGGGGAGCTTGGCAACTGCTTCCAAGGCCCAGCGGAAGGGTTTCTCCAGGCCTGCTACAAATGTGGGGATCCCTGCGAGGGAGCAGGCTGCTCCTTGTGCAGGAATGCCAATGCTGTCAGGAAAAGCCTAGTGGGGCCTCCTCTGCTCTGCTAGGCTTCAAAACACGGAGAAATGTCCGAGTTTGTAAACTGCCCCAGACACTGTTGCCCACAAACACGAATCTGATATTAAAGCGCAGGCCTATCATTTCACACCAATGACCTTTCAGGTTAAGAAGCAATATACAAAGAGTATAGAAAGAAGAAAAATTAAAAGGCAGGAGATAGACAAAAGAGAAAATTCAGCTACCTCAGCACTAGTTACTAAATTCAATACCGCTCCATCTTGCAAAGCAATCTTGCCTTTAATATATGTTGCCTGATAATGTTATTGTTCAAATGTCTCATCTCTCCAGCAAACCACTTTTCTTGGTCTTCACTTTGTTCCTCATTATTTCTCTCTCTCTATAATCAAACTATCATAACATGCTTACTTCATATGGTCACTTGCTCTTATTCTCTTAGCTCTCACATTCCTGATCTTAGCTTTCTTTTCTGTGATATGCAACGATCATTTTCCATTTAATAAAACAGGCAGAAGTATAGTCTTATACCTAGCTACTTTATAGGTTGTTTAAAAAACAGACTATATAGGGAAGCGAAGGGGTCAATGGCTGCGGCAGCACGGAGCCCCCCTTCATAGGTGAGGTACTCCGAATCCCCGTTGTCCGGGGATTCTGGTTCTTCTGAACCAGACAGGATCCAACCTGAAGGGGAGGTGATGCAGGGGACGCTGCCGGGGGTCTGGTTTGGGGTCAGCATACTCCTCCAGATGAACTGGCTTGGTCTCGCACTGGCAGTGGTGCGAAATCGGCTGGGCTGCCATGCCTAGGCCGACAGTAGCCGCAGAGACAATGCAACGCAGGGATTGAAGAAGAGCGGTAAAGAGAAAGATTCAAAGCGTTAGTGGGATAAAGGAAAAAATAAGCAGTGTGCTGGTGAGTGATGATTGCCGAAAAGGGACTGGAAACTTGTTTTTGCTGATTTTTTTTACTTTTAGCGGCAACTAAAACTGCCAGAAATTGGAGAGGAAAGGGCTGTAGCGAAATGTTTCACGCTACAGCAAATTGCCCAAGATTGGATTTTCTTTTAAAAGGTTTAATGACTTTGAACTTGGAATATTAAATTGGTTTATTAAAGTAACTTTTTCATCTTGAAGGAGCCATTTTTTGTGTTAAATGAAGAAAATCATTTGTGGATTTAAAAGTAAAATTAATGCAAGATAAAAGTCTGCCATCCTCTAGTCAGAGGAGTCATTGCAAGGGAAATTTTGGTTTATGTTTTCAACAGATGTTGGCCTTATCTGTTTTGGCTATGAAGATGGAATGTGCTTGTTATGCATTTACCTCTGAGAAGAAAGGATGCCATTAACTTTTGTTTGGGAGAGAAGAGTATATGTATTGACTGATGGAGACATGGTTATACAATTGATAAAATAAAATTAAACATCCGAAGAGCTTGAGGATTATCGTATAATTATTTATTATTATTATTTATTAGATTTGTATCTCGCCCTTCTGCGAGGACTCGGGGCGGCTCACAAGATACTATGGATATTATTACCCGAAAGAGATTAAAGATACAGCTTGGCAATATGGAACAAGGAATATGGAAATGAAAAAATACGGATGGCAGCACTACATTTAAAGAAGACTGACATTATGATAAAGTTATAAATTTATTTTTTTTAAAATCTTTTGTAAAATGATGAATTGGTTGAGTTAAATGATGAATTTTAATTTTAATTGGATTTTATTCTAGGGAATCATACTGGGAAAGAGAATGAATTCAGATTGTGGGATAGAAATGGGAAAGATAGAGGGGGGACTAACTAACAAGATGGAAAAGTATTAACTGAGCTATATATGTAACAATATTTAATTAATTAAGATATGTTAAGATTCACATTTGCTGCCCCAAATCGTTTCCAGAATCACCCCTCCAAATGCTTCCTTCACTGCCCCCAATCACTTCAAAATTCACCCCTCCAGATGCTTCCTTCGCTGCCCCAAATCGCTTCAAAATTCACCCCTCCAGACACTTCCTTCGCTGCCCCAAATCACTTCAAAATTCACCCCTCCAGACACTTCCTTCGCTGCCCCAAATCGCTTTAAAATTCACCCCTCCAGACACTTCCTTCGCTGCCTCAAATCGCTTCAAAATTCACCCCTCCAGACGCTTCCTTCGCTGCCCCAAATCGCTTCAAAATTCACCCCTCCACTGTTCCTTTGCTGCCCCAAATCGCTTCAAAATTCACCCCTCCAGACGCTTCCTTCGCTGCCCCAAATCGCTTCAAAATTCACCTCTCCAGACACTTCCTTCACTGCCCCAAATCGCTTCAAAATCCACCCCTCCAGACACTTCCTTCGCTGCCCCAAATCGCTTCAAAATTCACTCCTCCAGACACTTCCTTCGCTGCCCCAAATCGCTTCAAAATTCACTCCTCCAGACGCTTCCTTCACTGCCCCAAATCGCTTCAAAATTCACCCTTCCAGACACTTCCTTCACTGCCCCAAATCGCTTCAAAATTCACCCCTCCAGACGCTTCCTTCGCTGCCCCAAATCGCTTCAAAATTCACTCCTCCAGACGCTTCCTTCACTGCCCCAAACCGCTTCAAAATTCACCCCCCCAAACGCTTCCTTCGCTGCCCCAAATTCTTTTTTTGGGTTATATTAATTAATAATATTATTATCTAATTAATAAAATAATACATTAATAAATTTCATAAGTTTCAGGTTCATGCTCCCTGTTGAAGACTTCTTGCTTAGCCCTCTTCTTAGTTTTACAATTAATCTTTATTTCCATTAAAACTGTCCTGCATTTTCGCTACCTCTGTTAAGCTTAACCATTTCCGTTTTCTTTGACCATTCTACATTACTGGCTTTTGAGGCAACAGGGAAAACGGACGCGGGCCATCGGAGCCAGCCACCCTGGGCTCTTACCTGTTGAGAGACCTGCATGGTTTTCATGTGCTGGGGCAGGATGGCCATGGACATGACCTGGCCAGCGAGCTGTCCTGGAACCGTCTGGGCCTGGGAGACCAGGGGCTGCGGAGGAAGCGCCTGGGAGGATGCCTGGACCACCTGCTGCTGCTGCATGGGTTGCTGGGGGGGCGGCTGCTGAGGTGGCGGTTGTGGCTGTGGCTGCTGCTGGGCCTGAGCAGCCTGCTGATGCATATGCATCTGAGCAAGTCGCATTTGCTGCTGCTGCATCTAAAGTCAGAAGTTCAAGAGAAGGAAGTGTTATCAGGAAAACGGCAAAAGCGGCAAGAATGTGCCGAGGAGACCAAAGTCCAAAGGGATCATGTTAAATCTTTCGCGTTCACCTGCTGCTGGCTTTGTTGATGCATCTGCAACTTGAGCATTTGCTGCTGCTGCACCTGCTGCATTTGCTGCTGCGCAACGGCTGCTGCTTGCTGCTGCACCTGGAACTGCTGCTGCTGCATTGCTGACTGCTGGGCCTGGAACTGTTGCTGCTGCAGGGCGGCCTGCTGCTGCTGCTGTTGCTGGAATTGTTGCTGCTGCTGCTGCTGCTGTGCCGCCATCTGCTGCAGCTGGAGCTGGGCTGAGGAGACAGTCGCCAGGGGTCACATGCTGAAAGCACCCCAAGAGACACTTTGGGGAGGGGGAGAGAAATCTCTGACATTTCTCTCCCCATATAAGGCTTACCATATAGTTAGATGTAATCCTAGTGAAGTAGAAAAAAGGCAAATATTGCTTCTGTGTTATGCTACTTCCACTCAAAAGTGATAAGGGGAAAAAAAGTCTTGCAGCTCTAAATTCCTTGGCAACGTCTATCTTCCAGGATGGGACAGTTCGTCTCGCCCCCTTGGCCTCCCCTCCTTCTCCATGGGCATCCCTCCACCCTCACTCTGGGTGATTCTCTGCTGACTGTTCTCCTCGGCTGGCATGCCCCTGCCCGTTCGCCCTGAGCAATGGGTCACATCCCTTCAGTCGCATGGCCCATTCTCAGAAGGATGGTTCCCACCTGGGTTTTCACCACCCAGAAAAGTTAGGTAGCCTCCCCCCCTTTGGAGTATGGATAAAGAGGAATTCTATACATGTAAAGCATGGAATTCTGTGATTCGATTCCTGATCATCAGGAATCTGATGATGGGCGAAAACTTTTAGAAACCCACTCTCTCTGTGTTTGTGTGTGCAAATGCTTATGCCTGTGCTGCGTGGGGGGGGGGGGGTTGGGGGGGTTAGGACTGATTGCTTGCAAGTGAGAAAGGCAATGTAGGAAGCATCCTGCTAGCAGCAGGGACCAAAAAAAATAAATAACAGTGGAACAATTAATGCAACATGGAAGGGGGGGGAGGCCAGGAAGGAGAAAGAGGAGAGGAAAAAAACAGATGCACACCTGTGAGCCTGCCTTTGGGGGGGATGGCAGGTGGGGGGGGGGTGTCTGGCTTCTATCAGGTGCAGCTTTTGACGAAAGCAGACATGAACAGGTAAAAAAAGAGTGGGTTTCGAGGATCAATGAGAGAATCCAGGCAATGCTCATCCCCACGCCTGTCACTCCGATGCTGGTGAGGCGAAGAAAGATCAAGCGATGTGCTGGTGAGTGAGGATTGCTGAAAAGGGACTTAAAACTTATTTTTTTTCTGGTTTTTTTAACCAACGGAAACTTAAATTGCAGGAAATGGGAACAGAAGCGGCTGTTCAGTGATGGGACGAATAGCAAAAGCTTCAGGTTACAGCAAATTGCCCAAGATTTAAAGATTTCGAGTTTGGACTTTTAATTGGATGATTAAAGTATTTTTTTTTCAATGAAGTTATTTTTCTTTGCATTAAATGAAGAGATTTATCAACTGAGTTAACTGAGTTTTAAGAACAGTCAATGTAATTATAGATATAAAAGACTGCCATCTTCTGGATGGAAGAGTTATTGCAAGGAGACCTATGATTTATATTTTTAACCAATGTTACCTTATCTGTTTTGGCTAGAAGGATGGAATGTGTTTGTTATGTGTTTACTCTTGTGAAGAAAGGATGTTATCAGCTTTGGTTTGAAACTCTGAGAGAAGAGACATGTGAACTGACTGGTTGAGATATGGTTATATAATTGGCAAAAGAACAAATCTACCATCTGAAAAGCCTGAGGATGCATCGGATACCTTTACCAGAAACAGATTAGAGATATAGTACATCTTGGCAATATGGATTAAGGAATATGGAAATGGAAAATATGGATGGCAGCAGTACCTTTAAAGAAGAAGACTGAAACTATGATAAAGTTATACATTTATAAGAATAACCTTATGTAAAATGATGTATTGGTGTAGGCGCAGGGGTAGGGAACGTTGGCTCTTCTATGACTTATGGACTTCAACTCCCAGAATTCCTGAGCCAATCATGCTAGCTCAGGACTTCTGGGAGTTGAAGTCCTCATGTCATAGAAGAGCCAACGTTGTAGGGGAATTAAATGAAGAATTTTAATTTTAATTGGAATTTATTATAAGGAAGCTATATTGGGAAAGAGAATGAATTTGACAGGAATCACTAGATGGAAAGATAATTAATTAATTTGAAAGATAGAAAAGTATTGAATTGTATATGTAATAATGTTTAATCAAGATATTTTAAGATTTCTAAAATTATTTTTATGGGTAAATATTGGAACAATGAAATAGTAGAACATTGAAAATAGAAAATAGTTATGCTTATTTTGGATGATTAATACAGTGGTACCTCGAGATACGAGTTTAATTCGTTCCGGACCTGCGCTCTTAAGTCGAGCAGCTCTTATCTCGAACGACTTTTCCCCATAGGAATTAATGTAAATAATTTTAATTGGTTCCAGCCCTCAAAAAACTCACAAAGTTAGTCTAAATTATGCAAAAAGACATTGCAAGAATAAATGTAACTTTACTTATTAATAAGATGATAAGCTGAGAGCTTTCCTTCCCTTCCTCTTTTTACCCAAAACAATCAACATGGCAAACTTTTATTTTTATTCATTAAACTGTAGTTATTTATTCAACTTCACTGCCACCCAATCCTGTAGAGGGAGGAAAGAAGGGAGGAAGGAAAAGGAAAGCAAGAAATGGAGGGAGGAAAGGAAGGAAGGAAAGAAAGGAAGGAAGAAAGAAAGGAAGAAAGGGTGAAGGGACAGGAACAGAGGAAGGAAGCAAGGAAACTTATGAAAGGGGAGAGTAACTTCACTGCCACCCAATCCTGTAGAGGGAGGAAAGAAGGGAGGAAGGAAAAGGAAAGCAAGAAATAGAGGAAGGGAAGGTAAAAGAGAGAAAGAAAAAGAGCAAGAAAGAAAGCAAGCAAGAGAGAAAGAAAGAAAATGAAAGAGAAATAAAAATAGAGAGGGAGAATGAAAGAAATGGAAGGAGGGAAGGAAGGAGAGAAAGAAAGAGAAAGAAAGAAAGCAAGAGAAAGAAAGAAAGAGAAAGAAAGAGAAAGAAAAAAGAATGAAAGAGCAAGAGAGCAAGAGAGAAAAAGAAAGAGAGAGAGAAAGAAAGAAAGAAAGAAAGAAAGGCAACTTCAAAGAAAGGCTCACTGAGCATCTCTCACTCTCTCTCTCTTTCTATCCCTCTCTCTTTCTCTCCCCCCTCTCCCCCCCTTTCCCTCTCTTTCTCTCTCTCCCTCTCTCTTTCTCTCCCCCCTCTCCCTCTCCCCCCCAGGCCGGCAGCGATGTTTTAAAACAGCCGCGCCGTTTGCGAGCTAACTCCTGAGGTGCGGAAGTTCGCCTTTGGCGTTTGGGCCACTCGGAATGTGAAATTCAAAACAGCGTTCGGATCCCCCCACCCCCAGCAGAAGCCAAGGACCCCCAGAGTGGGGCGGCAGGGGAGGCGACCGCCTCTCCACTCACCAAGTGCCGGGATACGAGCCGAGAAGAGCCGGGCTGGCTTACTTTCCTTCCTTCCCGCGCTGATGCAGAGCCACTCGAACAAAGCGTCACGCCCCCCTGACGCTTTTGGCGGCAAAAGAGCCCAGCGTCGCTTCGGAAGCCGCCGAAAGCATCAGAGGGGCGCGACACTTTGTTCGAGTGGCTCTGCATCAGCGCGGGAAGGAAGGAAAGTAAGCCAGCCCGGCTCTTCTCGGCTCGTATCGCGGAGAGGGGCGGCATACAAATCCAAGTAATAAATAAAATAAAATAAAAAAATGTCTCTCCTCTCCCAGCTCTTATCTCGAGTAGCTCTTAAGTCGAGCAGCTCTTATGTCGGGGTTCCACTGTATCTCTATTATCTTAAATATTTGTAGAAGGGTGGAAGGAAAAAATGAGAATGAATTTTATAGCTAAGAGGGTTTAATTAAGGGTAAGCAAAGATTATAGAAATTACACATGTTGATAAATTATGAAATAGAATTATGGAAATAGAAAACAACGATAATCACATTGGATTATTTTTATTTTTTAAAGAAAAGGAAATAATTATAGTGTGAAATATGGATTATAGAATTTACAGAAGTACGGAATTTAAGTAAGATTTGTGGATTACAAAATATTACTTATAACTTTATAAATTTATAAAAGATTGTAAATTATTTTGATATAGAGAAGGTACAATGTTTTTATAGGGATTACAGTGGTTTAAATTAGATTAAGGTATGAGGTTTTTAATGGGTTTATTGTCCTATAAAAGGACTAGGCAGGAGGATCCCATTAAGTTTACAATATTTTTTATAGAATAGGGCATGATGATTCCACTGGGTTTCCAGTGATATAATTAGAATAGGGTATGACGATTCCACTGGGTTTCCAGTGATTTTTTTAGATTAGGGCATGGATACAATTAGAGTAGGGTACGATGATTCCACTGGGTTTATAGTGATATAAATGGAGTAGGAAATGATGATTTTATCATTTCTCTGGGTTTACAGTGATATGAACTAGAATGGGTTGGAGGATTTTATTGGTTTATTTTTGAACCGTAAATCCCATAGGGCACAATGACTACTCTATTTTGGAGTATAAGATGCACCTTTTTCCTCCCTAAAACAGGCTGAAAATTCAGGTGCATCTTATACTCTGAATGCGGCTTTTTTAGAAACATTTTTCTCCCAGCCCTAACTAGGTGCTAATGATCTTCCCAGCTCTAATCTTGCAGGTTCTTTCATTGTTTCTGTCTGCTAAGAATGTTTTCCAAGCCATGTCTTTGCAGGGGGTTTTTCATTGTTCTAACTTGCTCCAAACGTTTCTTTCTACCCTAACCAGGTACTAATGATGTTCCCAGTTCTTACTTGCTTGCAAAGCTCTTTCACTCTCTTTTACTCTCTGTGAATAAAGCTTTCCAAACCCTGTCTTTGTAGGTTTTTTATTGTTCTACTTGCTCCAAATATTTCTTTCCAGCCCTAACAAGGTACTAACAATTTTCCCAGCTCTTACAGGCTTGCAAGATCTCTTTTATGAGATGATATGCACCAAGAAAAAATCCTTGTGTGTCCAATCACGCTTGGCCAATAAAGAATTCTATTCTATTGTTACTCTCTGCTAAGAATGTTTTCCAAGCCCTAAGTCTTTGCAGGTTTTTTCCATTGCTCTAAATTGCTCCAAATGTTTATTTCCAGCCCTAACCAGGTGCTAACAATGTTCTCAGCTCTTACCGGCTTGCAAGGTCTTTCATTGTTATTCTCTGCGAATAATGTTTTCCAGGCTCTAAGTCTTTGCAGTTTTTTTTCATTAACTTACTTCAAGTAAGTTTCTTTCCAGCCATAACCAGGTTCTAACAATGTTCCCAGCTCTTACTAGCTTGCAAGCTCTTTCATTGTTACTCTCTCTCCAAATAAGTTTTTTTTTTAAAAAAAAAAGTCCTAACCAGAGGATAAAATAATGTGCTGAAATTGACCAGGCTAAGGATGTTAGCCAGATGAATATCTGGTAAGCAGATTCTTTTCCCTATTTTCCTCCCAAAAAACTTATACTCAGGTGCATCTTATACTCCAAAAATATGGTACATTAAGTTCCACAAGGAACGTATGAAAGAAAAAGGAGAAATGTTTTTTCTTTTTCTTTTCTCTTCTTTTCCTTTTCTTTCTCTTTCTTCCCTTTTAATTTTTTTTCTATTTTTTAATTTATCTATTAAAAGGAACTATTATTAATTGGGTTTGCTAATTTGATTCATGGCGACATATGTGACACATTGTTTAGATTTTTTCCCCTTGAACTGATATAATCTTGATCCGTTAAGGTTAGATAAAAATTAAGAATTAGTGGATGTGATTGGAAATTTTTGCTCTTTCTTCTTATTTTATTTTCTATTAAAGGGCATTTATTGTAAAAGTAGGGTTAAGAAATATACATGAAAATTGATATTAAGGATATATGGAGAAGACTGAAGCACTATGGCCTAATTAATTAGATGTGATTAGAATAGAAACAGCCTAAAAAGTGTACTAGTTAAGAGCTTTTTAATTTTATATAAGAAATTTGAGTAATTATTTTTGTCCAGATGTCAAATGTAAAGGAGGCAGCATTGGCTGGATTATGAATACCGAAATTTAAAAATGATTCATTGTAATATAATTCAAGATTGATGGGATTTTATTTTGTACATGTGATTGGAGTGGGAATTTCCAAAAAAAAAATGTTGTAATAAAGCTATCCTAATTTCTCTTTTGAAATTTTATTTGAATTCAGTTCTTTTTCAGATGAAGCAATAACATGACATCCTATCAATGCTTTTGGAACCCTATAATGAAGAGAGGGATTTAACCTTTGTTTAAAAAGACCCTCCTGCATTTCTGCACAGAAGTGGCGTGCTCCTAGTTCTGGAGAAGGCCCACCACCATCACCACCAACCCCAACCCCATGAGAGGGAGCCTCCTCCCAAGGCCAGGAGTCTGCCTCAAACACTTACTCTGCTGGCCGGCGGCAGGGATGCTGGGGATGCCGTGAGGGGCCATCCCGGCAGGTCCAGGAGGCTGCTGCCCCGGGAGAGTCATCGGCTGTCCTATGGAGGCCCCAAGCCCACTCATCCCGGCCAGGGAGGCCCCCTGAGGACGGGAAGCCAGCCCCATGGCCCCTGGTCCTGCTGGAGGGCCCGTCAGGTTCTGCAGCGCATTCATTGGGTCTGGGGAGAAACAGACAGGTGCATCTGCTCTGCTCTGTCCACTCAGCTAAAGATGCAACAACCCACCCCCAGTTCCAGACCCCAACCGGTCTTCCCTGAACAGAGTTCTGATTCTGGTAACCTTGGAAAAGCCTGAAGGGGTGTTGGGATGCGTTTTTTCAGAGCCTGTTTCCTCTTTCCATCCAGCAGCCTCAGGCACCCCAGGGGACCTAACCCTCCCAGGCTGGCCTTCGCTTTCTGGACAGGGCACAGTGGGAAAGGCCCTGGAAGTCTCACTACAAAGGGAAGGGATAAAGAAAAGGGGGCTCCTTACCGCTGACGGAGGCCAGAGACTTCTTGTTGTCTAGGAAACAAAAAGGGTAACAGTTGTACGCACACACACAAATTTAGGGGACGACCCGACTGGGGAAACTGGGTCTTTCCTTGAAGGCAGGAGCCCTTTTAAATCTGAAGTTGGAAATGCAGCAATGGGGAGAGGGGGCAGGAGGTCCTAAAATCTTGGGCTCTTCCTCCAGTGGCCTTCTAGGCCCCAAACATTTTGTGAGGATCTTTGGGGGCTCAGAATTAAGGCCAATATCCCTCATTCCCTGGATTCATTTTCCAGGGGGAAAAAATTAGGCCAAAGAAGTAATTACATGACCATTATTATTATTATTATTATTATTATTATTATTATTATTATTATTATTATTATTATTATTACATAGGAACCTCAAAGGTAAAGGAGAGAGTACAACTTTTCCTTGAAGCCACGGAAGTCCCCTTCAAAGGGAGGACTTGGGGGACACTGGGCCTGGCTCTCCCCTCCCTCATTTTCAGCTCCTTCCTTCCCCTTCCCCAGAACTCAGCATTACACATTTGGGTTCCCAGGGACTGAGGCCAGGCCCGGTTACAGCGCTTTCTCAGCTATTGGGGACTTGGGGAAGGGCTGGGTGGGGCTTCAGGCTTGAAGTGAGCTCCTTCCCACCCAGGACAAACGTCTTTAAGCCGACCCACAGAAAAACTCCGGGTCTCCGAAGAGGGGCGGCATACAAGTCTAATAAATAATAATAATACTTACGAATATCCCGGAAATGGATGATGAGTCTTGCCACGAGAGAGAGATATTCGTCCTGGAATCAGAAAAGAGAAATATGGAAGGCAGCAGGGAGGGCTCAGGGGACGCCTTTGTGGGGCAGGGGGGAAAGGGTGGCCCAAGCAGAAGTTGATCCCGCCGGGGCCAAAAGGCCTGGTGGGTTCCGTGGACGCAGGGGAGCCTGGCTGTTGCTCCCCTGCCTCCTCTCTCCACGGGGCAAGAAACTCAGAGTCAGGCCTTCACAAGACTGCGTGCCGTGTAGTCTGTGAAGTCCCTGGCCACCGAGCCAGGAGGAGGAGCGGGTCATCAGTTCGCTTTAGGTTACTGCGCCGGAGGGAGGGGAAGCCAGCTGAGCCCTGCCATGACCCTTTGGCTCCCCAGCCGCTTGCAGTCTCCCTGCTCCTCGTCCGGCACCTTCCCCACTAGGCCACGCTCCCTTTTGGCCTTTTGCGGGTGGGGAGGAGTGTTGTACATACTCCTGGTCAGTTGGAGGATGATGAAGAGCTTGAGGACTCTGATACAGATAGTGTTTATGAATTAGTGGTAGGCCCTGGGTTACAGGTATTAGAACAGGTGGGAGGCCAGCCACAGGATGTTGCTATAAGTCCAGAATCTAGTGAGGAAGAAACAGATGTTCGCTGGGTTAATCCTCAATTCAGAAGGGTCCAAAAATGCAAGGAACAGGTGTTAGGAAAAAGATATTAAGGGGAGGAATGGGTTAAATACTGGAGTGATGTATTTGGTACGTCAGGGGGCTAGTGGGGAAGAAGGGTGGAGTTTCAATGTTGTAGTTTTAAAATGAAATGTGTTTCCATTTCGCTCCGGAGCGAGTAAGTTCATTCTGTGTTACTGTATTTTGCAGTCATTCCTGCTGTTTTTGAAGCATGCTGTAAGTACATAAATCTTGGGAGACGGAGGAGGCTGGGAGGAATGTATGTGGGATATAATTAAGAGATAACGGGAGAAAAGGAATGTACCAGTCTGTATTGCATTTTGAATACGGAAGTGAAGAGAATAAAAATGGAGTTTCTTTGGTTATGAAATAGTGCATTCAGTTAAGAGTTATTTTTAATAACTAAAGTTCTACCAGAAACCAGAACAAGGAGGAGTTTCCAACATACAGGAAGAGGCTCCTCTCCTGCCCGGAGACTCTTCCTCCCCCTCTGTGGCCCAAGGCCGAGTGCAGGAGCCTCAGCAGGAAGGGGAGAGCTGCCCCCCCGCCCTGCATAGAGGAAACCCGTGCAGGGCCACCAGCCAGTCAGCTCCCTCCCACCTGCCCCCTGCAACAAGGGAAGGACCTCCTTACCCGCGTTTTGGCTTTCATGAAAACATGGTTTTCCATTTCTTTGCTGGTCTTACTGTGAGCCACACCAGCCTTTCTCATGGCATCTTCACTGCAAGAAACAAGAAACTGGTCAGGCTTGTGGGGGCAACCTGGGACATGGGCATGGCTGGCAAATGTGCCTGGCGCTTCCCCTGCCTTCTCCCCATTTTCTTCTATGAAGGAAACACCCTGAAAACAGCTGCTATGGATTTTGTTCAGCTGCTTCAACCCTTGCGCTGGGGTGTCAGCATCATGGCTTTTGCTTTTGTTATAGGAGTCAAATAAGCAATGAAGAAACAATCAATATTTAATAAAGATCTTAGGATACAAGCAACATGTTACAGTCATACAGTCCTAAGTGGGAGGAAATGGGTGAGCCTGTCCATGTTGTTGAAATCTTATGGAGCCATGGCTGACATGGACAAATAGGTCATGGCCAGGAGGATCTTTGGAAACTCCAGTTGCAGCCTGACTTGGAGCGAGTGAGGGCTGCAATAGGAACTCACATTTTTAATAGTGCGGAGTTAGTCCAATGCTCTCTGAATGGAAACTGGACCTGGTGCAAGACACATGCTTTTGGCACTGGGCTCCTCAAGCACTGTGCTACAAGGCCTACATCAGTTGCTAACAGGTTTGCAGGTGTGGTTTTACCTATGCTCCAACTTGGCTGAGATACCTTCAGGACTGCCTACTTGAAGAACAATCAATCTACTTGATAAGACCTTCTAATTTGTGATGGTGGTATCAGTAGTTGTCTTTGCCCCCCCAAAAAAATTTCTCCTTAAAATCACATGAAATTGTGCATTGAAGGGAAATTTCATTAATCTGTGTAATTAAAGGTCTTTCCACTGTAAAGTTGTTGCTGCAACTGAGAATATCAGCCAGAGCCAAGAAATATGCTTCACCCCCCATGATTCATAAACAGGAAATGAATGGGGGCTGATTTACTAAAAACCATGCCATGCCAACTAAAGACTTTGAAAGCCAATCCAGTAATCCATCTCCAGGTATTAAGTACAAAGAAAGTTGGAGGATCCATTATAAACCCAGAAAATATTTTCTAATGACAAAGTCTTGAATAACTGTCCTAGCTTTCTAAGATCCCAAATAAACAGAGAGCATCTGTGTGTCACTGGTATTGAAGCTATTCCTGCTCTTTGGGGATAAAAAATCAGGGATTTTAGCGATCTCTTTACATTGCTAGTTGATTTAATTGAAATTGAGCACATTAACAGAATGCCCTGACATAAATATTGATATCTGCTTTGGTGTCATTGTGAAGGCATCAGACTAGAAACAGAGAGATGGTGAGCTCTGCCAGTCATCTCCTCTCAGTTCTACAAAGGAGGCAACAGCAAACCGCTTCTGAAAAAACTTGCCAAGAAGACTGCAAGGATTAATCCAAGCAATCTCAGAGAATCAGGCATGGTTCGGAAGGGTGGGGGGAAGCATAAACATCCAAGGCTGGGATCACTTTCATTACTGCCACCGCTGGGTAGAATCTGACAAGATTCAGTGATCTCTTAGTTAGAATGGAGTCCCAGCAACTGAAGCATAAAATTCCCACATCTACCTCGCAACCAAAGATGTAGCACAAATGTGCTTTTCTTTTATGTGCTGTATCAGCTTCCAAGAGGATTTTAAAAAACAACAACATTTTTTTTGTTTTATTGTTGCAAGTCACCCAAAGTAGTCCTTTTTGTTTTTTGAGAATGTGAAAAATACCAGATGTGATTTATAAAAATTTCGATTCCTGACACATCTAACTCCTTCTTAGGATAGCCAACTAGATTAAATAATCAAGGCGATAAAAGAGTCATCTGATTGGTGTCCCTTAAAATAGTAAAAGGACATGAATCATAGCTGCTTAATCATATCTGAGTTTGGCCTATAAATATCTTCAATTGTCTTAAGGAAACCGGTCCCAGAATTACATGTAATATTAGTTTGACCAACAGTATTCCCAGGGAATCAAGAGCTTTAGCGATATCTAAGGGACAAGTGGCCAGGGAAGTTTAATTTGTCTAAATGGTAAACTAATAATTTCTTGGCGAAGATGCCCCGGGGTTTGTACGGAAGCAGGAGGAAATTTTCGGGTTATGTTACCCAGCAAGAATTCGCAACAGGCCTTGACCTGAATCTGAGGGAGGGGCGGGGCCCCCTTTCTAGGTATCCTGACAGGAATCCTGCCTGCCAGGCGGGCCAAACCTCCCCGGCCGCCATTTTCCTCCCTGCAGGGGAGGCGCAGGGGTCGGGGGGGGAGGGCGGGGGGCCCCTCTGCGCCGCCTCCCTCCTTCCCAATGGGGCCCAGCGGAGGTGGGGCCGGCCACCCGCGGGGCTCTTAGCCAACTTCGGCCTCAGGCAGCCGTCTCCTGCGCGCCCCCCTCGGCCCAGAGCTCGGGACACGCGCCCCCCCCTCCGAGCAACCCCTCTCCCCCCCCCGCGGGCCCCGCCACTCACATCTGGCTGACTAGCTTCTGCCGGAAGTTGGGGCTGCGCCACTCGTTCTCCTCCATCCCGCCGCCGCCGCCACGGGCGCCCGAGCCAGAGCGTCTCCGCAGGGCCGCCGGAAGTGGGCGGGGGGTCGCGCGGCACGCCGGGAAGTGGAGTTGCGCAGTCGCGCCTCCTGCTTCCGTCCGGGCCGACTGGGCGAGTGGCGGGCGGAGCCTGTGTGGGCGGCGCTGGGCGGGCTCGCAGAGCCCCATCGGTCTGCGGCCAGGTAGGGGCGGTGGGGCCGATGGGCTGTGGCAGGAGAGAGGCGGCGGGAGGCTGGGAGGAGCCCCTTGCAGGGAGCGCCGAGCGCAGGTCCCAAGTGCCTGGGAAGCCCCGCCGAGAGGCCCAGAGTCTTGGGGGGGGGGGGCTCCGTTGGGCGACACCCTCCCCCATTACCATAACCCCCTCGGGGGCAGAGACCCCCCTCGCCCCTTGGACTGAGATCCGGGGGGGGGCTTCCCCGCCCATTCGAGCTGGGGGGCAAAATCCAAGTCCAGCCACAGAAAAGGTTCCTGTATGGTCTTCCGGCAGAAGTAGCCGGGAAGAAACGGCGCTCGAAGCTTTTGGCTAAGGCGGGAGGAGCTGCTCAGAAGGTCATAAAACCGTGTTTGTTTCTTACATTTCCTTATTGCTCATCTCCCTCCAAGAGGGACTTTGGGCAGCCTGCAATAAAACGAAGCGTCGACTCTTCTCCAGGTCTCGTGGACTAAACAATGTCGTCTGGCGGGGCCTAGGGGAAGAACCTTCTCTGTGGCGGCCCCGGCCCTCTGGAATCAGCTGCCCCCAGAGATCCGAATTGCCCCCACCCTCTCCTTGCTTTCGGCAAGATGCTTAAGACCCATTTGTGCCGCCAAGCATGGGGGGATTAACTCCCTGCTTCCTATCTTCTGATTCAAGCATTTGTGAATGGTGTGATTGTGCTGACCTGTCTGTTTTTTTAGTAATTATGGGTTTTAATTTAGTTTCTTATCATTGGATTTGCATTTTATTGTATTGCTTCTGCTGTTGTCAGCCGCTCTGAGTCCTTGGGGAGGGGCGTCATACAAATCTAATAAATTATTATTATTATTATTAATTATATCACAGCTGAAAGAAATTAAGGAGAGACGAGAGACTAAAATGAGTTGGGAGGTGAAGGCTGTTACAGGATGCTGACCAGGTCTCCACCTTCTCCTTTGACCAGGCCAAAATGGCTGGAGGCAGGTGGCAGAGTCCACTGACTGAAGATGAAAGCAGCCTAATGTCATCTCTGGACTCCATCATCAGTGGGGATGTCCTTGGTGGTACAACAGGGCTTGTGTCAGCGGAAGGGGGGAAATAACACCAGAACAGCTAAAGATAAGCATAGGCTGCCTACACTGAGGCACGATGGAGGGAGCCAAAGACTATACAAGTGGTAGACAAACCATCTTCTCTGCGATGGCCCTCCCGCCTTCCAAAGCCACAGAGTCCATTGGTTGGTCCATTGGAGGGTGGCGTTGGGCTGCCTTTTTGTGCCAAAATGGTTGAATTCCATTCATCTTCCATTGGTAATGACCTTTAAAGCCCTACATGGCAGTGGACCAGAATACCTCCGGAACCGCCTTCTACGGCACGAATCCCAGCAGCCGATTAGGTCCCACAGAGTTAGCCTTCTCCGGGTCCCGTCGACAAAACTGTCGTTTTGCGGGCCCCAGGGGAAGAGCCTTCTCTGTGGTGGCCCCGGCCTTCTGGAATCAACTCCCCCTGGAGATTAGAATGGCCCCCACCCTCCTTGTCTTTTGTAAATTACTCAAGACCCACCTTTATTGCCAGGCATGGGGGAACTGAGACACCTCCCCCAGGCTTTTATATTTTATGTTTGGTATGCATGTGTTGTATGGTTTTAATTGTTGGGGTTTTATATATACTTTTTTAAATACTGTATTAGATTTGTATTGCTATTATATTGTTTTGGTTATTGTTGTGAGCCGCCCCGAGTCTTCGGAGAGGGGCGGCATACAAATGTAATAAATTATTATTATTATTATTATTATTATTATTATTATTATCTCTTTCTTTGCAGATAAGAACCTGCAATTTGTGTTCATGGCAACGGGCAACCAAGGTTTTGAATGAGGAAATCAGCCTAAGAGAAACCAGTGGCTCCTCGGGGAACCCCAGTTGCTGTGCCCTCTGATTCCCAAGGAGGTTCTGCCCAGGATGGCGGGTCAGCAGGAGGAGAGGGAGCCCCTCAAGATCCCCCTGCAGCCTTTCACCAAGAAGTGCTCCAGCAAGACCTACCACAGCGCTGGGCACTCCCAGACCCTGCTGAGTGGGCTGGGGGCTCTCCGGGACCGCGGCATCCTCTTTGATGTGGTCCTGCATGTCGAGGGGAAGACCATTGATGCGCATCGCATCCTCTTGGCTGCATCCTGTGATTACTTCAGGTCTGTGCCTGTAGCAAAACTAAAATCTGGAAATTGCTGGAAATGAGCAATGGCAAACTATGACTTTTATATGCTTGGTGGTTAAGCAAAGCTGCATCTGATTTAATCATTGGATTTAATCAAACTAAATTTAGCATTTGTCTTCCTACTTCTTACCTGTAATGCTTTTTCTGCCTGTTTAAAGAGTACAGTGATACCTTGTCTTACGAACGCCTCTTCATATGAACCTTTCGTGATACGAACCAGGTGTTTAATATTTTTTTGCCTCTTGTTCCGAACTATTTTCACCTTACAAACCCAAGCCGCCGCCGCCGCCGCTGGGATGCCCCGCCTCCGGACTTCTGTTGCCAGCCTAAGCGCCCATTCTTGGGTTGCTGTTATTCCCCTGAGGCTCTCCTCTCTGGGATTCCCTTCATTTTTGCCAGTGCTGCTTTGAATCCCAGCGAGGGGAGACTCAGGGAAATCCCAGCAACACAAGAATGGGTGCTTTGGCTGGAGACGGAAGTTCAGAGGTGGGGATTCCCAGCGAGGGGAGGCTCAGGGAAATCCCAGCAACACAAGAACAGGCACTTCGGCTGGCAGTGGAAGTCCGGAGGTGGGGATTCCCAGCGACGCAAAGCAAAAGGGTTGACTTTTGGGATGGGATTGCACACATTATTTGCTTTTACATTGATTCCTATGGGGGAAATCGCTTTGTCTTACGAACTTTTCTACTTACGAACCTGGTCACAGAACTAATTAAGTATCACTGTATTTGCAAAACACGGATATTGCTTGGTCCAGTGCTTTGGCAAGGTTGTGTCACAAAATTCTGCAATGGAATCAGTCAAAGGGAGCAGGATGCTAACGCAGCTGCTCAGCCCATAATTAGAAGCTTTACCTGGAAAGAACTTCAAGTAACTAAATCAGTGTTTTCTCTTACATAAAAAACTGTCACAAAGGGCATCTGAAATTGCTGTCCACTTTCCTGAAGTTAGTGGTAATATATTCCCTGGAGCAAACAGAGCATGTGTTCCTTCCCAACTCCAATTGCGCAGGCTGCAATTGTGCCTCCCTTTAATCTCTACCTTGGGAAGCCTGGGGGCTTAAGTGATCAAAATACTGAGCTTGTCAGTTGAAAAGCTGGCAGCCCAAGTTTGAGACCCGAGACAGTTCCTGCCCATCTCGCAGTTCAAAAGCATGCCAGTGCAAGTAGATAGATAGGTATCGTTTTACTGGGAAAGTAGTAGCATCCCATGTGCCTTGCTGGTCACATGAGCATGGAAATTATTATTATTATTATTATTATTATTATTATTTATTGGATTTGTATGCTGCCCCTCTCTGGAGACTCGGGGCGGCTAACAGCAATAACAAGACAGTATATAATAATCCAATACTAAAAACAATTAAAAACCCATTATTATAAAAAACAAACATACATACAGACATACCATGCATAAAATTGTAATGGCCTAGGGGGAAAGAGTATCTCCGTTCCCCCACGCCTGGCAGCAGAGGTGGGTTTTAAGTAGCTTACGAAAGGCAAGGAGGGTGAGGGCAATTCTAATCTCTGGGGGGAGTTGGTTCCAGAGGGCCAGGGCCGCCACAGAGAAGGCTCTTCCCCTGGGTCCCGCCAAGTGGCATTGTTTAGTTGACGGGACCCGGAGAAGGCTGGCTGGCTCCCTCGGGCAAGAAGTGGAGATGAGCACCATTCTCCACACACCCCTTCAGAGTTGAACATGACTGGATAGGGGAAACTTTTACCTTTTAATCTGTAGACTAAATAGGCTCCTTTCCTCTCATGGCTTAGTCTTTAGCTCTTCTCTCCCCTCCATCATCTGTTAATGCCACCTGGCTTTGAATGGAGTTCCTGGTTCAGGTTCTCTTTGTCACGTACAAAGGCCACAGATCCCGTTCCTTTGTGCTGTGCCTCTGCCATCCCAATCTCGCTCGGGTGCTCTGCTCTCCCTTAGCAAAGAAGACGGCTCGGAGAGAAGGTCCCAGATGTGGCAAGCTGGTTGTGTGCAGAGGAGGTGGTGTTGTGGAAACCAGCCGGACATATCGTCCCCTGCACGGCTGAGCAGACCAGAGTTGGTTCCTCCTTGCCAGCTCTGTAGGAAATAGGGCAACACAAGGAGGGGTTTAAAATCCGCATGGTGGATGCTCATTATACTTTTCACTGGGAGAAGTAACTGAAAGAAGATCTTTCCCTCATCACCTCGAGGTTCGACTACTGCAACGCTCTCTACATGGGGCTACCTCTGAAAAGTGTTTGGAAACTTCAGATTGTGCAGAATGCGGCTGCGAGAGCAATCATGGGCTTTCCTAAATATGCCCATGTCACACCAACACTCTGCGGCCTGCACTGGTTGCCGATTAGTTTCCGGTCACAATTCAAAGTGTTGGTAATGACCTATAAAGCCCTACATGGCATCGGTCCAGAATACCTTCAGGACCGTCTTCTGCCACATGAATCCCAGCATCCAATTAGGTCCCACAGAGTTGGCCTTCCGTAAACTCTGTGTCCTGTCAACTAAACAATGTCGTCTGGCGGGCCCAAGGGGAAAAGCCTTCTCTGTGGCGGCCCCGGCCCTCTGGAATCAACTCCCTCCCCCCCCGGAGATTAGACCCGCCCCCACCCTCCTTGCCTTTCGTAAGTTGCTGAAAACCCACCTATGTTGCCAGGCATGGGGTAGTTGAGGTATCCCCTGCTAATATGATTTATGTGTGGTATGATTGAGTTGTATGGTTATTTTAATGATATGGGTTTTTAGATATCTTTTTAAGTATTTGATTTGTTTACATTGTCCACTATTGTGAGCCGCTCCGAGTCTTTGGAGAGGAGCGGCATCCAAATCTAATAAATTATTATTATTATTATTATTATTATTATTATTATTATTATTATTTCCTTTTTTAGGGGAATGTTTGCTGGGGGACTGAGAGAAATGGAACAAGAAGAAATTCATATTCAGGACATATCTTATAATGCCATGTGTACAATCCTGAACTTCATATATACTTCAGACCTGGAACTTGGCCTAAACAACGTGCAGGAAATCCTAGCTGCTTCCTGTCAGCTACAGGTGAGCTTTGGAAGCTCTGAAATATGTGAGATGTGTTGGGGAATACGGGCAGCTTCTGCATTTATTAAGAGAGATCAGGTAGTTTCGTTGGCCTGCAATGCAGCACACTTCTCAAAGAACAGCACAGTGAGCCATAGATAGTTGAGACGTACAGGGGGGTGGACAAAAAAATGGAAACCCCTTGCAGCTCTTCTGTGGAATCCAGATTTGTGAAGCTCCCTTTGAACAGTTTTTGTGGAAACTGGGTTCTGTACGTGTCTCTTGAACTCTGCAGTGATTTTAGGAGCTGCGGTGTTGCGATCTGCTCTAACAATTCGCTTTAGAGCCCGACGGTCTCTCTCAAACAACTTCGACTTTCGACCAGACCTGTGCTTGGCTGAGGACATTTTCCCTTCCCTTTCAAAAGCAGTCATTACTTTTGAGACATGACCTCTTGAAACAACAAACATTCGGGCACTTTCTGTTACACTAGCGCCTGCCATTCGAGCACCAACAATTTGGCCTCTTTGAAAGTCTGAGAGGTCTGCCATTTCTAGAAGGTTATAACCAATTTCC
Source organism: Erythrolamprus reginae (assembly GCF_031021105.1). Lineage (NCBI taxonomy): Eukaryota > Metazoa > Chordata > Lepidosauria > Squamata > Dipsadidae > Erythrolamprus > Erythrolamprus reginae. The sequence continues at coordinate 36,229,731 of NC_091959.1, read as the reverse complement.
TTAAATTTCTGTAAAAAAAAAAGGTAGTTTTAAAAAAATCAAATAACAGATTTTTTTTTAAAAAAAACATTAAAATATGTCAAATTTTGATTGATTTGAACATGTCCAAACATCATGATGCCAATTTTTCCATTTTTTTGTCCATCCCCTGTATGAGCTCATGGTGTGATAAAAAATGCTTTAAATTTTTTGGAACTCAGTCGCCCCCTGAAATGAGAACGGGACCCCTCTGGACCTCTCTCTGTTTAGGGGTCTCATAGAGTTTGCGGGTTTTCAAGGGAACTTTAGGAAATGGCCCCTGGAGCACCACTGGAGAGAGAGGAAGGAATCTGGCCTATAATAATAATAATTGGATTATTATTATTATTATTATTATTATTATTATTATTATTATTTATTAGATTTGTATGCCGCCCCTCTCCGAAAACTCGGACCGGCTCACAACTATAAGAAACTGTACAAATCCAATATTTAAAAACACAATTTAAAAACCCTTATTAATAAAGTAATCACACAACCCAATCAAATCATACGTAAAGCAGTAGTTAGGGGAGGTGTCAATTTCCCCATGCCTGGCGGCAAAGGTGAGCCAGGAAGGGAGATGAGCCTGCTGGGCAAAGCCAGCTGGGGGTCTCAGGGCTGCTCAGACCCTCCTCAGCCATTGAGGAAGCTGGGCCAAGAGCACAGCCAGGAAGGGAGATGAGCCTGCTAGGTAAAGCTTGCTGGCTTCTTTTCCTTTATTATATTGTACAGTGATACCTCGTCTTACGAACTTAATTGGTTCTGGGACGGTGAAAAGTTTGTAAGACGAAACAATGTTTCCCATAGGAATCAATGAAAAAGCAATTAATGCGTGCAAGCCCAAAACTCACCCCTTTTGCCAGCCGAAGTGCCCGTTTTTGTGCTGCTGGGATTCTCCTGAGGCTCCCCTCCATGGGAAACCCCGCCTCCGGAATTCCGTTGCCAGCGAAGCACCCGTTTTTGCGCTGCTGGGATTCCCCTGCAGCATTGCAAAAACACAGAAGTCCGGAGGTGGGGTTTCCCACGGAGGGGAGCCTCAGGGGAATCCCAGCAGCGCAAAAATGGGCACTTTGCTGGCAACAGAAGTCTGGAGGCAGGGCATACCAGTGGTGGCGGCTTGGGTTTGTAAGGTGAAAATAGTTTGGAAGAAGAGGCAAAAAAATCTTAAACCCCGGATTTGTATCTCGAAAAGTTTGTATGATGAAGGGTTTGTAAGACGAGGTATCACTGTATTAACATTTTCTTTACACTGGATAAACTTAATCCCTGTTACCGACTCAGAGTTGTCTGGCAACTGATAACACAAAAGTGTTAGTTTCAAAAGCAAGAAATGCCCTCCAAGGTAATTGCAATCTAATTAATAAATAAATAACTTATTTACCCAATTTCAGACTACACTAGTTGACTTCCCAGCATTATTCAGAATCTGGGTTACATTTGCATTTGTTTTCTCATAAATTTAGTGTTAGGTATTTGGCATGTTTATTACCTAAGCTACTTGCAATGTGTTTAGGGTTAATATAGACGTCAGAGAATTGGCCCCATGGAAACCTGCTCTAGGATTGGATCCAAGATGCTGTCTTCTCCTGTCCCCCCCCCCCCCTTGCATGGCCCCGATGCTTGAAATACCCACATTTTGGGGAAAGGATTAATTGTCCTTTTCTTGCATGAATGTTCCATAGCTAATAAAGTTTTGTCATTACTCTGATCTCAACCCATCAAACATGATTTTTGCAATAGTGAGACTCACAGATGAAGTTTATTTTGATCCAATCTATGAATTGGCCCAGGGGAGGAGCCTTCTCTGTGGTGGCCCCGGCCCTCTGGAACCAACTCCCCCCGGAGATCAGAACTGCCCCCACCCTTCTCGCCTTTCACAGGTTGTTGAAATCTCACCTTTGCCGCCAGGCATGGGGAAATTGACATACCCCCTAACTATTTTGGTTTATGTATGGTTTGATTGGGTTGTGTGATTATTTTATTATAAGGGTTTTTTAAATTGTTTTTAAATATTGGATTTGTACTTGTTGTGAGCCGCCCCCAGTCTTCGAAGAGGGGTGGGATACAAATGTAATAATATAATATAATAATAATAATAATAATAATAATTCGGCAAATATAATTCGCCGCTATATCACGCAGTCCTAGGTGCTTGGGAAACACCCGACTGGTGATGAAATGCAAAATATATTTTTATATATATATATATATATATATATATATATATATATATATATATATATATATATATATATATATATATACACTGTATATATATATATATATATATTTGTCACATGTTTTTTTGCTGAATTTGAAAATTAAGGGACACTAGGATAGATCTATTTCTGCCTTATTTTGGCCTCATCAGCTAGGACTTGAACCTGCAACCTTTGCCTTGTAAGACAGAGAATTATCCTCTAGGCTACAGTATCCAATCCCTTCAGCTCTGCACCAGGGAAGGGTTACATATTTTTGTGTCAAATCATCCTGGTGTATTGAAGGAACATCACAAGCTCCTTATTTGCCTCTCAGCCCAACCCTGGGCCATTTCCAAGGCAGTTAATTTTATTGATAGCCAACAATTCTATCTATATGTCTCACATGTTTTTTTGCTGAATTTTAAAATTAATTATATATTATATATTTATTGGATTTGTATGCCGCCCCTCTCCGCAAAATCCAGCATAGTGATCTCGTTTGCTGTGTTGTATTGACATAATAATAATACAGTAATAGTTGGTTGGTTGTTGTTTTTATATTATTATTATTATTATTATTATTATTATTATTATTATTATTATTATTATTATTATTAGAAATGTGCAATTATAAAGATCAGGTATATTATTCTGAAGGCCCCGAATGGCTCTTTCTCATATCACTGTTGTACCTTTTTCCTTTGTAGATCTCTGAAATCATCAAGTTCTGTTGTGATTTCCTCATGCTTTGGGTGGATGATGAGAACTTTGTGGACATGTACAGACTGGCTGACCTCTTTGATTTGTGTTATCTGACAGAGAAGCTGGATTCCTACTTTCTGAAAAACTTCGTTACCCTCTCAAAGACAGAGACGTACCGCCAACTCCCCCTGGAGAAGGTCTTCGCCCTCCTCAACAGCAACCTCTTGGAGGTGGACTCTGAGAACGAGGTCTACGAAGGGGCCCTCCTCTACCATTACACGCCAGAACAACTGGAGACAGATCAGGTCTCACTGATGGAGCCTCCTAAGCTGCTGGAGGTGGTCCGTTTTCCTCTGATGGAGTTCCAGATTCTGCAGAGGCTTCACAACAAGTTAAGCTCCTGTCCACTAAAGGAGACGGTAGCGAACGCCCTAATGTACCATAAGAACGAGTGCCTCCAGCCAGTGCTTCAGAACACGCATACGCAACTGAGGTCCGAATTCCATTGTGTGGTGGGCTTTGGGGGGATGCATTCCACCCCGTCTACGGCCCTCAGCAACCAAGCCCGGTTCTTGAACCCACTTTTGGGAGAATGGAGGCATTTCACAACAGCCTTGTCTCCAAGGATGTCCAACCAGGGAATAGCTGTGCTCCACAATTTTGTGTATCTGATTGGCGGAGATAACAACGTTCGGGGTTTTCGAGCAGAATCCAGATGTTGGAGGTAAGGGAATCCCTTTCAGCAACAAATAGATGATGATGATGATGATGATGATGATGATGATGATTAATTATTGTTGTTGTTGTTTGTTGTTATTGTTATTGTTTTTTAATTTGTTATTATTGTTATTATTGTTATTATTATTATGGATGGGTGTCAACAGGCTCAAACTCAACCCCAACAAGACAGAGTGACTGTGGGTTTTGCTTCCCAAGGACAATTCCATCTGTCCATACATTACCCTGGGGGAGGAACTATTGACCCCCTCGGAGAGGGTCCGCAACTTGGGCGTCCTCCTCGATCCACAGCTGACATTAGAACACCATCTTTCAGCTGTGGCGAGGGGGACGTTTGCCCAGGTTCGCCTGGTGCACCAGTTATGGCCCTATCTGGACCGGGAGTCACTACTCACAGTCACTCATGCCCTTATCACCTCGAGGTTCGATTACTGTAGTGCTCTCTACATGGGGCTACCTTTGAAAAGTGTTTGGAAACTACAGATCGTGCAGAACGCGGCTGTGAGAGCAATCATGGGCTTCCCTCGATCTGCCCATGTTACTCCAACGCTACACAGCCTGCATTGGTTGCCAATCAGTTTCCGGTCACAATTCAAAGTGTTGGTTATGACCTATAAAGCCCTACATGGCATCGGACCAGAATATCTCCGAGACTACCTTCTGCTGCACGAATCCCAGCGACCGGTTAGGTCCCACAGAGTGGGCCTTCTCCGGGTCCCCTCAAATAGACAATGTCGGGACCCAGGGGAAGAGCCTTCTCTCTGGCGGCCCCGTCCCTCTTGAATCAACTCCCCCCGGAGATTAGGATTGCCCCCATCCTCCTTGCCTTTCGCAAACTCCTTAAAACCCACCTCTGCCGTCAGGCATGCGGAAATTGATCCTTCGCTTTGACGGCGCTGGTCCGAAGTGAGCGGAGCGGGCGGCGGCTTGCAGTGAAGGCGCTCGTCCCAGCAACCGAGTCCTGCCGAGGCTCGGCTGCAAGCGGCCGGCGAGGCCGACCGGCTCCGAGGCGAGCGGCTGGAGCTGCGCCCTCCTTCGCCCGCCTTCTTTCCGGCAGGCAGGTGGGGCTGCCAAACTGCGCAGAGCGGCTCCTCCCCTCCAGACACACGCTTCCCCGACACGCGTCTGCGGCTCCACGCGTGCACCGAGGGAAATCCTTTGTGCCTTGCCGCCGAGCTCTCCCACCTGCTCGGCGGCCGCAAGCCTCTCCCTGCCACCGCGCTGCCGAGGGAACCGCCGCCAGGGCTGCTGCCGCGCTGCCGCGCTGCCGAGCAGATCAGCTGCTGGGCGGCCGAAGAAACCTTCCCTGGGTCTTCCCCGCTGCCCATGCAAAGGGGAAACCCCAATCTTCGCCTCCTCGCTGCTGCGCCACTGAAAGGACCCTTTCAATTTTTTTCCAATGTAAGACATACCCCGAAAGTAAGACGTAGTGGGGCTTTTGGGGGTAAAAAGAAAGTAAGACACTGTCTTACTTTCAGGGAAACACGGTATGACTGTTTTTCTATTAAGGGTTTTAAATTGCTTTTTAACTATTGGATTTGTACTGTGTTTTTTGTTGTGAGCCGCTCCGAGGCTCTGGAGAGGGGCGGCATACAAATCTAATTAATAATAATAATAATAATAATAATAATAATAATAATAATAATAATAATAATAATAATAATAATAATAATAATAAAAAAAAACAGCAAATACTAAAATACAAATACTAAATCTAGAAAATTTACAACTATGTCGTCTCCGAACTGATTTAACTATTGTTCATATAATCATACATCATAATGTACTCCCTGTCAGTGACTACTTCACCTTTAACAACAACAACACAAGAGCACGTAATAGATACAAACAGAATGTAAATCGCTCCAAACTTGACTGCAGAAAATACGATTTCAGCAATAGTGTGGTCACCGCCTGGAACTCATTACCTGACTCTGTTGTTGCTTCCTCCAATCCCAAAACTTCAACCTTACATTATCTACAATTGACCTCTCCCCTTTTCTAGGAGGTCTGTAAGGGGCATGTCATAAGTGCACTTTTGTGCCTAATATCCCTGTCCTACTGTCTTATTATCCTTTCTATTACTACGTTCTACTTATGTTATGTTATGTTAATATGTACTATAATACTATACTAGTTTGACAAATAAATAAAATAAAATAAATATAAATACAAATCTAATGTTAAAAAAAATAAAAAACGAATTTAAAATACATTGTTATAAAAAACGAATTTAAAATACATTGTTATAAAAAACGAATTTAAAATACATTGTTATAAAAAACGAATTTAAAATACATTGTTATAAAAAAAGGATATTCCCAGTGCTTGTGGGGTCCTTCCCAGCGATCCCACCCCTGAAGGCACGGCTCAGGTCCTTGATCGGGCTTCTTCAACAGATCTTCTTCTCGGGTGGGAAAGAGGAGCAGATCCATTTTGGGAATGGAAAGAAGGAAATCACAACTGGTGTTAATACTGTGCTGTGTGAACAGAAGAAAAAATAAGGCAGCGGCCGTAGAAGAGAAACGATTCGGAAGGAGCCAGTGATGGTGTCTATTCAGACTAGCGTGGCAGCAGTACACACAGACAGTGTGCGATTTGCACAGGCAGAGTCCAAGAAACGCTGGTGGCCCCCATAAGTCTCCTAGTGGGAAATGGGTGGGCGGGGGGAGCGCAGAGATGTGCTCGAGACCCCACTCCTGTAACCGCTTGGAGGGCTGCCCGCCCTGTTTCTCTGCCAGGTATGACCCACGACACAACAAGTGGCTCCAGATCCAGCCCTTACAGCAAGAGCACGCAGATCTCTGTGTCTGCGTGGTGGGCGGAGCGATCTATGCGGTGGCTGGACGCAACTACCGGCAGGACCTTCGGGAGGTGGAAAAATATGATCCAGAGACCAACAGCTGGGAGTACGTGGCGCCTCTCCAGAGGGAGGTAAGGAGGAAGCGGCAGACGAGGGGTGGCAGCAGTAATAGGCAGCCAAAATGTTTACTGCCACACTGTGGGTGTGGATTAATTTGTGGGTGTGGCTTAATGGTCACGTGACCGGGTGGGAGTGGCTTGCTGGGCATGTGACCGGGTGGGAGTGGCTTGAACAATCATCGTTCAAGTGAACTGTTAAGTCCTCAACTTACAATCTTATCTCATTTCCCTCGATTGTAATGTGTGATTTGTTTATTATTTATTAATTGGATTTCTATGCCGCCCCTCTCCAAAGACTCAGGGAGGCTTACAACACATAAAAATAACATTAACCCAATTAAATTAAAAATTAAATAGCTATCTAAAATCCCAAATATTAAAATCAATCATACCCATTCGTACAACGATCATATAAACAGTCGTTGGCCAGGGACTAAGATCTAACCAGCCCAAGCCTGACAACATAAATGAGTCTTCAGACTCTTATGAAAGGCCAAGGAGGGTGGGGGCAGTAAGAATCTCCAGGGGCAACTGATTCCAGAGGGCCGGGGCCCCCACAGAGAAGGCTCTTCCCCTAGGCCCCACTAAACAACATTGTCTATTTGATGGGAAGGCCGACTGTGGGACCGAACTGGTCACTGGGATTCATGTGTCTATTGATTGATTGATTGATTGATTCATTCATTCATTCATTCATTCATTTACTTTGACTTCTCTGCCACCCAATCCCGAAGGACTTAAGGTGGCTTACAACAATATAAATTATTATTATTATTATTATTATTATTATTATTATTATTATTATTATTATTTATTAGATTTGTATGCCACCCCTCTCTGTAGACTTGGGGTGGCTAACAACAATAATAAAACAGCATATGACAAATCTAATATTTAGTGATGTCTGGCTCTTCCAGTAAGCAGATGACAAACAAGTCAACCTGGGCCGGTAAGCGAGAAGGCCACCTAGACGCAATGGGCAACCGCCAGCCAGCTTCCATGTTGACTTTGTCTGCTGGGCTCCAGCAAAAAGGTTGCAAATGGGAATCAAAGGCACGGCGGCGGCTTTGGGACAGCAAAAATGGCTGTATTCATTGTATAGCATGCACCAATATTTCCACTCTCTTGGGGGGGCGGGGAGGAAGGTGTGTCTTATACTCTGAAAAAATGCAGTACTCGGTTTCTTCTTGATAAATTTCCTGTGAAGTGGCCAGGAAGTGAGCCTCTTTGTGGATAAGCCAGGCTTAGGTGGCAGCCACTCCTCTCACAATGACAATGTGCTCCTCTTCTCTCTGTCTATTGCCATCAGGCTGGTTTCACAGGGGCCCTGCTTGCTTCTATGAGCAGTATTAAGTGAAAGTGATCAGGGTCACCCTTGAGTTATATCAGGGACCTGCGTTTAGGAATGTGGGATTGCAGTAGATATCCAGTAAATGATGAGCAGTGATCCAGTCACAAACAGATTCGTTCAAGTATATAAAATACAGTGGTACCTTTACTTAAGAACTTAATTCCATGCTTGGCTTGATTAGGAAGGGAATCGAAAATAAGTCGGTAAGTGTTTTGTTGCCTCTGTACAAATTGATGGTGAGACCACACTTGGAGAACTGTGTACAGTTCTGGTCACCGCATCTCAAGAAGGATATAATATAACATAACATAACAATATAATATAATATAATATAATGCTCTCTACATGGGGCTACCTTTGAAAAGTGCTTGGAAACTTCAGATCGTGCAGAATGCAGCTGCGAGAGCAATCATGGGCTTTCTCAAAAATGCCCATGTAACACCAACACTCCGCAGTCTGCATTGGTTGCCGATCAGTTTCCGGTCACAATTCAAAGTGTTGGTCATCACCTATAAAGCCCTTCATGGCACCGGACCAGGGTATCTACTAGACCGCCTTCTGCCGCACGAATCCCAGCGACCGGTTAGGTCCCACAGAGTGGGCCTTCTCCGGGTCCCATCAACAAAACAATGTCGTTTGGCGGGGCCCAGGGGAAGAGCCTTCTCTGTGGCGGCCCCGGCCCTCTGGAACAAACTCCCCCCGGAGATTAGAATTGCCCCCACCCTCCTTGCCTTTCATAAGCTCCTTAAAACCCACCTCTGCCATCAGGCATGGGGGAACTGAGATATTTCCCCCCCACCCAGGCCTTTACAATTTATGCATGATATGTTTGTTTGTTTGTATGTATGTTTGGTTTTACAATAAGGGTTTTTTAGTTGTTTTAGTATTGGATTTACATGCTGTTTTTTATTACTGTTGTTAGCCGCCCCGAGTCTACGGAGAGGGGCGGCATACAAATCCAATAAATAAATAAATAAATAAAATAAATAAATAAATAGTATCTAAAGGTCCTGTCAGCATTCCAATGAACATCCAAGAAATAAATCAGAGTCTAAACCTTGGCCTTCTTCCAAATTTCAGTTTATTAACCACGTTAATTATGAACTGCAGCCAACCCGATAGTAAATTTTCCTACAGTTCCCCAACCAGATTAAGGTTCATCCCTCGTCCCCACATCCACAAGTTCATCGCGTGGACCAGTTCTCTCAGTGTCCACGATTCTCCCCTGCCCTTCTGGCTGGTGCTGAACAAAGGATGACCTTGAATCTTCCTGAAGAAATTTGTTGTGGCTAGTATTATTCCTCTCTTGCAACCATATCAGATCGTGCAGAATGCAGCTGCGAGAGCAATCATGGGCTTCCCCAGGTATGCCCATGTCACACCAACACTCCGCAGTCTGCATTGGTTGCCGATCAGTTTCCGGTCACAATTCAAAATGTTGGTTATGACCTATAAAGCCCTTCATGGCATAGGACTAGAATATCTCCAGGATCGCCTTCTGCCACACGAATCCTAGCGACCGGTTAGGTCCCACACAGTCGGCTTTCTCCAGGTCCCGTCGACGAAACAATGTCGTCTGGCGGGACCCAGGGGAAGAGCCTTCTCTGTGGCGGCCCCAACCTTCTGGAATCAACTCCCCCCAGAGATCAGGATTTCCCCCACCCTCCTTGTCTTTCGCAAACTCCTTAAAACCCACCTCTGCCATCAGGCATGGGGAAATTGACTCCCCTGGGCCGTTTCCGTTTGTCTGAGATGTATGACTGTTTTTATATTAAGGGTTTTAAATTGTTTTTTATTTTTTTTTAAAAAATAGAATTTATTGAATTATATACATAAATAAAAGACACACATTAATAGATTATTGAGTTCATAGATTGTGAGTACAGTTGTAATTTTTCTGTTAAAGGACAATACAACAAATAATCCCATCCCATCCCTACCCCTGCTGCCTCGTTGCAGCAGCTCTTGTTATATTTTTACGGAAGTTCATATCAGCGAAGTCATATATATATATATATATACCCACTGGGACTTGAACCTGCAACCTTTCCCTTGTAAGGCAGAGAATTATCCTCTAGGCTACAGTATCCAATCCCTTCAGCTTTGCACCAGGGAAGGGTTACATATTTTTGTGTCGAATCACCCTGTTGTATTGAAGGAACATCACAAGCTCCTTATTTGCCTCTCGGCCCAACCCAGGGCCATTTCCAAGGCAGTTAATTTTATTGATAGCCGACAATTCTATCTATATGTGTCACATGTATTTTTGCTGAATATGAAAATTAAGGGAGACTAGGATAGATCTATTTCGGCCTTATTTTGGCCTCATCAGCTAGCCATACCCACTGGGACTTGAACCTGCAACCTTTCCCTTGTAAGGCAGAGAATTATCCTCTAGGCTGCAGTATCCAATCCCTTCAGCTTTGCACCAGGGAAGGGTTACATATTTTTGTGTCGAATCACCCTGGTGTATTGAAGGAACATCACAAGCTCCTTATTTGCCTCTCGGCCCAACCCAGGGCCATTTTTATATATATATATATATATATATATATATTTTGATATAAGAATAGAGATGTTATATGTACAATATATATATCTCTATTCTTATATCAAAATAACAGTAATATTTCAGTTAAAAGGAATTGTCAACAAATAAATAAAGTGATATTTATCTATATTTGGGTTGTTATTGTATTTTCATTCTTATTTATTTATTTATTTTTATCCCCCCGATCATTGACCCAATTACTGTATAACAGTTTTTCCATGTGTCTGTATCTTGTGAGTTTTTATCATTTTTTAATTTTTGTGTTAATATATCGTATTCAGCACAGTCTAGGAGTTTTTTGATCAAATCTCTCTCTGTTGGTTCTTCTTTCTTCCAGTTTTGTGCTATAGTAATCCTGCTTGCCATTATTATGTATTGTAATAGATGGTATTCTTTTTTCTTAACTTTTAAATCTATTATACCTAGTAGAAAAATCTCTGGTTTAAATTGTAATTTAATTTTAGTAATTTCATATATCCAATTTCTAATTTTAATCCATATTGTTTTGATTTTTGGACAGGTCCACCACATGTGGAAGAATGTTCCATTTGTATTTGTACATCTCCAACAATTTGGCTTTAATTTGGGATAAATTTGGGCTAGTCTTGATGGTGATATATGCCACCTATAAAACATTTTTATAATATTTTCTTTGTATTCTACAGATTTGGTTATTTTATAGGTTTTTTTCCATACTGTCTCCCATTGTTTTTTAATCATTGGATTTGTACTGTTTTGTTGTTGTGAGCCGCTCCGAGTCTTCGGAGAGGAGCGGCATACAAATCTAATAAATAATAATAATAAAATAACCAGCCCTCCCCAATTCCCAAAGTACTCTTCTGCTTGTGTCAGGCCAAAGTCTCCAACTCAAAACGAGGGTTTTGGCCTGACGGTCCCATTGAGGGCATTTCTGCTGAAAAACGTGGAGGCTTGCAGGGTCCCGGCGGGGGAGAGAAGAAGGGCGGAGAGTGCAGCCTCCCCCTCTGCGACTTCTGGCTTTCTGTCCCATTGATACAGGTCTATGCCCACGCAGGAGCAGAGCTGGACGGCAAGATCTACATCACTTGCGGGAGGCGAGGGGAAGAGTACCTGAAAGAGCTGCAGTGCTACGATCCGGCCACCAACCGCTGGGAGGCCTTGAGTGACAGTCCCATCCGGAGAGCCTGGCACGGGATGGCGGCGGTGCTGGGGAGGCTCTATGTGATTGGGGGCAGCAACAACGACTCCGGCTACAGGAGAGATGTTCACGAGGTGGGGCAGCCTTGGGCCTGGCTGATGGCGTCTTTATTGCGTGCTGCTGATATTTAGAAGACTTGGGCATCTTAACGACAGAAAGTAGAAACAATGCAGGGTGCGTTCCAAAAGTAATGCAATTATTTTTTAAAGGAATTTATTGAACAGATTTGCACAAACACTTAGCATTCTTCAAAGTACTGTCCTTGGGCCTCTACACTTTTTTTCCAGTGACTCTGCCATGACCTCTCGCAAGGTCTTTGTCACAGCTGATTGGATCTCTTGTATGGATGAAAAACGGGTTCCTTTCAGGGCTGGGAACAAAAAGAAGTCTGCTGGGGCGATTTCAGGACTTTAGGGGGTGTGGGGCAGCATTGGCACCTGGTGTTTGGCCAGGAACTCGTGGACTTGTAGCGTGTTGTGGCAAGGCGCGTTTTTCATCCATAGAAGAGATCCAATCAGCCGTGACAAAGAACTTGCGAGAGGTCCCCGAAGATTTATTTATTTATTTATTCGATTTGTATGCCGCCCCTCTCCGAAGACTCGGGGCCTTCCAGGGCGCGTACTGGTTGTGGCAGAGTTGCTGGAAAAAAATGTGTAGAGGCCCAAGGACAGTACATTGAAGAATTTTAAATGTTTGTGCAAATCTGTTCAATAAATTACTTTTTTTAAAAAATTTGCATTACTTTTGGAACGCACCCTGTCTATGCCAAAACACTTGCATACGTTACTTAAAACTGTTAACCAAATAATAATCCCAATAAATTATAATCCAGTCCCCATGGCACCCAGTCATTCCCCAAATACCCTTTAAGAAATTCTGGAAGATCAGCCAGGGAAGAAATATGAAGAGAGAAAAGGATGGGGAAACACACACACAGGCTCACAAATTGGGAGTTAGGCAGTCAGGCAGAAGACACTCCTCCCTCCTCCAAATGCTCCAGAGCAAACACGATCATCATTCACATATGCTGGGTCAAACATTTGGGACAAGCCTGCAGTCACCGCAGAGGCCAAGCATTCTGTAGCTTTCCCAACCAAGCCCAGTGTATGGGAATTGGTCATCTGGCATCAAAACCTCCTGCACCAGACCTGAGAATACAATACAAGAGAATAGAATACAATAGAATACAAATCCAATATAGACTATATTAAAAACCACATTATTATAAAAAACTAGCAATTCTAAAACAATCACACCAATCTCATATGTTGAGTCAGGAAAGGTAAGGGGAGAAATTAATCCCCCCATGCTTGTTGGTGTAGATAGGTCTTCAACATCTTATGGAAGGCAAGGAGGGTGGGGGCAATTTGAATCTCGGGGGAGTTGATTCCAGAGGGCCGGGGCTGCAGAGAGGGCTGGGGCCGCCACAGAGAAGGCTCTTCCCTTAGGTCCCGCCAGACGACATTGTTTAGTCGGCGGGACCCAGAGAAGGCCAACTCTGTGGGACCTGAACTTTGTGGGGGGTTTCCAGTAACCCTGACCTCCAAGAGAGCTATTCCCAAATGCTCTCCTTAAAATAATGGTCACTCTTTCCATGTTTCCTGCCAGGTTGCCTGTTACACCCCCAGCAGTTCTCAGTGGACCACTGTCCGTCCTCTTCATGCCGGGCACGGCGAACCTGGCATTGCTGTCCTAGGCCACAGCATCTACGTCTTGGGAGGGAGGTCTCACAACCGTGGGATCTGCATGGATTATGTCCACATCTACGACGCTGAGCGAGACTGCTGGGAAGAGGGCCCCCAGTTGGAAGAGGACATTTCCGGGATGGCGGCCTGCATCCTCACTTTGCCAAGGGCGATTCTCACAGAGGGCGAGATGGGTGTACCTGACGGACCACGCAAGAGACTCCAGGATTACTCAGGTGTGTCTGCCGAGGTCCTGAGAATATTAGACTGGGAGGAATTTGAGAGCATGAATGACAATTAGATTTTTTTGGGGGGAGGGGGATGTTGTTTTTTCTTATTTGGGCTACCATCAGGGCTCCACCAACCTGGAGGAAGCCTGATGCCATTGAGTAGTAATTGAGGAGAGTGAAAGCCATCACAAGGAGCATTTTAAGCGACGTTTCATTACGATGTTGAAGGTTCTTTGATGAGAAACAAAACATCAACTTCCTTAAGGGAAAAGCATTGTCCAGTTGCCTTTCGCAAAAGCACTTTTGAGACAACCATGACCTGGACGACTGAGAATATCTACATAGAAGTATAGCTCAGTCTTTGGCCAGTGGAAAACCTCCAGAAAAGATAGTCTTCAAATTATTTGCTGACGAGAACAAACCTCCGAAGTTTAACAGTAAAACAGATGCATCGAATTAACTAGGTTCTTTGCTGCTTAATTCATCACAGAATCTGTGTTAAAGTTTGTTTGGCATAATATTTTGGCTTCGTTGCACACAACCATGACTCCTCCACCTCTTCATTATCTCTGAACCACTCGTGATAGTCACTGCATTTCATACAGATGGGAAGAAAAACGCAAGCCTGTATTTTTTTCCCCATATTTATTTTATTTGCTTAAAAATCGTTGCATCGGGTTTCCAGTGTACCAAAGCAGTCTTTCCTCCGGACTAACTAGAGGAGGAAGCTGCCAGGATCCTGAAAAGTCGATTCTGGCACCTTGGAAGAGAAATGCCCTTTACAATCTCATCAGGAGGATGGCGCTTCCGGTCTAGCCTTCTCAACCGTTTCCTTTGCCTCTCTGTGAAAACCGCCTCTTTGTAAAGAATTTTCCCTTGTTTTCCATCGTTTCTCCATCAGAATCTGCTCGAGGGGTTCCAGGAACGAGCAGTTCCCTCTCGTGCCACCTTCCTTCCTTTCTGGGGAAACTTTAAAGCTCCTCTTAATAAACAGTTACTGGTTGATTATTACAAAGGCACCTTTTTTGTGAATTTTTTGGTGTTTACGTTCTCCTCCAGCGCCAGACAATAAAGCCACCTGGGCAAAAGGAAAACACCCTGCACGGCGGCCGCAGCCTTGCTGGGGCCACCGCAGAGGAGCCCCTGAGCGTTGCAATCACCTTCCCGGCTGGGAGCTGTTTCGGAGATCTCCCTTCCCTGGCTTGAGCCACCTTCGAGCCGGGCCTGGAATGCAACAATATCCTTTTTCTTCACATCCACACAATTCATGGCCCCACACACATATTGGCACGGATAGGTCCAGATTTGATTAATAATATTGAAAACATAGAAATATTACCAAAAATCATTAGCGCTTGGTTAGGGCTGGAAAGAAACATTTGGAGCAAGTTAGAGGTATAAAAAAAACCTGCAGAGACTTAGGACTTGGAAAACATTATTTGCAGAGAGAAACAAGGAAAGAGCCTGCAAGGTAAGAGCTTGGAAAGATCATTAGCAGCTAGTTAGGGCTGGGGGGAAAAGCTACATTCAAAGACACCCAAATTATCAGCCTCTTTTAGGGAGGAAAAAGATGTGCCTTGTACACCAAAAATATAGTAATTCACCAAGAAGAAATGATAGGAAACATAACAAGTGCAAAACAAAACTATTTTGAAATGGCAAACAAACCTGGGAGGTGGTTGGCCCATGAATTAAGAAAAGGAAATATAAAAGGACCAATGCAGGAATTGCAGAATGACTAGGGAAATATAGGCTATAAAAAAGAAGAAAAAACTTTTTCAAACATTATATAAACAGGACAATATTAGGAAAAGAGGTTAAAAATATTTACAAAACATAAATCTATCAGACATAACAGATGAAAATAGAGAAATTCTAAAGGGAAAGGTAACGTTAGTGGAAATGAGAAAGGTGATTAAAAAGCAAAAAAATAATGAAATGCCAAGACCAGATGGTATCCCCATTGAGATTTAGAAAACAATTCAGGAACTACCGGTACTGGAGGAAACCATGCTAGAGGTATAATAATTGAAACACTGGAAAAAGCGACAATACCACACACTCCTTAATTATTAATTATTACATTAATCCCAAAAGAAGAAACAGACATTCAAAAAATGGCAAATTTCGCTGCTGAATGTAGATTACAAAATATTCATAACAATTATGGTGGAACAATAAAATAAAAAAAATCATCCATATAGATCGAGACGGATTCCTTCCCAACCGACAAATAAAACACAACACCAGAATTATACTGAATGCGCTAGGCTAGAATACTATGAAGCCCCTCCAGACAAACAACTTGCTTTAATTCTGGTCGATGCACAAAAAGCTTTTGATAATTTAAATTGGCAGTTTCTGAATACACAACTGGACATAATGAAATTCAGAGGAAGTTTAACAGAATGATTAGGACAGTATATTTAAACCAAACAGCAAAGATATTATTAAATGAGGAAACAACAGAAAAAGTGAATACACTATATATATATATAAAGGGTTCAGACAAGGGTGCCCTTTATCACCATTACTATTTATACTTTCTTTAGAAATCTTATTGAATCAAATCAGAGAAAATCATATAAAAGTGTTAAGAATTAGGAGAGAGGAATACAAATTTGCAGGCATTTGCGAATTATATGGCGTCAAAGACCTTTTGGAAACAGGAAATATATTGGTCAAAGTATTTGGAAAGGTTTGGATTTGCTGGTTTGAAAATAAACAAAAATAAAACAAAAATGATAACAAAAAAATGTTACTTGAGACCAAAATAAAGAATTGGAAAGGATATTGAAATTTCAAACAACTAAAAAAAGTAAAATACAGTATTTAGGATTTGGTTAACTAAAAAATGTTCTTCTATAAAGGAAATTATATCAATTATTTAACTATTATAATTATTTCATCAAACAGAGAAGTGACACGTGGCTGGATCTAGGTATTGATTAATGCTTCCTTGAGTGAGGGGTCCTTTCTGCAACCACTTAAAGAAGCAGTTGTGCAACCCTCCTCAAGAAACCGTCCCTCGATCCAGCCGAGTTGAAAAACTTTAGACCAGTCTCCAATCTTGTCTCTTGGCTAAGGTTGTAGAGAAGGTGGTGGTGCTCCAACTCTGGTCCTTGGATGAAGCCGATTATCTTGACCCTTTTCAGTCTTGTTTCAGGACTGGTCACAGCACAGAAACTGCCTTGGTTACGCTGATGGATGATCTCTGGCAGGCCCAGGATAAGGGTTATTTCTCTATCCTGGTGCTTCTTGACTTCTCAGTGGCCTTCGATACCATTGACCACGGTATCCTTCAACATCTCAAGGGGTTGGAAGTGGGGGGCACCGTTCTATAGTGGTTCTCCTGCTACCTCTCCAGTCGTTTGTAATCAGTGTTAGTGGGGGGATAGAGGTCCACCCCTAGGCCCCTCCTTTATGGGGTGCCCCAGGGGTCTGTTCTCTCCCCTCTACTATTTAACATTTACATGAAACCACTAGATGAGATCATCCAAAGGAATGGGGTGCAGTATCATCAGTACGCTGATGATACCCAATTATACATCTCCACCCCATGCCAGTTCAGTAAAGCGGTTGATATAATGTGCCAATGCCTGGAAGCTGTAATGGTCTGGATTACAACCCTGACAAGACCAAGTGGCTCTGGGCATTTCCTCCAAAGGACCATTCCATCTGTCCATCAATTGTTCGGGGGGGGGGGGTTCAACCCCCCTAACATAGGGTCCATAACTTGGGTGTCCTCCTGGATCCACAGCTGAACCTTGACCACCATCTCTCAGCTGTGGCCAGGGGAACCTTTACCCAGGTTCGACTGGTATACCAGTTGAAGCCCTATCTGGACCAGAAGGCTCTGTGTACGGTCACTCAGCCCCTCATTGTCTCCCGTCTAGATTATTAAAATGCGATCTACATGGGGCTACACTTGAAGATTGTTCGGAGGCAACAGATCGTTCAGAACGCAGCCGCACGAGCTGTCATGGGTGTTCCTCGATACACTCATATAACACCAACACTCTGCGTGCTGCACTAGCTACTAATTGGTCTCTGGTCACAATTCAAGATGTTGGTTATTACCTATAAATCCCTACATGGCTCAGGGTCAGACTATATACTAGACGGTCTCCTGCCATACACTTCCCAGAGACCAATCAGATCACAGGGAGTTGGCCTCCTCCAGGTCCTGCCGAATAAACAATGCAAGTTGTTGGACCCGCGAGGAAGAGCCTTCTCTGTGGCTGCCCCAACATTATGGAACCAACTCCCCTCCCCCATGTCCCCACTGCTCCCACCCTTGTCCTTCCTAAAGGCTGCGAAGACCTGCCTTTGCCAGCAGGCCTGGGGACTGTGAATGTAACATCATGTGGATGGCAACCTTTCTGTATGTATGTGGATTCGATTGGATAATTCATTAGGGTTTATTATGGGTTTTAATGTTCTTATTACTAATTATTTGACTTGTTTATTGTATGTACTATTTATTGTGGTAAGCCGCCCTGAGTCCCATTGGGATTGGGAGGCATAGAAATGAATTAATTTAAATTGAATTATATGAAACTGTTAGCACAAACTAGGAAGGACTTAGAAAATTGGTCAAAGTTACAATTGTCATTAATAGGAAGAGTTTCTACCATTGAGATGAATGTCCCGCCTAATTTTTTATTGTTTCAAACAATTCCGATAAAATGAAACAAAAAATTCTTTCAAGAACTAAATAAAATAATCTTAACGAAATAAAACAAGAAATTGATAAAATACTGACAGGCCAAGGAGGAAAAGGGACGTCCGGAGGGCCAGAGCGGCAGCCTGGCAGGAGCCCCCGTTTCCCTTTCCGGGTCGGAGCCGCGCCCCTTACTCCCCCCCCCCCCCACAGGACGGGGTCGGAGCCGCGCCCCTTACTCCCCCCCCCCCACAGGACGGGACCTCGCGAGAAAGCCCTGGCTCCCCTCGTCGCTAGGCGCCTCTCCGGGCGGAAGAGGCTGGGCGCGCGTGCGCAGAGAGCGCGCCGCCGCCGCCTCCTGCTCCTCCCCCCGCTCCTCTGCGGCGCCATTTTGGCGCGGGCTCCGGCGGGCGCGGCGGCAAGGCCGGAGCAGCGGCGTGAGGGCCCCGCCCCCCATGATGTCGTCGCCGCCGCCGCCGCCCGCCTCTTCCTCGGGGCGCCGCTTCGACGCCTCGGACCGGGCGGCCTGGTACGCGGGGCCGTTGTCGCGGGCGGAAGCGCAGGGCCGGCTGCAGGGCCTGCGGCACGGGACCTTCCTGGTGCGCGACTCCTCCACCTGCCCCGGCGACTACGTGCTGTCGGTGTCGGAGAACGCGCGCGTCTCGCACTACATCATCAACTCGCTGCCCGGGCGGCGCTTCAAGATCGGCGACCAGGAGTTCGAGCACCTGCCGGCCCTGCTGGACTTCTACAAGGCCCACTACCTGGACACCACCACCCTGCTCGAGCCCGCGCCCAGGTCAGGTCCGGGCCCTCCGCCGCCCCGCGGGGGATGTGGGTGGGTGGGTGGGACGGGCTCCTTCCTCACGTCAGCAGCTCTTCAGGGGAAGCCCCCGTCCGAGCCCGAAGCCTCCCCCCTCCCCTCGGGGCTCCCCGTCCTTAACCGGATGCATCGGATCGAGAAGGACTCCGGGCAGCCCGCAGAGAGAATGGAGGCCCCGCCGTTCAAAAACCGTCAATAATGTAAAGACCCAGTAAAAATCAAGAAGGCGGATCACACCAGCCCCACACCCTCCCCACGTCAACAAAACTCTCCGGCCGCCCTGCACGAGGCCGCTGTCCATTGTCCAAGTGGGTCAGACAAGGAAAGAAACTCCGGGGACGTTTTCGTAACCAATAGAATAGAATAGAATTTTATTGGCCAAGTGTGATTGGACACATAAGGAATTTGTCTTGGTGCAGATGCTCTCAGCCTACATAAAAGAAAAAGAGACATTTGTCAAGAATCATGTGGTACAACAATTAATGATTGTCATAGGGGCCAAATAAGCAATGAAGAAACAATCAATATTAATAAAAATCTTAGGATACAAGCCACAAGTTACAGTCATACAGTCCTAAGTGGGAGGAAAAGGAGTCTAAAACTACTGAAGATTCCCTATGGTGCTGAAGTGGAAAATCCAATTTGGATTATTTCGCTCCACGGCAGCATAGGAAACCTTTTCCCCCTGGACCTCCCATTGTCCACCCATCCTTTGAACTCCCTTTGGTTTGTGTCTGTCTGCCTGGCACATCCCCAGCTGGCGACCTTGAGGTGTTGGGTCTGTTTCGGGCTTCCAGTTGGCACATTTGCATTCCAGATTTCCCTCCCAAACCTCCCTCAGATTCCAGTGCCTTCCCTCCTCCCTCCCCCCCCCCCTGTTACAGTTGTCTGGCTGCAATTGTCTGGTCGCAGGCGGGGCTTTGGAGCAAGTCACCCATGACAGCCAGGGAGAAGAGCCAGGCCTTCTGGAGCCAGGCCTCCAGAATGCCATCAGGGTGAGCTGGAAATTCATTCCAAGGGGTGGGCACTAAAACAACAGAAGGCATGCCTTGAACCCCAAAAGGTTCTGTGATACAAAAGATACTGTTGTTTAATGTTATCAGCCTTGTTGGCTCACATTAGCTAAGTAGAAACCAGCACTGTGTCACATAGGGATGACAACCAGTAGCTTGATTTGCACATGGAAGGAAACAGGTAGGCGGCATAACAGTACATACGAAGTCATGCTACTGATCCCGCTATATAGAGCCCTGGTGAGACCACATTTGGAATACTGTGTTCAGTTCTGGAGACCTCACCTACAAAAAGATATTGACAAAATTGAACGGGTCCAAAGACGGGCTACAAGAATGGTGGAAGATCTTAAACATAAATAAAACGTATCAGGAAAGACTTAATTAACTCAATCTGTATATTCTGGAGGACAGAAGGAAAAGGGGGGACATGATTGAAACATTTAAATATGTCAAAGGCTTAAATAAGGTCCAGGAGGGAAGTGTTTTTAATAGGAAAGTGAACATAAGAACAAGGGGACACAATCTGAAGTTAGTTGGGGAAAAGATCAAAAGCAACAGGAGAAAATATTATTTTACTGAAAGAGTAGTAGATCCTTAGAACAAAGTTCCAGCAGACATGATTGGTAAATCCACAGTAACTGAATTTAAACATGCCTGTGATAAACATATATCCATCCTAAGATAAAATACAAAAAATAGTATAAGGGCAGACTAGATGGACTATAAGGTCTTTTTCTGCTGTCAGTCTTCTATGTTTCTATCACCACATGCTGGACTACACGAAGCTTCCAAGAGTCTTCAAGGGCAGCCCCTTGAAGTAGTTGAGTAGTTGAGCAGTCGGGTCACTAAAAAACAATGTTTTGAGAATGCCATTGTTTTGTAAGAGATTGAGTAATTCCCATGTCGTCTCCAGGTATCCGCTGATGGGTTCTGGTCCTGGCTCTGGTGCATCAGCTGCAGAGGAGAATGTGGAATATGTTCGGACTCTTTATGACTTTCCTGGTAACGATGCGGAAGATCTACCATTTAAAAAGGGGGAGATACTCGTCATCGTAGAAAAACCTGAAGACCAGTGGTGGAGTGCCAGAAACAAAGACGGGCGCATTGGGATGATCCCTGTTCCTTATGTCGAGAAGCTTGTGAGATCATCTCCTCACGGGAAGCAAGGAGGCAGGAATTCCAATAGCTATGGGATTCCCGAGCCCGCTCACGCCTATGCTCAGCCTCAGACCTCCAGCCCCCATCCCAGTGGCACCCATATTCCTGGGGCTGTCATCAACCCCTTGCCTTCGACCCAGAATGGACCAGTGTTTGCCAAAGCCATTCAAAAGAGGGTTCCCTGTGCTTATGACAAGACTGCCTTGGCGTTAGAGGTAAGACGTTCCGCTGGAGTTCACCATACAACTTAGCTCAGTTGGAAGGGCCTATCTCAAAACAGGGATTTAGCTTGTTCTTTCTGCTCTTTGGTTTTCATGGACTGTTAAATAATTGAATGTTCTGATCTCACCTCCCACAGTCACTCTTAAATGTGGAGCCCCTGGTAAAACTCTGTGCCGCTTAGTTGTTAGGCTTGGCGTGGGGGAGGCCGCTGACATATTCAGGTTTTGCCATGCGTGGAGGCCTTTCAGCCGTTAGTGAATCTGCTTCTCTACTGCAGAAAATTAAAATTCTTTGAAATGTTATGAAAGGATGACTGTTCACATTCTAAATAAGGAAAGTAGCCTTGTATAAGTATTTCATGTTCAGTCCTTCTGATGTACTTGGGCTGTAAGGTCCTTGGCCCAATATGGACTTTCTATTTCAGGAAGGAGCAAACGTAACATTTCTCCAGATTAGATTAGTCACCAGTGTGATTCAATAAAAGCATTCAAGTCATGTTTTCAGAACAAAAAAAAATATTTCACTTAGAAATTTTGAAGGTGCCTTATAAACAAGCCCTTGATACTTCTCTCCCCATTCCAAAGCTTCAGAATGCACGAATTCCCTTTATTGTTGAATTTTCTCAGACTGTTCTCAGCGTAAATATCCAGTTATCTTATTGTGTGTACCATTTTATTCAGCCTTATTTGCTCATTATATCTTTAACAATTTGGTCTGAAGTGAACTCCCACTGTGGCAGGGCAAGCTTATAGCCCAAGTTGCATTTCTTAATCCTTTCTGTATTTTCTTGAAAAATATAGTAAAAGCTACAGGCACTTATCCTCTAACTGTAACTCTTTGGCCATGTTATCCAGTTGTTTTTTTTTATCATATGCTTATACTCCCTTTTTCTTATACCTGATTACTGTTGCTGTGACCTCTTTAATTTCTCATTCAACAAATAGCAATATTTTGAATTCTGCCGAAAGAGCTTTAAACATTTCCTTCTGATTGGACAATAGGACAATAGACCCACTTCAAAAATGTCAAGGTCCTTTTGTTTCCCTTTCTTCTTCCTTATCCAAGATACAGTATTATTAAACTATGTTATTTTCAGTTGATTGGTATAGGTAGAATTTGCCCTTTTCTATCTGCATCCTAGCCAACATTTTATTCTCTTATATTTCAAGAGATTTAAAGATTTCTTCAGAAGCTTTTTATGAAGGAGTAAAGAATATTAAGGAGTATGCAGCAACCTAGTATCCTGAGATTGTATTTCCAACATTCAGCAGGAAATACCATCTATTGTACACACACAAATACACACATATCAAAAAAATAAAGGGAACACTCAAATAACACATCCTAGATCTGAAGGAATGAAATACTCTCATTGGATATTTCATTTGCACAACTATTCCATTTGCACAACAGGATGTGAAATTGATTGTCAATTTGTTGCTTCCTAAGTGGACAGTTTGATTTCACAGAAGTTTGATTTACTTGGAGTTATATTCTGTTGTTTAATTGTTCTCTTTATTTTTTTGAGCTATGTGTGTGTGAATGTACGTACGTACGTACGTACGTATGTATGTATGTATATATGTATATGCCCAAATTGCAATGATTACTTGTCAGATGGGCAGACCATAATGGTAGCAATTTGCCTCCCAAGTGGCTTCCTGTTCCCATTCCTTCTCTATTGCTCAGGAAAAGGAACATCCCAAATGTCAACCAAGTCTCCTGTGGTAGGACTTAATCCTCTACCAGATGGCATATTGAAACCCTCCAGACTGTCTCCTATTCAATTGTCTTGGAAGTGGGCAATTGAATTTAAAAGTGTGTTATGTGGAAAGGAATTAGATAATGAAAACATTATTTTCCAAAATGATATCTTGGAACCTGCAGGAGCTGGTGCCTAGGTTATGGGTGCGTTGATATCCAAGATCAGTTTAAAAAAAAAAAAAGATCAAAATGGTTCCCCACCCCCACCCCTTTATAACTGACAATTCTATTCATACTTGAATTGCTCTTCTAGTGTCTAGCTATTATAACTTTTCAAGTGACATCCTTGTCTGCTTCTACATCGTCATATTGAGTTCCAGAGTTGGAACTCAGCATCTTCACGATGCACCAGCTGCCGAGCAAGGGAGCATTTCCCAGCCTCTCTGGGTGGCTCCTGAGCAGAGCATCCTGAATACCGTCCAGGCTTCCTTCTGCTCGTGATATCTGTTGCTAGGAAGCCACAGGAAACTGTCACTTTTGTCCCGTAGGTCAGGCTGAGCAGCTTCCCAAACACGCACAGTTGCCAGTTGTGAGGCGGACTGCTGGGCTCGATCAGGGCCTGATCCCACCAGGCTCTTCCTTTGTCTTGGTAGCATCTGGAAACCTGAAAGATTGGATAGGACTGATGAGCTGGCATTTAATAGACGTTGGGCTGTGTATTAAAGGAAGTTGAATGCAGTAAATGGAGAAATAGAAACCATGATCAATCAAGTCTACGGAGAGGGGCGGCATACAAATCTAATAAATAAATAAATAAATAAGCTGCAGCCAGATCAGGACTCTGGACGTGCACTGTAGCCCCATGAAACGGTTCCTGGCAACAGAGGACTCTTTAGCGCTCCCTCATACCAATTTTCCTTGACCTATCTTGGGTTCGTCTGGGGATGTTTCTGAAGAGGCGGTATTTAGTCACTCAGTGGCTCGTGGGTGGAGATTTTGGGTGTTGGTTTGGTTGTCATGAGAAGCTAAACATGGCCTAGCTTGGTACTAATTTAATGAAATAGGGGAAAAAACCCTCCCCCATAAAGAAACCTTAAGGCTGTAAACTGCTGAGCAGAAGATTGACGAAAAATCTCAGATGACAGCAGTGGCAAACCACTTCCTGCTTCCTGCCCAGAATACCCAGATGTGTCAGTGGAGTTTTGCTCAGCTTGTAGGATATTTTGCATTCCTTTGCTTAGGTGATGCTGGATTTGAGGGTTGGGTGGGGATTGTCCATGGAGGCCAGGCCTGGTTTGTTGGCACATAACTTTTGCTGAGTCTTCTAATAGCTTAGAGGTTGCTAATTGGAGCATCTTCAGACTTACCAAAGGTTACAAGTAGACAAGTCCGTCCCCTTTATTTCTTCTGTGAGATCCAGTGAACTGCATCCATTTAGCCTCAAAGGATTGCCAACAGGGATGAATTTCTGATATTTATAAGGCTTGGGATAGACTCTTGGGATAAAATAGAAGGAAGTCCATGAATTCTGCCTTAAGTTCCAGAATAAATCTTTCTTTTTATTGATAGCATTGATAGCAGCGCCTTAATGAGGGCTAGGACTCCCCCCCACCATCTGATGTGCAGACAAAGGACCAAACAGCCTTTGTCCAGTTGTCCTTGGTCTAACCTAGTTTCTCAAGACTGCTTTGGCCCAGCCTCCTGAGCCCATCACAGCCCAGCCTGGAATGCCAGGCAGAATCTCAGGTGCAACTCACTTGCCTCTTGGTCTTCACAGCACATTCTTCCTCCCCAAGAGACAGCTGGCTTGATAAAGAGAGGCAAGCTGACACTGTAGCCCAGTGATGACAAACCTATGGCACAGGTGCTATAGGTGGCATGCGGAGTCATATTTGCAGGTACGCGAGCCATTGCCCTAGCTCAGCTCCAATGTGCATGTGTGGGCTGGCCAGCTGATTTTTGGCTAGCACAGAGGCTCTGAGAGGACGTTTATGGCTTCCAGAGAGCCACCGGGGGATGGGGGAGGGCGTTTTTACTCTCCCCTGGCTCCAGGGAAGCCTTTGGAACCTGGGGAGGGCGAAACACGAGCCTGCTGGGCCCACGAGAAGTTGGGAAACAGGCCGTTTCCAGCCTCCACCCAGGGCCTTGGGTGGGGCTGTTTTCGCCTTCCCCAGGCATTGAATTATGGGTGTCGGCAGTTGTGCGTGTGCCATAGTGCGCGCACATGCTCTTTCAGCACCTGAGGGGGAAAAGGTTCACCATCACTGCTGTAGCCCCCCCGCCTGCCCCCCTAGTTGTTCTATTATTGCTTGCTTAGTGCTCAGACAAAGCGACAGGAAGTTCCTCTCTAACATTTGCAAGGTGTTTCCAAAAGAAGAGTGAATTCAAAAGGATAGAGAGAGCATAAGAAAGCCACAAAAGGAGAAAGATATTTAGGAGACATTTGAGAAAGTGGTCTGTCCTGCCCTTTCCTCCTGCCCTGCCTGGCAACGCTCTCCCAGAGATGGGTTTGCCTCTGCGGTCCAGCCAACCCAGGCGTCCTTGAGAGGCCTCACTGCCAGTGCGTCCCTGTTTCTTTCCAAAGGAGAGAAGAAGATGGCAGCCAGCAGCGGCATGGAGACTGGACCCTGTGCAGCCCAAACTTCCACAGACCTCTGTCAAAATCCTGCACCGGAGGAAGGCAAAAGTGTTTGTCCCTGCTTATTACTGTCACATTTGTGAGTGGTTGCTATCGTAGGCAATTGCTCAATGAGGCCTGGCTGCTTCGTGTAATAACCACAACTCAAGGTTATAGACATGTGTGCTGCATGTTCATATTGGAGTCATAAATGCCGTTTAGGTGTTACCTGCAGCTGCAAAAGGATATATAGTGGAACCCCGACATAAGAGCTGCTCTACTTAAGAGCTACTCGAGATAAGAGCTGGGAGGGGAGAGATATTTTTGTTCTACTTACAAGCCCAAATTCGAGATACAAGCGCCAAGGAGCTGTCTCCTGAAGCCAAACGCTAACTTCCGCGTTCGGCTTCAGGAGACAGCTGCGAAGCGGCGCGCGTGTTTTAAAAGGTTGCAGCCGGCCTGGGGGGCTCGGGGGGGTGCTTGCAGCTTTCTTTCTTGCTCTTTTTCTTTCTCTCTTTTACCTTCCCTTCCTCTATTTCTTCTTTTCTTTCTCCTTCCCACCTTCTTCCCTCCCTCCCTCCCTCCCTTCACTCATTCCTCTCTAACTCTCCCCTTTCATAAGTTTCCTTGCTTCCTTCCTCTGTTCCTGTCCCTTCCCCCTTTCTTTCTTTCTTTCTTTCTTTCTTGTTTTCTTTCTTGCTCTTTTTCTTTCTCTCTTTTACCTTCCCTTCCTCTATTTCTTCTTTTCTTTCTCCTTCCCACCTTCTTCCCTCCCTCCTCCCTTCACTCATTCCTCTCTTACTCTCCCCTTTCATAAGTTTCCTTGCTTCCTTCCTCTGTTCCTGTCCCTTCCCTCTTTCCTTCCTTCCTTCCCACCCTCCGTCCATTCATTCACCCATTCCTCTCTTGATCGCTTAAAGCCGGTCCCTGGTGCAAAAAGGGTTGGGGACCTCTGTCCTACAGGATTGGGTGGCAGAGAAGTTGAACATATGTAAATTTAAAAGTTTAAGAAAGTTTACAAGTTAAGTGAAAGAAACTTCATTATTCATTTATATGTACATGTACATTTCTTCATTAAAAACATGTCTTTCTGCATAATTTAGACTAACTTTGTGAGTTTTTTGAGGGCTGGAACCAATTAAAATTATTTACATTAATTCCTATGGGGAAAAGTCGTTCGAGATAAGAGCTGCTCGACTTAAGAGCCCAGGTCCGGAACGAATTAAACTCGTATCTCGAGGTACCACTGTATAGTGTTCCCTCGATTTTCGCGGGTTCGAACTTCGCCAAGTGTCTATACCACGGTTTTTCAAAAATATTAATTAAAAAATACTTCGCGGGTTTTTTCCCTATACCACGGTTTTTCCCGCCTGATGACGTCATATGTCATTGCCAAACTTTCGTCTGCCTTTAATAAATATTTTTTTTAATAAACTTTAATAACTAAACATGGTGAGTAATAATCTAAATGGTTGCTAAGGGAATGGGAAATTGCAATTTAGGGGTTTAAAGTGTTAAGGGAAGGCTTGTGATACTGTTCATAGCCAAAAATAGTGTATTCACTTCCGCATCTCTACTTTGCGGAAATTCGACTTTCGCGGGCGGTCTCGGAACGCATCCCCCACGAAAATCGAGGGAACACTGTAAATTGAATCCACATTAATCAAGATGAATCCTAAAAATCAAGATGGGATGATGGGGATCTGGACTTCTGTTCCCCATCCCAGAAATAAGTTAATAAATATATTATTTATACAGCTTTACTTTCACAAGATCCTTTGCGGGGGGAAAGAACCTTTGACCCACATATCTATACAGGTTTTGTGAGTCTTCTGTCTGGTCTTTTGTTTTGCTCTGTCTGCTGGCATAAATGGAATGGCCTGTCCAAATGGACTGCTTGATTGTGTAATTTTAATTCTATGTGATTGTATATACTTAATTTTATAATTTTAAAGAGGAATTCTCCCATTTTTCTGTGACTAAAGGAAATCTCTCAACGTCCAATCTTTTAGCATTAAAAACCCCCAAACATTTCCATTTCTTGCCATAAATCACCCAGGTTCGCCTGGTGCACCAGTTGTGACCCTATTTGGACCGGGAGTCACTGCTCACAGTCACTCATGCCCTCATCACCTCGAGGCTCGACTACTGTAATGCTCTCTACATGGGGCTACCTTTGAAAAGTGTTCAGAAACTTCAGATCGCGCAGAATGCAGCTGCGAGAGCAATCATGGGCTTTCCCAAGTATGCCCATGTTACACCAACACTTCGCAGTCTGCATTGGTTGCCGATCGGTTTCCGGTCACAATTCAAAGTGTTGGTTATGACCTATAAAGCCCTTCATGGCACCGGGCAAGATTATCTCAGGGACCCCCTTCTGCTGCACGAATCCCAGCAACCAGTTAGGTCCCACAGAGTGGGTCTTCTCCGGGTCCCGTCAACTAAACAATGTCACTTGGCGGGACCCAGGGGAAGAGCCTTCTCTGTGGTGGCCCTGGCCCTCTGGAACCAACTCCCCCCAGAGATTAGAATTGCCCCCACCCTCCTTGCCTTTCGTAAGCTGCTTAAAACCCACCTCTGCCGCCAGGCATGGGGGAACTGAGATACTCTTTCCCCCTAGGCCTTTACAATTTTATGCATGGTATGTCTATGTATGTTTGGTTTTTATAATAATGGGTTTTTAACTGTTTTTACTATTGGATTATTATTACTGTATATGCTGTTTTATTATTGTTGTTAGCCGGCCCGAGTCTGCAGAGAGGGGCGGCATACAAATCCAATTAATTAATTAATTAATTTTTGCTATACTGCATTTTAGTCTCATGATATATTAGAATTAGCTGCTTGGGTAACAGTCTATCTTCCATACTAACCTATCCAGGCTTCATGCTCTGGGGAACCCAGAGCATGATACCATGGTCTTTGGAGACTGATGGATGCCAATGCAATATTAGAATTGTATCTAATTACAACAAACATCACTTTTAAGAATTTAACTCAAAGTCTGGTAAAATAGATTTTACTTGCAGATTTTACTCAATATAGGAAGGGTAAGCATCAGATTATCTGTTTCAGGTGACTTCTTTTGCCCAACTTGCATAAAGCCACATGGAAAACCAGTCAAATCTTTTGTTTTTCCAACTAACAATTTTCCAGGCCTTTTCATTTTTTTATTCTGCTTATTAAATTATAGTAAAACAAAAAAAATATTAAAAGATTTCATTGTTTTCTAGCTCAAAAATCAAAATGTTACTTGTACATGAATGGAGGCCTACAGAGGTCTAGCCTGGGAAGGCATCACAGGTTACCTCTGGCAGCCGAAAGTCAAGAGGAGAAAAGAAAGGACCACCACAAAAGGTGCTATCAGGCCCCTGAGTAGAAAGTTGGTAAAAAACAACACAGGAAGAGTAAAATATTTCTTCCTTCATATGTGATGTTAGAATTTGAGATCATCTATTGAAATCCAGAGAGAGAGAGATTTAGGCTGCTCAGTTTGCACACAATCAGTTTGGGCAATTTCAGAAGAGAAGGTTTATGGAGAAGCCCACTCTACTGGCTACGGAGACCACTGGTGGGCTGCTTCAAATAGGAGTGCCTGGGACCCAAGGACAAGAGGCTGTTCATTTAATATAATAACGGAGTTGGAAAAGGGATCGTGGAGGTCTTCTAGCCCAACACTGTACCAACACTTCAGACAAATGGTTATCCAACACCATCTTTAAAACTTCCAGTGTTGGAGCATTCCTCACTTCTGGAGGCAAATTGTTCCACTGATTAACTGTTCTGTCAGGAAATTCCTCCTTAGTTCTAAAGTTGCTTCTCTCCTTGATTAGTTTCCACCCATTGCTTCTTGTCCTACCCCTCGGGTGCTTTGGAGAATAGCTTCACTCCCTCTTGCTTGTGACAGCCCCTGAGATACTGGAACACTTGGTGCAGGGTTTGTCTCTCATTTGATGTCAGGGTAGTTACCCCCCCCCCCCCATTACATTAATTAGGTATTTCGCCATCCATATATTGACAGCTCCTAGGATAGCCTATGCCCAGCAATGAAAAGCTGATAGAATACCAGAAGAATGCATAATGATTAGAAAGCTACTAGAATGTGCAGAGATGGACAGAATGTCCCAAAAATTTGAAGGAAAAGAAGTCACAGAATACTATAAGATATGGGGAAATCTTTACAATTGGCTAGAGAAAAGGACAATGATAAAATAAATAAATTACAAATTGGAAAATTATACGTAAAGCAAAGCAATACGTTAACAGAGGAATATCAACTTGTGAGGAAAAATTTCTCTGATCAAATAGTCTGAAAGAGTGGGGAAATTATTTTTCCCAAATGTCTGTAATTATATGTTTTGTTTCATTCATTGTTTTGTTTTTACTTGTCTATTTGTATGTCTGTTTTATTATTTATGTTTTTAAAAAAACCATTACTATTGTGATGTGCTTCCTACATACCTTAATTCCGTGATGGCGAGCCTATGGCACGCTTGCCACAGGTGGTACTTTCAGCCATATCTGCTGGCAAGCTGATTTTTGGCTCATGCAGAAGCTGTGGAGGGGCATTTTCAGCCTGGGGAAGGCATCTTCATCATCCCCAGACTCCAAGAATGCTCCTGGAGACTAGGGAGGCCAAAAAATGGGCCTACCGGGGCCCACCAGAGGTCAGGAAACAGGGCAGCAGGGAATCATGCATGGGGAATGGGGCAGCACGGGGGCTGGCATGCGCAGGGCAACATGGGCATTGAATTATGAGTGTGAGCATGTGTGTGCATGAGTTAGCATGCCCACTTTCGGCGCATGAAGAAAAGTTCCACCATCACTGCCTTAGCTAGCTGACTAGCAAAAAGTTCATCTATTTCCTCTGTTTGTTTGGGTGGCCTATAATATAGGCGGATAGCAATGTCATCCCCCCCCCCTTTAATATTGACCCAAATGCATTCAAGATAATTTTCATCATTGTTGTGCTCCATTTCTGTAGAGATGTAGTTATTTCTTATATATAGTGCAACTCCACCTCCTCCTTTATTTGGTCTGGTTCTTTTCAATAATTTTAATCTCTCTGGCTCAGTGGTTCTCAACCTTTGTAATGCCTCTACCCCTTAATACAGTTCCTCATGTTGTGATGACCCCCAGCCATAAGTCTAGCTCCAATTCTCCCAAATAGAGCTTTAAGATTATTGGCAGGAAGGTCAGAGGGATGCCCCCACTGTAAACACCTGATTGGTCGGGTTGTAAAAATATGTTCCAAGACACCCTTTAGTTCCTAATGTCATGGAAAATTGATCTTAGGCGACACCTGTGAAACGGTCCTTCAACCCCCAAAGGCAGCGGTCCCCAAACTACGGCCCGCGGGCCGGATGCGGCCCGCTGAGGCCATTTGCCCAGCCCGCAGCAGCGTACGAGATTTTACAATCTATATACTAAGTTCCCGAATCTCCCCTCCACTCTGCTGCTGAGCGTCTGGCGGCGGCAAAGAAGAGGAGGAAAGCCAGGGGGCGGGGAGGAAAGCACCCTATGGCAGAGCAGCAACAGTTCCTCTCCCTAAAGGCGAGAAAGAAATTGGCCAATTGCTTTCCTCCCTGCCCCCTGGCTTTCCGCCTCCTCCTCCTCCAGACACTCAGCTGCAGACCGTCTTGGTCCCTCCAGTGCCGCTTTTTTGCTTTTTTGTTTTGCACCGGAGAGGTTTGCGCGCGTTTGGGCACTTTTGCGTTGGGGGGGTCTGCTGTGGAGAGGGGGAGAGAGAGAGAGAAAGAGGGAGAGATAGAAAGGGAGTGAGGGAGAGAAATAAAGCAAGAAAGAGAGGGGCAGAGACAGCGGGAGAGTACTGCTATTTTGCTTCTTCACTGCCCCACGGGGAGCCTGGAAGCCCTGCAAGAGCGTCTGGAGGGGACAGTAAACAAGCCATCAGGACCCCCGCGCACTAACTTGTTAACGGCCGGATCGCGGGGAGGGGAGCTTTTCCCCGGCCAGGCGACGGCGAGGCCTTCTCGATGCTTGCCTGCCGCCCAGGCCCCGCGCTTGGAGCCGGGGGCGACAGGCCTAACCTCGGCTTACTTGGCCCCGGTGCGGCCAAAGCGCGGGGAGAAGTAGGCGGTAGCAGTGGCTTCAGGCCCGCCTCCAAGCTGAGCTTCCTTTGGCTTCCTTCGAGGCAAAGTTGCAAAGCTCACCTGCCGCCTCGGAGGAAGCCAAAGGAAGCTCAGCTCAACGAGGACCGGCTGTTGGTCTCTTGAAGCTGCCACCGCCGCCCACTGCAGAGATCCCTCAAGAGCCGGTCTTTCTCGGTGCTGAATAGTTGCAGCTTCTGAGGCTGCCTCCGCCTCCAGGCGAAGGGATCTCCTCGGTGGGCGGCATCGGAGGCTGTAGCAACGCAGCTCCGAAAAGGACCGGCTGTTGGTCCCTTGAAGCTGCCGCCACCGCCGCCACCCACTGCGGAGATCTCTTCGCCCGAATGGAGGCGGCAGCGGCGGCAGCTTCAAGGGACCAACAGCTGGTCCTTTTCGGAGCTGCGTTGCTGCAGCCTCCGATGCCGCCCACCGAGGAGATCCCTTCGCCTGGAGGCGGAGGCAGCCTCAGAGGCTGCAACTATTCAGCGCCAAGAAAGACCGGCTCTTGAGGGATCTCTGCAGTGGGCGGCGGCGGCAGCTTCAAGAGACCAACAGCCGGTCCTCGTTGAGCTGAGCTTCCTTTGGCTTCCTTCGAGGCGGCAGGTGAGCTTTGCAGTTTTGCCTCGAAGAAAGCCAAAGGAAGCTCAGCTTGGGGGCGGGCCTGAAGCCACCGCCGCCGCCTACTCTGCCCCGCACTTAGTCTGCACCGGGCAGCTCTGGCGGGCGCGGGGCAGCAGGGCAAGCCGCGAAGGTGGCGCAGCCAGACGTGGGTCGAGCGGGAGGGCACTGAGCAGTTGCGTGGGGTGGCGGTGGGGCAGTTGGCTGCAAGGCACTGGCGCCGGCGGCAGCTTGATGTGTTGCAGGACGCCGCACATTGCTGGCGCTGCACTGGGCATGGGGCTGGCACCTCTGTCCCGGCCCAGCCAGCGGGCCAGTGCCAGTCCGTGCCCATCGCCCAGTGCAGCGCCAGCAATGTACTGCGACCCGACATCGGTGCCACCGTCTTGGAGCTTCTGCTTGCAGCTGACTGCCCCACGGCGTGTTGCAGGGCAGGAAAAAAAAGAAGAGAGGAAGGAAGATAGAAGAAAAGGAGAGAGAGAGAGAAAGAAAGCAAGAGAGAGAGGGAGAGAAAACAAGTGAGAGGGGGAGGGAATGTGAGAGAGAAAAAGAAAAATGAGAAAATGATGGAGGGAAAGAACAAGGGAGAGGGAAACAAAACAAATGAGAAAGAAGGAAAATAAGGGAGAGGGGAAGAAGAAGAAATGGAGGGAAAAGGAAGGAAGGAAAGGAAGAAGGAAGGAAGAAGAAATGGAGGGAACAAGGAAGGAAGGAAGAATGAAATGAATGGAGGGGCGGAGGAAGGAAGGACTTTTGGGGGGGGGATGTAAATTTTTTAAAATTTTTCTCTCAACATACATACATTCAAACAATACAATGTACCATCTAATTTTCCCTGAATAAAATGCAGTATTTTGTCAGTAACTAATATCAATCATCAAAAAAGTTGCAATTTTTTTTTTCTAATGTTGTCATCCAGGTACATACTTTTCTTTAAATTAAATTCCCTCCTTAATGTTCCTTCAAAAAGTACAACACCAATTATATTTCTAACTTATTAACCATTATGCCAAAGTGCTTCCTTCTTTCTTTATATATTTTTCTATAAATATTTTTATACATTTTTCTATAAACCAAGAAAACCTTGTATAGCCAATCAGATGTTAACAAAAGAAAATTAAAAACAAAACATAAACATATATGAATTTCAGACTTCTCCCCCCCCCTCTAAATAGTACATTCCCATTTTGTTTTTTTACGTTAAAACAAGGTATGTGCAGTGTGCATAGGGATTTGTTCATAGTTTTTTTTATAGTCCGGCCCTCCAACAGTCTGAGGGACAGTGAACTGGCCCCCTGTGTAAAAAGTTTGGGGACCCCTGCCCAAAGGGGTCCCAACCCCAGATTGAGAACCACTGTTCTACCCTGTTTCCCTGATAGTAAGACACCCCCGATTGTAAGACGTATCGGGGGTTTCAGGGGGGTCGGCTAATATAAGCCGTACCCCAAAAGTAAGACATATGTCTTACTTTCGGGGAAAGACGGGGGTATTGCCGGGGGGGAGCCCGATGACGTCGCTTCCAAGCTCCCCGCGCGCCCCTCGCCGCGGCGCCACCGCCTCTTCCCCGGCTTGGCAAAGCGAAGGACGGCGCTGGTCCGAAGCGAGCCGAGCGAAGGCGGCTTGCAGCGAAGGCGCTCGTCCCAGCAACCGAGTCCTAAGCAGCCAGCGAGGCCGACCAGCTCCGAGGCG
Organism: Erythrolamprus reginae; assembly: GCF_031021105.1. Taxonomy (NCBI): domain Eukaryota; kingdom Metazoa; phylum Chordata; class Lepidosauria; order Squamata; family Dipsadidae; genus Erythrolamprus; species Erythrolamprus reginae. Next base: position 36,195,533 of record NC_091959.1, on the reverse strand, counting down.
AGCGGCCGGAGCTGCGCCCTCCTTCGCCCGCCTCCTTTCCGGCAGGCAGGTGGGGCTGCCCAACTGCGCAGAGCGGCTCCTCCCCTCCAGACACACGCTTCCCTGACACGCGTCTGTGGCTCCACGCGTGCACACCGCTTGGAGCCCTGAGGTTGAACTTGGAAAAGGGCTCACGAGGCTCCTGTCCCGCGGCGGCCCTTCTGGACTCTGGGGAGATGCCTTCGGGAACGCGACCCTTTAAATTTTTTTCCAATGTAAGACATACCCCAAAAGTAAGACGTAGTGGGGATTTTGGGGGTAAAAAGAAAGTAAGACACTGTCTTACTTTCGGGGAAACACGGTAGCTGTATATTCCATTTGTGAGTTTTATTCCACCAAGTTTCTGTAATTTATTTATTATTTAGATTTGTATGCCGCCCCTCTCCGAAGACTCGGGGCGGCTCACAACAATATCATATCTGCCCTCATTTACTTGAATTTCTAATTCACCCTGTTTATTCATCATGCTCTATGCATTGGAGACATTTGAGTCCACTTTGATTGACTCTGTGTTTATCGTCTACATAACATGGGTTGTGCCTGGCTGCTCCTCCTTTCTTGCCACCTGTTGGATTAGACTTGGTATGGCACTAATAGAAACAAAAATATAGAAGATAGATGGCAGAAAAAGACCTCATGGTCTATCTAGTCTGCCCTTATACCTTTCCTGTATTTTGTCTTAGGATGGATATATGTTTATCCCAGGCATGTTTCAATTCAGTGACTATAGATTTACCAACTACGTCTGTTGGAAGTTTGTTCCAAGTATCTACTCTTTCAGTAAAATAATATTTCCTCACGTTGCTTTTGATCTTTCCCCCAACTAACCTCAGATTGTGCCCCCTTGTTCTTGGGTTCATTTTCCTATTAAAAATACTTCCCTCCTGAACCTTATTTAACCCTTTAACAAAAAGAACCCTAGACATACATACAGCCTGGGAGATACCCCACTCAGCAGTAGTGACTGCGAAAGAGATCTTGGAGTCTTGGTGGACAATCAACTAAACATGAGTCAGCAATGTGCAGCAGCAGCCAAAAAAGCCAACTCAATCCTAAGCTGCATCAACAGAGGAATACGCTCCAAGACCAGGGAAGTACTAATACCACTCTACTATGCCCTGGTCAGACCCCACCTGGAGTACTGCGTCCAATTTTGGTCACCTCACTACAGGAAAGACATCGAAACTCTGGAGAAGGTGCAAAAAAGAGCAACCAAAATGATTAGGGGACTCTAAACCAAGACTTATGAAGAGAGATTGAGAGAACTGGGCATGGACAGCCTAGAAAAAAGAAGGTCTAGAGGGGACATGATAGCAGTTTACAGATACTTGAGGGGTTGCCACGGTGAGGAGGGGGTCTCTTTATTCCCCAGGGCACCAGAGGGCCGGACGAGGAACAATGGTTGGAAGCTGACCAAGGAGAGATTCAACCTGGAAATAAGGAAGAACTTCCTGACGGTCAGAGCAATCAACCAATGGAACTGCCTGCCAGGGGAGGTGGTGAACTCCCCAACTCTGGACACCTTCAAGAGGAGATTGGACTTCCATTTGGCTGGGGTGCTGTAGGGTTTCCTGCTCAGGCAGGGGGTTGGACTCGATGACCTAACGGTCCCTTTCAACTCTATTAATAAATAAAATAAATAAAATAAATAAATATTTAAATGTTTCGATCATGTCCCCCCTTTTCCTTCTGTCCTCCAGACTATACAGATTGAGTTCACGAAGTCTTTCCTGATAAGTTTTATACTTAAGACCTTCCACAATTCTTGTAGCCCGTCTTTGGACCCGTTCAATTTTGTCAATCTCTTTTTGTAGGTGAGGTCTCCAGAACTGAACACAGTATTCCAAATGTGGTCTCCCCAGCGCTCTACACAGCGGGATCGCAATCTCCCTCTTACTGCTTGTTATACCTCTAGCTATTCTCACTATTAAATGCTTGGTTTTGCTTGATAGCAAGGCTGATATGATCTTACTCGCACAAACATCTATGTTACACGGACTAGTAATCCTATTAATTTTAAATTTCTGGGGACAGAAATGTTCTGTATCAATTAATTCTCCGTCCCCAGTTTTCAGTTTAAATGTTTATCCAGAAAATCTGTGAATTTAGTGCCAAGTAACTCAGTCCCTTTCTTTAGTTGACGTAAACCATCTCTTTCGTATAGTTTTTAGTTGGACCAACTACAGACATTATGACTAATGAACTAAAGCCTTCCCTTTTACACCATTCCTTTAATGTGTGGCTACACCACATGTTATAGACACAGTGGTTTACATTTACACCATTCCTTTAATGTGTGGCTACACATGAAACTCTGCTACACGCTGGCCTTTCCCTTTTTGTTCCTTATATACTGGTAAAACCTCTGAAAAGATAAGCCTACAGCTTATACTACTAAGTTCATACCTCAAGCTCTGGAAATCATTCTGCACAGAGAGTGCATCTTTTTGGGACAGATCATTTGTGCCAAGATGTATAATAAGTGTTTGTAATGACCTATAAAGCCCTACATGGCATCGGACCAGAATACCTTCGGGACCGCCTTCTGCTGTGTGAATCCCCACGGCCGATTCGGTCCCACAGAGTTGGCCTTCTCCGGGTCCCGTCGACTAAACAAGGTCGTCTGGTGGGCCCCAGGGCAAGAGCCTTCTCTATGGCGGCCCCCGCCCTCTGGAATCAACTCCCCCCCCCCGGAGATTAGAATTGCCCCCATCCTCCTTGCCTTTCATAAGTTATTAAAAACTCATCTTTGTACCCAGGCATGGCGAAACTGACATAGTCCCAACTATCTTGGTTTGTGTATGGTTTGAATGGATTGTGTGATTATTTTACTATAAGGGTTTTTAAATTGTTTTTTAAATATTGGATTTGTAGACTGTTTATTATTGTTGTGAGCCGCTCCAAGTCTTCGGAGAGGGGCGGCATACAAATCTAATAAATAATAATAATAATAATAATTATTATTATTATTATTATTATTATTGATTTCGTATTTCATCACCAGTCGGGCGCTTCTCAAGCACCTAGAACTGCGTGATGTAGCGGTGAATTATGTTTGCCGATCCCAGTAAAGCGGTCTTTTGCAATTGACAGATGGAGATTTTGTCAATTCCGATGGTTTTCAAATGTCCGCTGAGATCCTTTGGCACTGCGCCCAGCGTGCCAAGTACCACTGGGACCACTTTCACTGACTTATGCCAGAGTCGTTGCAGCTCGATTTTTGGATCTTCGTATTTCACTAATTTCTCTAGCTGCATTATTATTATTATTATTATTATTATTATTATTATTATTATTATATCATTAGTAGTAGTCCTTACTGGCATTCTTCACTCTTAAAAATGCACCTCTTGTCTCTGCTGGCAGTAGAGACCTGTCAGTCACCTGACCTCTTTCAAAACCTCCATCTCCTTTCCTAAATTTACATCCCTTACTGTTGAATCACCAACGAGAAGGTGGCTTCTCTTTTTGGATACCTTGCTCTTCTTGTGTCACTGATATGTATTACCTAATTCACACTTTCCCCTTTCCAAAGTAAGTGGGACTGCTTATTTGAGTTATCACAACTACCTTGACCTGTCACTTTAGTGTTCCTATTGAGGTGAGCAAGGGCATTGCATCTGTTATGCTGGGACACAACGAAAGCTTTGTGTTTACAGTTCACAGCTCTGCCTGCCACGGTTGTCCATACTGCCCTTCTCCTTACAGGATCTTTGTGGTAGGGGGAACTGATAGTGGGGCAACTCAATTGAGTGGAATGGCTGAATGGGGCACCTAATTTCTCCTTGGGGAGCACAGATTCGAGATTGTAGATAGGTAATCTGTCCATGTAGACTAGTAATTTGTTTCCAAAGAGGACAGTGTCCAAAATTTGATAAGAGTACTGTGAAAGACAGCTGCAAAATAGGTATTACACTGGACTACGCTGGCCATTTTGAAATGAAATAAAATCACAATCTCAAGCATGGTAACCCTTAATGTATTACAGTATTACTATTTTTGGTTTAGAGTTATATGATTTGCCAGCCACTGCCTTTGTCCTCTGTACTTCCTCTCAGTCTGCCCCACTCACAGCCTCTGGGAAGTTAAAATGCAATGGAGGCAGTTTCACTCTGCCTCGGTCCTCTGTGCTTCTGTCCCCAGTTTCCCCCCCCCCCCCCCCAGCAGGCCCTCCCACCAGCCTCTGGAAGTTAAAATCAAGAGGGTGAGTTTCCCAAAGGCAGGCCCTGAGGACCACATGACCACTGGCTGAGACGCATTGTCTCTTGTGGGGAGGAAGGGGGGGTATATGCAGACCCCTTGAAGAGATGTAAGGATAATAATTAATAATAATAATAATTTATTGGATTTGTATGCTGCCCCTCTCCGTAGACTCGGAGCGGCTAGCAACAATGATAAAACAACATGAACAATCCAATAATAAAAAACAACTAAAAACCCTCATTATAAAACCAAACATACACACAAACATACCAGGCATAACTTGTAATGGCCTAGGGGGAAGGAATATCCCAACTCCCCCATGCCTGGCGGTATAAGTGAGTCTTGAGTAGTTTACGAAAGACAGGGAGGGTGGGGGCAATTCTAATCTCCGGGGGGGAGTTGGTTCCAGAGGGCTGGGGCCGCCACAGAGAAGGCTCTTCCCCTGGGGCCCGCCAAACGACATTGTTTAGTCGACGGGACCTGGAGAAGGCCAACTCTGCGGGACCTTATCGGTCGCTGGGATTCGTGCGGTAGCAGGCGGTTCCGGAGGTAATCTGGTCCAATGTTCTTGAAATGCAGTTCTTGTAGGGAGAAACAACTTGAACCTTTCCAATTTCCTCCTGGCAGTTGTATTTATTCATTTATTTTTCTTTTTTCTTTTTTTGCAGGTTGGTGACATTGTGAAAGTCACAAGGATGAATATCAACGGTCAGTGGGAAGGAGAAGTCCAGGGAAGAAAAGGGCTCTTCCCCTTCACACACGTCAAAATAATTGACCCTCAGAATCCTGATGAAAATGAATGATCTCCTGGCCCATCGCTGCATCGCTGCTTCCTTTTTCTGGCTATTTTGAGCATCATTTGAAGTGTGATGGTTGTTGACGGTCGCTCCTGTTTCCACCTTGCAGTGTGATTTCACCGCCCGGCCACGTCTCTTTTGGGAACACACCTGGCAGTCCGGCATTTGCAGTTTCTCCTAGAAAGATTTTGGACCGTGAGCTGATTGTGGTGCTATCAAGGCAGAGCGGGGGGGGGGGGTGGAGGGAGGGGTTGGGACATCTTTGCTGAAATGGATATTTCACTCAGAGAATTCTAAACAATTTCGTTTAACTCCAAACCATAATGAAAATGCATTTTTTTATGAGGCATGGGAGATGGGAGCACATAATCATGTTAAACAATTAGGTCTTTAGGGAATTATTGATGCTTCTGTGCTGCAAAGGAGGGGTTTTTTTTTGAGTTTGCCATCGATTTAGAATAAATTGTAGCAGACTCTTGAAAACTGCATTTCCTCATTGTCATCTTTATAACCATGTATAATTGATTCATTTGCCATATACCTGCCTAAATCTCTGTTTGACTCAGATTTATTTAGATTTGAAATGATACTTCAGGCACTGAATACAACTTTTTAGAAGAAACGTATGCGAGCTTTGATGAAACTATATTTAGCCCTTTAAAATCTTGGGTTTTTTTTTTTAAAAAAAGCAAAAACACAGCATTGATAATCAGCTACAGAGAATGCAACGATAACTCAAAAGATACTCCTTGTTTTCTACATGGAGGCGCAGGAGTACAAATTCATGGTAAAATAATTTCTCTGCGTTAAGCTTAAACACAATGAAATATGGTAATGAAGAAACTCGAATGTTGGTGTGAATGCACGTGAAAGACATTGTGATATTTTTGAAAGTTCACTGGTGCTGGTCTCTTGAGTGGTTGGGCCACCTCAGGAGTGACACACGTCTGACTTAGTATTCAAGTGCCTTAATCAGAGAGCGGCAGGTGCCGGAGGAGACGGAGGGCCGGAGCAGTTTGGTTTAGAGAGAAACCTTCCGGATCGCCAGCAGTGTTGGGCAGGTAACTGATGATCTTAGGGAAGGGGCTGTGAATCGGACGTGCCTGGATGCTTCGTCATGGGCCATAAAGTGACTGTTCTGTTAAGTGCCTGGCACGTTTGACTGTCGTACTACTGAGCTTTGTGTTAGGAATATTTAAGCTGCACTAAATGTCTTGTCTGCCATACAATAATGCTCTCGCACAGCTGGCCCAATTCAGGGCAAAACCTAAGCCGCATAGAGACGTTTAGCCTTGATCAGCTGCAGGGCGAGTGGCGGCCCCTAGAATTGAGCTGGTTGTGGATTCTGCTGGGCTGCCTTTAGAACAGCCAACGTTCTTCTCCCTTTTCTTTGGTTAGCTCCACCTTCGGTTGCTTTCTTGGTAAACAGAGGTTGAGGCTTCATAGACAGTTGAATGCAATTGAGTCTGGAGCCAGAGAAGCGGGCAGTCAGTGGCCTTCACAGCCATCCAGAACAGCTTGGACCACAGTTGGTAAAGGAAGTAGTTCAGGCGCAGCACACTAAATTAACGGGAGGGTACATTTCAGTGGCATCCAGATGTTGGCTTTCTTCTGTTTTGTCCTTTCCTACCTAGAGAAGCTTGTGAATGCCGCAAAGGATGAATTTAGGACTATTCGTAAGCCTCCTGTGGAAGCCAGCTACGCCCTACATAATTTTGAGGGATTTTCTCAGTCTGCTTTTTCATGCAAGGTATCGAAAGCCTGGACGTGGAATCCTTGTCAGGTGGTTCAGAAATCAATTCTCTCGTTGAGCCAGGAGTGTGCAAACGGTGCCGGTCAGCAGGGAAGTCCTAAGAACTCTCCCTCGCCAGGGAAGTCCGGACGCAGATCAAGGAAGGCCTTGCAGGTTGTCTTGTTTAAGGAGGGGAAAGCATTGGTTCTGATACTTCATGTGTGTTTTTATTTTATTTTGCTGGGGGGGGTGGGGTGGGGGAGGGGATTGGAGATGAAATATTGTGAAATGAAAACATCCGAACACTGGTTTGGCTGCCCCGCCAGTAATACATTTTTCTGGGCATATTGAGAGTTGGTTGCCATTCTATGGCAGGAAAGGGTGGCCTGAAGTTTAAGTCATTGAAGCATCATTTGAATTCTTGGCAGTTTGGGGGGGGGGAGCTCTCTGGCCTCTCCAGGAAGAGTTGGGGGATGACTAGCCGAAACAGGCAGAATAACGATAACAATTATACTGCTTACTTCAGCTAGGAAAAAGCCTCAGGCCCGGTGGGTGTGAGTGGTGGCCTAGGGACAGGATAACCCACAGCTGCACAGTGGGTGGAGCAAGAGGTTCAGAAGGGCTCCCCTCCCTCATTTATCAGCCTGTAAAGGCGACAGTAGAATATTTGTATTTTCAGACTTGCAAGAGTCCATTAACGTAGCTTTGCAACGAAAGTTATTAGGCCTGAACCCAAAATCATATTCACGCCAATCCTTTACCAATCTGTTTCTAATGGCAGAATCTGACCAAACTAAATGACTACGACTTTCTACCCTTCCAGCTGTTTATCCTGAGAGATTCCAGGTGTGGATACCCTGACCTGCCTCCCTACTCCCTGGCAAAGCTCTGCTTCTCCAGGTGTGCAATCCATCACACAGATACACCTATTTGGTCATGTTTCCTGTCTGGTCTTACAGACATCTAGCTTGGAGTCTTCCTTCCCACCCAAGAAATTGAGGAGATTCCCTCCTGAGCCTCTTGCCCTGCCCTCCATGCCTTCGGCTACCTCTCCTGCCCAGGCCCCAAGGCCTTTCTCTGTGCCAGTCCACTGCTTAGGGCCAAAACGAGGTGGACCGAGGCTCTTGCTCACCAGGGAGAAGACGCCTGAGGTTTGTGGATTTTGTGTCCCCTTTTGAGAGTTTGTCAACGATTTTTATTTTATGCTACAAATTAACAGTATTAAGTATATTTTTAGAACATGTGAAATGTGTTAAAATTAGTGCCTTTTTTCCCTTAATATAATTCACTACTGGTCCCACATCCAGCGAAGGACTTCAGTGCCATGTTTGTATTACTTTCAATAAAACATGCATCCTGTTTGCAGAATTCTTGTCCGTTTTTTCCCTCGGCAAACTTGTCATGCAGCTCGGAGTAAAAGGTAAAAAGCGAGGGGGCTTTTTAGTGGATTCGATCAGTTTTTGTCCTAAGCTCATCCCAAGGTGCCACAAAAATGCAGGCGGAGCCTTTAAACAGTATTTATGAACTCCCATCACCAGAGAATAGTTGGACAAAGCAAATGGAGGAACTATTTGTTACACGCGACGATGTGCCAGGCCAGAACGGTGGAACACCCACTTGGATGAAAGAGTTATCCCCTTCCAGAACGTGGCAAGAATGTGGTGGCATTCTGCGAGGCCTTGCATGGTGGGCATGAAGGAAAGCAACACTTTGTGGGGACCTCGGATCTTGTGTTCCAATAACGTGGCCAGGAAAAAGAGTCTTTTCAGATGTCAAGAGCAGAGAGGAGAATGGACCCAATGGCACCCCATCATTCCCTGCAGAACGGTTCCAGCCCTAAAATGAATGGCAAGTCACCCCCAATACATGGAGTCTCGTGTAAGGGGAAGGTGGGTTTGCTCCAAGGTTCAATGTCAAATGATTGCCCAGTAATCCTCCAGTGTTGGGCTTTGTGGGCCTTGTCACCTGTGCCGAAGGTATCTTCAGGGTGCCCATATTCAGCACCCCTCGGGAAAGGGGCCTTCTGGCCAAGGTGCGTAAGGGATGAGGTGCCACTGGGTCCAGTCTGCCCTGCCCCTGGCCGTAGATCCTGGGTGCCCAGCAGAGGAGGGGGCAAAGCTCCTGGATGGGGGAGCGACCTGCCGGCCGAAGCTTTGATCTGGAGGCGCAAAGGTCAGCCCCTGGGATTTGGGTTTGCCAGCTGGCTCTTCGGCATGTCCAGTCATCCCAGCGTGGTCCTGCCAGAGTGGAAGCAACGGAGTGGCAGCCAAACCTTCATGAGGTTTGGGGTCTTGCTCAGGAGCCATAGGGAAGTCCAGCTGATGGGGCCTGGCCCAGAATTGATCGAAGGTGCTCAAATCCTTGAAAGGGGTTGGCAGGGATTCCTCACCAGCTGCAGGAAACCTAAGGGAGGGGAGACAGAGTTGCATTTGTTTGAAGAAGCAGCCAATTAGTTGTCATAGCAGAGAGGGGGAGAAATGACTGACAGCGGTTGCAGCTGAGTCTTCTTTACCAAAATTAAAATCATCCCTTCAGCTACTCCACTGAAGTTTCTGGGCTTCTTTCAATTCCACAACAGATATGTGTCCTTTTAATTTTGTGCTTTAATATATTAGCTTTCTATCCACATAAAGATGGCTTGGCAAGAAACTTAATTATTGAAAATCTGGAAACGTAATAGTTTAACAACAAACCTTAAGGTCTGAAATTCTGGGTCAAAATTTTGGACAGGAGGGAAAAGTCGCTCTCAGAGCAACGGATTAGATGACCTCTCTTCCTGGGACAATTATTGTTTTTCCAAATATGTTTTGTAAATGTACATTTGACAGGGGGGGGAAATTGCTAACTTGGTAGAACAGGAGGATTTATGATCTCTAAATCCCACTCATCCTCCGAGTCTGAAAATTCCTCAAGTTGCAAGGGAGTATATCCAACAGGCGTGGCTTGGTGGGCGTGGCAGGAGAAGGGCGTGGCAGGAGAAGGGTATCCCCATTCCCCCTCCCCACTCCGGAGCCAGCCAGGAGTGGCGTTTTCTGGTTCCGCAACCGGTTCTCCAGAATTTCGACCTTTGCAATGGAAGATAGGGGTAGTGATTTCTGACAGTCTCAAAATGGGTGAGCAGTGTGGTAGGAAAGGCAAGTAGGATGCTTGGCTGCATAGCTAGAGGTATAACAAGCAGGAAGAGGGAGATTGTGATCCCGCTATATAGAGTGCTGGTGAGACCACATTTGGAATACTGTGTTCAGTTCTGGAGACCTCACCTACAAAAAGATATTGACAAAATTGAACGGGTCCAAAGACGGGCTACAAGAATGGTGGAAGGTCTTAAGCATAAAACGTATCAGGAAAGACTTAATGAACTCAATCTGTATAGTCTGGAGGACAGAAGGGAAAAGGGGGGACATGATCGAAACATTTAAATATGTTAAAGGGTTAAATAGGGTTCAGGAGGGAAGTGTTTTTAACAGGAAAGTGAACACAAGAACAAGGGGACACAATCTGAAGTTAGTTGGGGGAAAGATCAAAGGCAACATGAGAAAATATTATTTTACTGAAAGAGTAGTAGATGCTTGGAACAAACTTCCAGCAGACATGGTTGGTAAATCCACAGTAACTGAATTTAAACATGCCTGGGATAAACTTAGATCCATTGTAAGATAAAATACAGGAAATAGTATAAGGGCAGACTAGATGGACCATGAGGTCTTTTTCTGCTGTCAGTCTTCTATGTTTCTATGTTTCTAAGATGCTGAAAGAAAACGTAGGGCGTCATAAGCCACGGCCAGTGTGGTAGAAATTTTTTTGGTAGCCCTTCACTGCCCGTGAGTGTGTGGGTTCCCCCCCCCCCCTCAAGCTATGCTATCCAGGAAATGCTATTAAAGTTTCCCTGGGGAGGCCAGTGGGGAGCTAGTTGCCCCCTGACCCTCCATCAGCCGAGACACCATCAAGAGAAAGAAGCTTGGGTAGATCGCTGAATGACTTCTAACAGTTCAGCATTTTTTTCTGAATTGGAAAACAGGAACATGAAAAAATAGAACAAAGAAAGAAGAAGTTGTCTTTCTTTTTGGTTTGAAAAGAGGAAGAACCCATTAATCTCCGGTCTGCGGAAGAAATCCTTGGCCTCCGAATTTGTCGCCTGGCCTGCTTTTCTCACAAGACTGGCACGGTTCTAGACTCTGCCCTACCACGTTCTCACGGTCACACTGGGGCCGCCTGTCCCTGCAGCAGAAGGGTCCAAGTGGAGTCTGCAACACTCAAAGGGCCATTCGGACCCATTTCCCACAGAAAAGAAAACACCGGGAGCCACAACACCTGGGTGGGCACCGGCCAACTCGATGTCACTTGCTTACTCCCACCCGGTCTCACGATCCTCTAACCTGCCTGCCCAGCTGGCCATTGGGCAGACAACTGGTTGTTAAAAAACACCAGGAGCCACAAAACCCTTTGACACCCCCCCCCTCTCTCCACCTCCCCTTCCCCTCCTCCCCGCTCTGATTCTGAGGAAGCGTCAAGCAGGCCACGAGGCCCTCTCGCAGTGCCTTGCGCAGCTTAGTGAACTTTAGCATGCTTCACAAGGGGGAGAGGGTGTCCCCTCCTCCTGGAGGAGCCCATGACCATATGGTGCCACAATGCCCCCCCGCCCCGCTTGCCTCTAGCAACAGGACGCGGTCTTCAGCTCCCAGCCCAAAGCTGCAGGAAGGGAGGGCTGCCTTGAGCTGAATGTGGCCCAAAGGCAAATAGAGGGCCACTTCACTCCTGCACTGGGGCTCCGGCCACCGCCTTGCCAAGTCCCCTTTGCTCTCAGCCGGGGGAGGGGGCTCAAACTTCCTCTTTCCCAACAGAGCTCCCATCACAGTCGCCTTTCCTCCAAGCTTGGGGGCTGCGAGAGAGGTTCCCTCCTCGGGGGCTGCCAGAGCCCTCAGCCAGTAGCACCCACCCTCCCCAAGCTGCTGCCCCCAGCCCGGTGCCTGTTGTGATTCCGTCTGAGGCTCCTCAGGGAACGGCTGAACCTCTGCCGGCTCCATGCTCAGAGGGGGAGGATGAGGAACAGGAGGAGGAGGAGGAGGCCCAGGCAGACGGGGAGGAGGAATATCAGGCCGAGGGAGAGGGAGAACAGCCTGAGTCCCCCGGGGTGGAGCTCTCCCCAGCAAGCAGCCTGGAGTCCTTGGATGAAAATGCACAAGCCATCATCGATCTCAGGCAGAGAAGAGCAGCACAACGAAGGGGACAATTAGCCAGGTATTTCCAGCCCTAAATAGGCAACAGCTGGGTTTGGGTGTGGTTCTCCCCAGAAAGGCTGAAAAGGCAGACCCACCCTTCCTGTATTGTGGAGTATTATCTTTGGGAGTCCTGGGACCTGGCTGTGATCTTTGGCGTTTCTGACTCTGGCTTGTGGCCCTGAAGGCTGAAACCTTGGGGGGAAAGACGTGGGTCTTATTCTCTACAGTGGTGTGTGTGCCAGCAAGAAGTCTGCTGTATTGCCTGGCCGTCATGACTCTGCTGTGAAGCCTCATAGCCTGCCTGTTGGGAAGAACAGGTTTTCCTCTGTGTTTATTTTTCAAACTATAAAGTGCTTTTGCTTTTACCAGCGTGTCTGGCTGCTTTTTTCAGTTGGTGTTGAAGTCTGGGGGCACCCAGACAGAACAGGGCCCAACCCTTCCCTGGACCCCTCCTACCTGTGGGCTTGCCAGGAAGAGGAGGCGGGGGTCGGCTGTTCCTGCTGCTCCTCTGGGGGGCCGCTGGGACCGGAGAGCCAAACGGGCCCTTGAGTCGGGGGGCTTCCTTTGGCTTTCAGCTTGACGGCACCTGCCAAAGCACCAAAGAGCGAGGAGGGAGTCCCGGTGCCCAGAAAGAGTGTAGATTGGGGGGGACTGTGAGGTGCCCCCCACCCTGAAAGCCCCTGCTGGACCCCGCAGCCAAAAGGCAGGGGCAAAGGAGGCCTTCATGTCCCTGGAAGGGGGGGTGTCTCTAAGCATGGGCTCCTCCCCTTCTAGTTCCTCCTGCCCCCTCCCTCCCCCAAATAAAAACAGGCAGAGCTGAGCCGGCCCCTCCCAGCTGCCCAATTTCACCCTGGCATGACTCCCATCAAGGGGAAGAAGCCCAATTCTGGGCCATTTTATAAGGGATCAGGCCGAGGCTACTTCAACTTTAAAGAACAGCACTTTCTAACGAGCGAGAAATAATCCATGGCCCCATTGGTAGCCAGCGTGTTCTCCAAACCGGACAAAGGCTCAGCAGTCACGTTTCTAGTCCCTGGATCGCTTGCTGTGTCCACTCCAATTACCTTCCCCTGCAGGCAGTGGAGGGGCTCCCATCTCGGCTACTTTGGCCGGGTTTCTTCCCTGACCGCTCCTTCCCCTGGGGAGGCAAACGAGAGAAGCCACTGGCAGGCCCTCTGGAGCACCTCCCAAACGAAGGGCTGGTCTGGACACACCTAGGCCAGACTTCCACAGCCCCCCACTCCCGAATCTCCCTGCGAGCCCTTCAGAAGACCCCCGCCCCAGGGGGGGAAGGCTCTCCACCGGGCGCTGCCAACACTGAGCCAAGCCCTGCTCCAGGTCCAGTGTTTGTGGGTGCGGCAGTTAGGGGAGGACTTACCGGTGACGTGCGCTCTTCCCGTGTTCTCTGAAACCTTTGGCAAAGGGGTTGTTGTAGATTTTCAGTTTTGTGATCTTGGGAGAAAGAGGGGCAGTCAGCACCTGCACTAAATACCGTGTTTGCATCTATTATTCCATCTGGTGATTTGCCCACAAATGCTACAAAACCAGTTGCCTGCTAGGCACCTGCAAGGCTTGCCGTTATTTGTCGGGCACCCCCCACGCCCGCCAGCCATTGTTCTGCTGCCCCGAAGAGTTTGGAATCCTTGCTTGCAACCCCTTGTAGCTGCAAGGCACCCCAAACGATCCACTTCTCTCCCCTGGAGTGGCACTTAAAGGGCTTGGGCAGCCATGGGGTAAAAGAAGGGGCCGGAGCTGCTGGGACCCTCGCTGCCTTCCTGACCTCTTCATTTTTTTAAAATAAAATATTTTAATAGATTTTTTTTACAATATAGACTCACACAACATAAAACAAGTGTTTTTGTGAATTGTGCCCACCACCAAACATTCATACCCCACCACCAAATCGGGGGTATTGTATAAACCATTCCTGACCTCTTCATGAAACATCCATCAACAGGGGCAGGGGGAGAGGAGGAGGGGGTCACACTTCATGCCCCCAAGACTGGACTTGGTTCCAGGTGAAGGCCCCCCCAGTGGATGAACAGCAGCCCCAGGCAAGGGACTCCTGTGGAGACCGAGCCAAGGGCCCAGCTACAGCCCAGAGAGATCCTCCCAAGGCCTGGCCTGGTCTTCATGGGCAGCCTCTGTAGAGAGAGACGGGTCCACCTTTCCATTCTGATAGGCGGTCACAGCGGTGAAGACGGTCTCTGGGAAGCTGAAGGAGTGGACGGTGCTGCGATGGGTGCTGAAGAAGCCGTCGGCCTGCACGATGTGAAGACGGGGCTCGTAGCGGTGCATGGAGTGAAGGACAACCTGGGAGAGGGGGAGGGACAACTCAGGAAGGGTCTCCCCAGGGGCCTGCACGGCTCTCGACTCACGGGTTTTGTGGGGTGCCAAACTCTTTCCTCACCCGTGGCCACCAAGACCCGGATCCCAAAGCGGTCTTTTAAAAAAGGCCTGGGCCACCCTTGGGAGACATACACACACACACCACCTTCAACCATCTGTCCCAAAGGCTTTAACAAAGAAACTCATTAATGATCAGGACAATTCTTTATCGGCAGATAAAGACCACTCAATGGTGGTGATGGGCATCAGAGAAGGCACTTGCTCTGCTCAACGATGCCTCAGCACCTCTGTTGGACCAGCAAAGATGCCAGATATGAGAGTGATGGTCTCACCATTGATTGCTCATCTCAGACAACTCAAAGAAACAACTATATAACCGGAAAAGAACAATGGAAAGTGAGGACGACGCCACGGCAAGATTTTATGGACATCCAAGATACACAAAATTGTAAAGCTATAGGATATCTCTACCTACCACCTGGCTCAATGGCTGGCACAATGCTTAAACTTTTTGACCCCACAATGACTGAATAACCGGACCCCAATGAACAACTAAAAAGCCACACAAAACTAGGCACCACATAAATGCTATGCATAGAGTACACATCCTGGCGAGAGAGACATTCCCTGAAGAGGGGCTTCCAACACAAGTCCCAACGCTTGGTCCCACTGACTGACCCAAATTGGGTCCCACAACATTATCCTGGACAAGCATATTTGCCTTCGTTCCTCTCATTCATGTAATTAAATCAGCTCCTTCCCTCTACATAATTTTGGGACAAAGAGTTTGCATTTTATAAATGCTAATGCTTAAGTATCAGCAAACGCCACTAGAAACATGGTGGCGATTTTATAAAAAGTTGAACTCAGAAGGATTCGAGAGAAAATAAACTACAGGAACGTTTTGAGGAAGGTCTGGCGGTGGTTTTTCTCTGCTGGACTGAGACGGCCAGCAACCAGGCTTACAACAGAAGCCCCCGAGGGAGGGAGACACTTAAGAGCAGTGGGGGTAACAATCTTTTGGATAAATCAGTGCAGAGAAAGAAAAGCTGAAGCTGTTTTAGGAGACCACAGCAGGCCCTAAGACTAACCCAAAGAGACTCCAGTCGGACACTCCAGATAAAAGAGTGTTCATGCACATTTTAAAAAAAAAATATTCAATTTTATGCCGCCCTTCTCCTTAGACTCAGGGCAGCTTACAACATGTTAGCAATAGCACTTTTTAACAGAGCCACCATATTGCCCCCACAATCCGGGTCCTCATTTGACCCATCTCGGAAAGATGGAAGGCTGAGTCAACCTTGAGCCAGTGATGAGATTTGAACCATTGACCTACAGATCTACAGTCAGCTTCATGCTTTGGGAATGCCCGGTAGTGCAGAATTTATGGAAAAAAAGTGCAAGGGGATATTAATAGGATGTTAAATATACGATGGACAATTACAAAGGAAATGGCAGTACAGTGTTCTCTCAATCTTCGTGGGTTCAAACTTCACAAAAAGTCTATACCACGGTTTTTCAAAAATATTAATTAAAAAATACTTCATGAGTTTTTTCCCTATACCACGGTTTTTCCCGCCCGATGATGTCATATGTCATTGCCAAACTTTTGTTTGCCTTTAATAAATATATTTTTTAATAAACTTTAATAAATAAACAGGGTGAGTAATAATCTAAATGGTTCCTAAGGGAATTGGAAATTGCAATTTAAGGGTTTAAAGTGTTAAGGGAAGGTTTGTGATACTGTTCATAGCCAAAAATAGTGTATTTACTTTCGCATCTCTACTTTGCGGAAATTCAACTTTCGCGGGCAGTCTCAGAACGCATCCCCCGCAAAAATCGAGGGAACACTATTAGTTAAAAGCAATGTGATGGGAGAATTTAGAGAAATAAAACAAGCAGCGATAGAAAGCGCCCAGGCGGTCCTAGTCTTGGGTTGGAAGGATGCGACAAAATGGACAATGCAGAATTGGTACCAGTACATGGTGGACCATATTCAATTTGAGATTATGGATAAAAGGATGAATTCGGTTAATGAAACTGACTTACGACAACTGATGGGATGATGGCACAAGGTAAGATGATATATGGTGAGTAGAATCCGAGACCAAGCTACAAGAAACAAGTTGGAATCACTCTATAATATGTAAACAGATATTTTGCTCTTGGGTTAAAATGGTATACAAGAAAACACTCCCGATTTGGTGGTGGGGCGTGAATGTTTGTCTGGTGGTGGGCACTAATCACAGAGCACCTGTTATATGTTGTGTGTGGGTTTATATCTTTAAAAAAATAAAAATATTAAATTAAAAAAAAAGAGACTCTAGACTGGCCTCTGCAGGAGAGGCCTTAGCAGGGCCTCATCAGTGGGGGCTCTTCCAAAGAGGCTCCAGTGATGAGGAGGGACAGGCAAGGCAACTCTGGGAAGGCCCACGCAAAGCATGCAAAAAAAGGGAGAACGGGTCACAGTCGAGAGGGCTCGCGGCTGTCGGGGAAAATGTGGCCCAGTGGCCGATGCTGGCCTGGTTCTTTACGGCAAAGTCCTTTTGAGCCTGGCATCATCCAGACCTTCATGTGTTTGTGCTCCCAAGCCAGTCCTGTTATGCCTAGAGGGACATGTATGATTCCCAGGCCCCAGACTGCCAGTGTTTCCCAACCTTGGTAGCTTGAAGATATCTGGACTTCAACTCCCAGAATTCCCCAGCCAGCATTCACTAGCTGGGGAATTCTGGGAGTTGAAGTCCAACTATCTTCAAGTTGCCAAGGTTGGGAAAGACTGAGATAGACGGTTTGCAGTTCAAAAAGCAGGAAAGTGGCAAAAGTTCCGTACGTGGCCCTGCTGGTCCCAGGTGTTGTTTGTCAGCTTGAGCTTCTGGAAGGAAACCGGCTCCTTCATCCAGTGGCCGCCCAGGGCAGGAGAGTCCGGGTGGATGGACGTCTGGCGCGGGGGCTGCGGCTCAGCTTTCCCTGCAATCTCCCACTGGTCCTTGTTCCACTGGGGAGAGGGAGAAGAGGGAGGAGGAGGGACAAGATGTCACCAGATGGCCTGACCCCCCCTCTGTGGCCTGCCCCCCCCCGCCCCGCAGGAGCAGCCTCCTTTTCCCTCCCCCCATGGAGAGACCATTCAGGCCAATAGGAGGGAACAGTGGTCCCAAGGCAGGGTGCGTTCCAAAAGTAATGCAATTGAATTTCCTGTGCCGCTCCTATTGCTCAGCGTGGGACCAAAGCACTTGGAGTAGGTGGGGGGGACATTAAGCTTTGCTGCGAAACCGGTCTCAGTGCTCTCCAAGCTGTGGAAGCGACAGGGCATCAGTTATTGTAAACCTCTGCGCGCCGACAGTGTCATGAAAAAAATGGAATCTGAAATTTCAAGTGAACTTTTGCAACGTATAGAAATTGAACCTGATTATTTGGACAACGTCGTCACTGGTGATGGAACTGGGTTTTTGAATACGACCCAGAAACAAAACGCCAAAGCTGTGACTGGCACACCGACCAGTCCCACAAGCCCAAAAAGGCAAGAATGGGCAAATCAAAAGTGAGAACAATGCTCATTGTCCTTTTCGACAGTAAAGGTTTGTTCCTCAAGGACAGACAGTTAACGCTGCCTACTACGCGGATGTGCTGGAAAGACTCCGAAAAAGGGTCATCAGGATGAGAAGACATCTCCGCTAGCTGGCAACTCCATCACGACAATGTGTCTTGCCACAACGGACTACGAGTCCGCGAGTTCCTGGCGAAATGCCAGGTGCCAACGCTGCCCCACCCGTTTAGGTTCAGTTGGACTGAGTGTGTATGATGGTGTAGCAGATACGTTTTTTATAACAATGTATTTTAAATTAGCTTTTTAAATTTTTTAATATTAGATTTGTATTTATATTGTATTGCTGTTATGTTGTGAGCCGCCCTGAGTCTTTGGAGAGGGGCAGCATAGAAATCTAATAAATTATTATTATTATTATTATTATTATTATTATTATTATTATTCTGATGATCTCACCTGCTGGCCCTGGCTTACCTTGTACCTGAAGTTGTCCGTTGGCACGAAATCGACCAGCATGAGATACCTGGCGCATGGGACCAAGCCAGTGACTCTGACCTTGAATGGTGGAAACATCCTTCTGCAGAAGAGGGAGGGGTTGCCTGAGAGAGCTTAAAGGGGGTCCCAGCTGCTGCTGTCCTCCCTTGGGTGGAGCCCCAAGGTCACTTACTGTCTTTTATGAGTTTCCATCAACCCCCCCCCCCCCCAATATTAAATAGGTGCATTTCATATTAATAAAATGGAAGTTCTCTGATCATTATTTTACAAACATATTTATATATACATATTCTAAAAAGAATATTAGTTGTCCGTGGGACTTAAAATTATGACCTTGGCGGTGCCTGAGGTCCAAATGTTTGGGGACCCCTGCTCTAAATTTTGCAAGGTTTTTAAAGGCTTTGCTCACCGCCCAGTTTTGGTGATAATCATCTCTGTCCCTGCGTGGTGAAACTTGGCCCAAAGGTCTTCTTCTTCGAGAGCGACGGCCACAGAGCTGCGAGGGGGGACGGAGGGGGTCTCCAGTGGGGCAGATGGAGCCTGGAAGCCTTGAAAGGAACAACAGGACCAGAGCAATGCCTTGTGATGCTGGGCCAGCCCATCCCTCCCTTGCAAAACTGTCTTCAGCAGCCAGCCCACCCCTCCTTTCACTCCCCCATAGATTCTGTCTGTGGAACAGACCCTGAACTTCAGCAACTGAACAATTTATGAATGGTATGTTTGTATGTATGTTTGGTTTTATAATAAGGGATTTTAGTTGTTTTAGTAGTGGATTGTTACATGCTGTTTTTTATCACTGTTTATCACTCCGAGTCCACGGAGAGGGGTGGCATACAAATCCAATAAATGAATGAATGAATGAATGAATGAATCAATAAATCAATAAATCAATAAGCAAACAAACAAACAAACAAATAAACAGACAGACAGACAAACAAACAAACAAACTGGAAGGGGTGTGGGCTTCAATTCCCAGAATCCCCAGCCAGCATGGGATTTGAAGTCCCTAACATTTTCAAATTTCCAAGGTTGAATAACGCGACTGCCAACCTACATTCCCAACTAGGGAATGTAGTTGGGACAAAAAGAATGTTTCCCCAACAGTTCTGTTTTAACATATACAGTAATCCCTCGCTACTTTGCAGTTCATCTTTTGCGGATTCGCTACTTCATGGGTTTTAAATTCATTAAATCCATTGAAAATTTTAAATCCATTAAAAATCCATAAAATTCTTCTACAGTACTCCTGTACTCTATTAAAGAAACTGGTAGGATATCCCATGTAGTTCCAGCTGGGAAACATTATAGAATGACTGTTTAATGCAAAAGGTGGGTTTTAAAAGTCCAAATATTAAATACATCAAAAGATATATTTTCTCTACTTCACGGAAATTCGTTTTTCACGGGTGGTCTTGGAACGCCTCCCCTGCGAAAAACAAGGGATTACTGTAGTTCAAACATTGAACAAACTCTTCTGAAAATTAAAGATTATGAAATTAAAATATATATGAACATGAGAAGTTAGAAAGAATCTTTTAAAAAAATAAGAAGAATTTGACATAAAATGGAGCAGAATTCCCCAGGTTTCCCAAAACTTGATTGTTTAGCAAGAATAAATAAATAAATAAAATTCTAGGTAGCATTCAATTTGAAATAGATGGATTTTCTCTTGTCAGCTCCACTTCCTCTGATAAAAGTTGGTTTTTCCCAATCTGGGGGAGGGGAGTATCCTGCCCACCCCTCCTGCCTCTGGCTAAGGAGACCAAGTTCTCCCCTGGCTGTGCATGGCAGGCCAATTGTTGCCAGTCCTGGCTCAGAATAAGGCAGTGGGGGCCCTGCAGACCCTCCACCCTCTGCCCCCCCACCAGGAAGGGGGCTGTTCTCCCTCCAGCCCCTGCAAAGCCATCCTTTTTTGCGTAAGTGGGGAGGCTTCGCTTGTTTTTTTTTTCCTTAACTTTTTAAATAATAATTTTATTGAATATATAAATATTAAAAATAAGACAATACATAATTTATTTTGTTTTTACATACTTTGTATATACTTATGTCTTAAATCACAAAACAACACAGAACAACAAAACATAACCCTAACCCTCCCCTCTCCAGAACTGTGGTTCAAAATAAGTTCTTTCTCTGTATATTTTTTTTACGGTCTATAACAACAGTGGATAGGTTACATTTTTATATGTGAGCGAAGTAATAATAATTTAATAATAATTTATTAGATTTGTATGGCGCCCCTCTCCAAAGCTCGGGGCGGCTAATAATAATAATTGATTAGATTTGTAATGACAGTTAAAGTTATAATCGACTCTACATCTTACTTTTATAAAAAATTTAAGATCTAAGAACATAAGAGCATAATATTCCTTATTTACAGCTATTAAATTTTAAAAACTTTTTAAAAATATTGGATTGGTATTCATTGTATTGTTTTCCTTGTTGTGAGCCGTTCCGTGTCCTCAGAGAGGGGCAGCATACAAATCTAATTAATAATAATAATAACAACAACAACAACAACAACAATAATATTTCTCCTATTGTCTACCCATGTAGGCTTCACTTGTAGCCCAGGTGGAGATGCGCAGGTTTCATGCCCGGTGCAGAGAGTTTGTAAGGGAAGCCCAGAGGCCACGCGGGTGAGTTCTCTGAATGGTCTCCCGTCCAAGGAGAACCTGGGATGCCCAAGGTCAAAGGAGGAGGAGGACGGCTGGGCTCTGAGTGGCGGGGTGTGTGTGTGTCCAATTTTAATTGGACCGGGACCATTTTCTGTCGCACGAATCCCAGCGGCCGATTAGGTCCCACAGAGTTGGCCTTCTTCGGGTCCCGTCGACTAAACAATGTTGTCTGGCAGGACCCAGGGGAAGAGCCTTCTTTGTGGTGGCCCTGGCCCTCTGAAATCAATTCCCCCTGGAGATTAGAACCGCCCCACCCTCTTTACCTTTCATAAGCTACTGAAGACCCAACTATGTCGCCAGGCATGAGGTAACGGATAGATTTGCTATGGTAGATTTGTATGTGGGATGACTGAGTGGTATGGTTTTAATAATGGGTTTTTAATGTGCTTTTTAAAAAACATATTGGATTTGTGATATTGTATTTTGTTGTGAGCTGCTCCGAGTCCTCAGAGAGAGGCGGCATACAAATCTAATAAATGAACAAATAAATAAAATAATAATAATAATAATAATAATAATAATAATAATTTATTAGATTTATATGCCGCCCCTCTCTGCGGCTCACAACAGTAATACAAAATACAAATCCAATGTTAAAAGCAAAAACAGTTTTAAAACCCTTAATTAAAAACAACCATATAACCCAAACAAACCATACATTAAATTTTTACTACCGGTTCTGTGGGCGTGGCTTGGTGGGTGTGGCAGGGGAGGAGACTGCAAACCCTCCCCTCCCTCCTCCCCTTCCTGGGCCCAGCCAGAGGAGGCAGCTGCCGCTTCTGCAAACGACTCAACATTGCTGCTGCTGCTGGTGCAGAACCGGCCACAACCTGCTGGGTTCCCCCCCCCACGGGCATTCAATGGGCAGCGAAGGCCAATAAGGCCGGAATAGACACGCGGGGGGGGGCAGGAGTCGGAGGGGGGGCGCACGGGCTCTTCCCCCAGTTCAAAGACTTCCCCCCCCAATAAGAAGCCTCCCGCCCCCCCCGCAAAGCCCCCCCCCCGGGGGGTGTCAGTGACCTCTCGCTCTCCTCCAGGGTTGAGCAGACAGTTGCTGCTGCGCCTCACAAACCAGGAACATCCCCCCACCTAAAAAAAAAAAACCCGACAGTTTTCAGTCAGCCAAGCGGCCCGCCCGCCGGCGCTCTTTATTCCCGCCCGGGGGGGTGATGAGGGGGGGTCGCAGAGCCAGAGTCCCCCCTCCCGGCTTCCAGCCGTCCGAGCGGAGGCAGCAGCGACCCTACCCGATCCCACCTGCATCTTGCCAGGCTCGGCTGGAGCTCCCGGAAAGCCCGTCGGAGATGGAGACCCCGCCGTCGTCGACGACGACGCTCTACTCGCGCAGCTCCGCCGGACGCCGCAGCCCGGGGCTTTATGAAGGCGGGCCGGGGGCGGGTCGGCGAGACCTCCCAGCGGGGCCCCAAAGGACGCGAGGGGGGGATGTCGCGCGCCAGCGACGGGGGGAGGCCCGTCAAGCGCCTGGCAGAGTCCGGCGGGGAGGCCGTCGAAGCCTCGGAGCGCCTCCCGGCCAGCCAACATAGACCCTCGCCCCGCAAGAGCGCCGCTCCGACGGCAGCAGCCCGTCCCGGACTGAGGCTGGCGCGGCGTCGGGGCTTCTTGACCTGAGGGAGAAGGAGGAGCCGGTGGCCTTCGGGGGTGGGGGTGGGGCAGATACGCCCCGGGAGGGCGAGGGGGGAACTGGCCGTCCCGACCTGCCGGCTTTTCCCTCAGAAGTCGTGCGAGTTACCTCAGGGGCCTCCCGCCTGGCTCACCCGGAGCTGCCGTCGCCCTTCGTCCCGGCCCGCCGGCCTCTGCAGCTTCTCCGGCGCCTCTCCTGATCGACGGGGCCGCTCCCGCTGCCCCGATGCCTCCGGCCAGAGGGAAAGACTCGGTCGCGCGCCTCGCAGAAACGTGCCAGAAGGAACCACTCGAAGGAAGGAAAAGGGAAAGGCCTGGTCTTTAAGTGGCAGGTGAGAAGGGAGGGAGGGGAGGGGAGGCGGAAGCTCCGGAGTTGGAGGGAGGGAGAGAGGAAGGAAGGAAGGAAGGAAGGAAGGAAGGAAGGAAGGGGAAAGGAGGGAGGGAGAGAGAGAAAGGGAAGAGAAGAGGAAGGAGCGAGGAAGGGGAGGGAGGGAGGGAGGAAGGGGAAAGGAGGGAGGGAGAGAGAAAGGGAAGAGAAGAGGAAGGAGTGAGGAAGGGGAGGGAGGAAGGGAGGGAGGAAGGAAGGAAGGGGAAAGGAGGGAGGGGGAGAGAGAGAGAAAGGGAAGAGAAGAGGAAGGAGGGAGGAAGGAAGGAAGGAAGGGGAAAGGAGGGAGGGAGAGAGAAAGGGAAGAGAAAAGGAAGGAGGGAGGAAGGGGAGGGAGGGATGAAGGAAGGAAGGGGAAAGGAGGGAAAGAGAGAGAAAGGGAAGAGAAGAGGAAGGAGCAAGGAAGGGGGGGAGGGAGAGAGAGAAAGGGAAGAGAAGAGAAGAGAAGAGGAAGGAGCGAAGAAGGGGGGAGGGGGGGAAGGAGGGAGGGAAGGGAGGAGGGAGGGAGGAGAAACACGGAGGGAGGAGAAGCAGGGAGAATTAAAAGATGCTCTGTGGCTTTAGTCCCTGTTCTTTCCCCAAAATCTCTTTAAAGGGGCAGGAGTGGGGGGGGTGTGCAGCACTAGGAGCTGCCTTGGAGAGAGCAGGGCGCTTGTTCATTACTGGGCACTTTTGCACAACTGGAGAGAACAGAAACGCTCCAAACCTCCCAATAAAATGCAAGTGAACCCTTTCCTTCCTTCCTTCCTTCCTTCCTTCCTTCCTTCCTTCCTTCCTTCCTTTATTCATTAATTAGATTTGTATACTGCCCCTCTCTGAGGACTTGGGGCGGCTCAGAGCATATAACATAACAATACAACACAGAAGGCAAATCTAATTAAATTTAAAATTACAATCTAAAACTCGAATATTTAAAAATAATCCTACCGATTCAATCATACAACATGCATTGGCCCCAAGCCTGGTGACATAAGTGAGTCTTAAGACTTTTGCAGAAGGCGAGGAGGGTGGGGGCAGTGCAAATCTCAGGAGGGAGCTGATTCCAGAGGGCCGGGGCCTCCACAGAGAAGGCTTTACCCCTAGGCCCCACCATGCGACATTGTCTGGTTGACAGGACCTGGAGAAGGCCGACTCTGTAGGACCTGACCGGTTGTTGGGATTCATGTGGCAGAAGGCGATCTAGGAGGTATTCTGCTCCGATGCCATGTAGGGCTTTATGGGTCATTACCAACACTTTGAAACCAACGAGCAACCAATGCAATCCATGGAGTGTTGGAGAAATACGGGCATGTCTAGGGAGGCCTATGACTGCTCTCACGGCTGCATTCTGCACAATTTGTAGTTTCCGAACACTCTTCAAAGGTAGCCCCATGTAGAGAGCATTGCAGTAGTCGAACCTCGAGGTGATAGTCTGGAGGACTAAAGGGAAAGGGGGGACATGATCGAAACATTTAAATATGTTAAAGGGTTAAATAAGGTTCAGGAGGGAACTGTTTTCAATAGGAAACACAAGAACGAGGGGGCACAATCTGGGGTTAGCAGGGGGAAAGATCAGAAGCAATATGATAAAATATTATTTGACTGAAAGAGTAGTAGATGCTTGGAACAAACTTCCAGCAGACGGGGTCAGTAAATCCACAGGAACTGAATGTAAACATGCCTGGGATAAACATAGATCCATCCTAAGATAAAATACAAAAAATAGTGTAAGGGCAGACTAGATGGACCAGGAGGTCTTTTTCTGCCATCAATCTCCTATGTTTATATGTGATGAGGGCATGAGTGACTGTGAGCAAAGACTCCCTGTCCAAATGGGGCCACCACTGGTGCACCAGGTGAACCTGGGCAAACGCCCCCTTGCCACAGCCAAAAGATGATGGTCCACAGTCAACTGTGGATCGAAAAGGACGCCCAAGTTGTGGACCCTCTCTGAGGTAGTCAGATGTCCCCCCCCTGAGTAATGGACGGACAGATGGACGTTTTCCATGGGAGGCAGAACCCACAGCCACTCTGTCTTGTGGGGGCTGGGTCAGACCCCCACAGCCTTCAGATACAGGCACATCACTTCCACTGCTTCACCGACTATAAATCCAATCAATCAATCAATTCCACAGCTTCATTGAGTTTTTAATTGCACCCAGTGGTCAATTTAGCTTTGCTTTATTGTTCCACTTAAGGGAGCCGTGACGATCCACTTAAAGACACTGTTTTGTCCCCTAAGGCAGCGTTTCCCAAACTTGGCAACTTGAAGATATTTGGAATTCAACTCCCAGAATTCCCCAGCCAGCAAACGGTGGTTGGGGAATTCTGGAAGTTGAAGTCCAAATATCTTCAAGTTGCCACGGTTGGGAAACACTGCCCTCAAGGCCTGTATGGAAGCCCTTCATTGGCTGCTTCCTAAGGTGTGGAGCTCTTGGGCGGGGGGGAGGGGAGAGCTGAGCTTGAGAGAGCCCCCCCCCCCCGTTTTCCCCATACGGCCCCCACCCAGAATAGGCAAGCTGGCTTGATCCAAAGAGAAAGGGATGGGCTCCCCCTTCTCCCCCCCTCCCCTCCCATGTGATTTGCCTGGGTATGGCATGTGCGGGGGTGGCGCAGCAGGTAGAGCGCTATACTTCAGGCCACTAAAGCTGACTGTAGATCTGTAGGTCAGCGGTTCAAATCTCATCACCGGCTCAAGGTTGACTCAGCCTTCCATCCTTCTGAGGTGGGTCAAATGAGGACTTGGATTGTCGGGGGCGATAGGCTGGCTCTGTTGAAAAGAAGTGCTATCGCTAACATGTTGTAAGCCGCCCTGATTCTAAGGAGAAGGGCGGCATTTAAAAAATCAAATAAATAAATAAATGTGCATGGCAGGCCCGATCAGATCAGTTGCAGGCTGGGCCTCTCCTGCGCCGTTGCTGCCGACTTCCTTTCATAACTGTTTTGTGAAAATTCCCGGTCCTCTGGAATCAGCTCCCCCCCCCCCAGAGATCTGTGCGGCCTCCACCCTCCTCACCTTCTACAAGAGTCTTAAGCAGGGGTGGGCAATTATTTATTTATTTACTTATTCAATTTTTATGCCACCCTTCTCCTTAGATTCAGGGCGGCTTACAACCTGTTAGCAATAGCACTTTTTAACAGAGCCAGCCTATTGTCCCCACAATCCGGGTCCTCATTTTACCCACCTCGGAAGGATGGAAGGCTGAGTCAACCTTGAGCCGGTGATGAGATTTGAACCGCTGACCTATAGATCTATAGTCAGCTTCAGTGGCCTGCAGTACTGCACTCTACCTGCTGCGCCACCCTGGCTCTTTAATTAATCTTGCCATGGGGCCGCATGAGAAATTGGGATGGTTTTAGAGGGCCGGACTAATATAATTTACTCAGTTCCACCCAATACTGTAAGGACCCAGACCCTGGCCTGACCTAAACACCCAGACCCACTCTACAGACCCCTAATTGTTTGCTTTACAGCAACACGGTGCACCACAGTCACTGCGCTGGAGTGTTTGTGTGGTTTCTGTGCTTGGTCGCTCTTGGTAGGAGGTCGGGGTCCGCTCCAGTGCGAGGAAAGGGCTCACCGCATCTGCCGGGACTCCTCCGGTTCCTCCTTTCCTCGTGATTCATGAGCAGACCGGAACCGGAGGAGTCCCGGCAGACGCGGTGAGCCCTTTCATCCTGGCATTGGAGCAGACCCCGACATCCAGACTGGTCACAGATAGCGGGCGAGCCAGTTGCCGCCTGCCCCTTGCCCAGGTCTGGTCTTAAGTCTCATCTATGCCACTAGGGTTGGGGCTATTAGACCCCAGCCCCCTGGCCGATGAAAAAATGTATGTTTGTTGTGTGTATGGTAAAGATTGATTTTAATATTATTGGGGTTTTAAAAATTTGTTTAAATTTAATTGGATTAGGATGCTCTCATTGTTTTTTATATGTTGTAAGCCACCCCATGTATATAATAATAATAATAATAATAATAATAATAATAATAATAATAATAATAATAATAATATCACGCAGTCCTAGGTGCTTGGGAAGCGCCTGACTGGTGATGAAATACGAAATCCAGCATAGTGATCTCGTTTGCTGTGTTGTATTGACATAATAATAATAATAATAATAATAATAATAATAATAATAATTTATTAGATTTGTATAATAATTTATTAGATTTAATAATCTATTAATAATAATTAATAATAATTTATTATAATAATAATTTATTAGATTTGTATGCCTTCCCTCTCTGAAGACTCAGGACGGCATACAAATATAAATCCAATAAATAAATAAATAAAACAAAAATGAGAATTGCTGTGGAAACAATTTCTTACTTCCCTGTGGCTGCTCCCCCGCTGGAGTGCTTAGTTTTTCCAATTAGTTTTTTGTTTTTAAATAGCAAAGGGAACTAATGTGGGTAAGAAAAAAGCTTTTAATTTGCTCAATACCTATCGATGTGGTGCGTATTGGTAGCCCGTCTCCCTTTAATGTGAGTTTTCTTAAGAGGTACTTAGCCCAGGAGATGATTCCCTGGCGTCTAATTGAGCCCTTTCATGCTCAGGTCTTTCTCGTTGCCCATCTAACAGGAGCGCAGAGGCATTTACAGGGAGCCCAATGAAACAAGGTTTATTTGCTTAACAACCATGAAAGTATTCCAGCAGGGATCCCCTTAGAAATGTTGCTAGTGGACTTATCAGGCCACCTTTAACCTGAAATTATACGTGGTTATTTTACTATTGCTTCTTCAGCAGAAACAGCCCCCAAAATAAAAGAATTAAGAATCTAGATCCCATGACAAGACCATTAAAATGCAGCCTCAATCCAGTTCTGGAGACCTCACCTACAAAAAGATATTGACAAAATTGAACGGGTTCAAAGACGGGCTACAAGAATTGTGGAAGGTCTTAAGCATAAAACGTATCAGGAAAGACTTTAATGAACTCAATCTGTATAGTCTGGAGGACAGAAGGAAAAGGGGGGACATGATCGAAACATTTAAATATGTTAAAGGGTAAAATAAGGTTCAGGAGGGAAGTGTTTTTAATAGGAAAGTGAACACAAGAACAAAGGGACACAATCTGAAGTTAGTTGGGGGAAAGATCAAAGGCAACATGAGAAAATATTATTTTACTGAAAGAGTGGTAGATCCTTGGAACAAAATTCCAGCAGACGTGGTTGGTAAATCCACAGTAACTGAATTTAAACATGCCTGGGATAAACATAGATCCATCTTAAGATAAAATACAGGAAATAGTATAAGGGCAGATTAGATGGACCACGAGGTCTTTTTCTGCCATCAGTCTTCTATGTTTCTATGCTGGTTTGCTTGTTTATCCAGGATAAACCACACAGAAAATCTGTCAGCCCACTGTCCAGTGGCTCAAATGCCAGACATGAATCAATTCTGTCGTGTTTGTTTTGCTTTTCTACTCAGAAATAGACTTGAACATCCCATTTTAAAGAGGGAACAAACTCTTAGCATTCCATCCATTCTCCTAAGATAGGAGAACAATTATGCATCAGGCTTTCCTCCTACAGGAGCCCAAATGCAGTGAATCGGTTTTTCAAAATCTGTGAGTGTATGATTCTCTTGCATTGTCTTCAAAACCCCGAAGTGCTCCTTGGCATTCATGGGAAGAACCAGAGCAGCCAGGCGGAAACTGGCCCCTCGATTAGGGAGAAAAGGCCAAGCCCAGGAGGAGGCAGCCTGGGTCCCCAGCCTGGTAGGGCCGCAGAAGGGCTACAGGCCAGAATATCTCTGGAACCGCCTTCTGCTGCACGAATCCAAGCGACCGATTAGGTCCCACAGAGTCGGCCTTCTCCAGGTCCCGTCACTAAACAATGTCATCTGCTGGGGCCCAGGGGAAGATAGATAGATATTTATACAAATAAATAAATAAATAAATAAATAAATAAATAAATAAATAAATAAATAAATAAATAAATAAATAAATAAATAAATAAATAAATAAATAAATAAATAAATAAATAAATAAATAAATAAATAAATGAGCCTTCTCTGTGGTGGCCCCAGCCCCCTGGAACCAACTCCCCCCGGAGATTCGGACTGCCCCCACCCTCCTTGCCTTTCGTAAACTTCTGAAAACTCATCTATGTGGCCAGGCATGGGTAAATTAATATACCCCTTAGCTAGTATAATTTATGTATGGTTTGTTTGAGTTGCATGAATATTTTTATAAGGGTTTTTAAAATTGTTTTTAACTATTGGATTTGTATATTGTGTATTGCCCTGTTGTGAGCCGCTCCGAGTCCTTGGAGAGGGGTGGCATACAAATCTAATAAATTATTATTATTATTACAGAAGGTGCACAAAGACTGCTGGAGGGCCTAGGTCAGGGGTTTCAAACTCATGGCGACACATTGGCCTCGTGTGGCCTATTGTGATTCCGCCCCCTTCCCCCCTTCGCTAGAGTAGCCGTGGGCAGCATCTGACACATCTGATACCCCTGGCCTAAATTTCAGCTTGCGGATAGAATCGGGAGGCGCAGGGCAGACATGCTTTGACTTTATTAGAAAAAAAATGTGCATTTATACAAATACAAAGCTCTGTATTGGACCCTTTACACAATGGCTCCCCCAGCCGACTGAAACCCGGCCCAATAAACTCCACGTAGGCTGGAGTGACACACCCTCCTGGTTCCTGCAAAAGGATTTTGCATTGATTATGCTACAAATTACAACATCCGGTAGAAAAATTCTTGGTCTTCTTTATTGTCTCCCCTATAAATATGACCAATCTTCCCACAGCGGCTTAAAAAAACAAAGCATTGTACACTTTTTGCATCGTTCTGTAAAAAACAGACATTATCAAAATGGTGCTGGAGACCATTCCGTTCCTCCGTCCGCGATGCCCCCGGCTGACCCAGGCTTCTGCATGCAAACGGCCAGCAGCGGCAGGAGCTCGGCCTGGGAGGAGGAGGGGGGGGCTCTTTTCAGGCAACAGCGAGAGAAGTAGGGGAGGGTGAAGGGCAGAGGGTGTGGGGTGGGGGGCACAGCTGCCTCTTGGCCCTGCTCGGCTGTAGCTGAAGGTCCCTTCCCTCCTCGCCCACCCCGGCCAGGGCCAGCATGCCTAGGGTTGCAGCAGCAGCGTTCACTGGCCCAGGGGAGGCAGGCGGTGTGTGAGGGGGGGCACAATCCTGGGGGAGGGGCTGGAAGCAGCCGTGGCAGAGGCAAGCGAAGGGGGGCTCTCTGGGCGAGGGGCAGGCACGTCCATCACCCTCTCGCCCTCCCCCACCTTGCAGCCCCGGTGCCTTCAGATGTCCATGCAGTCATTGTCCTCCTCCTCTTCTTCTTCTTCCTCCTCTTCCTCCTCCTCGGAGTCGCTCTCCAGGGAAGACTCCTGGCTGGACGTCTCGACCACCTCCAGCGCCGGCTGGCAGAGGTTCTCCTTCTTCACATTGGCTGCCGACTGGGCCGAAAGGATGGCGGACTGTTGCCGAAGAAGGAAGGGTGGGGGTCAGTTATTAGTCCAACCCCACCACCACCACCAGAAACAGGCCCTCTGACCCCCAGAGGACCCCCTCCGGGTGGGGGAAATAGAGGCACAGAGCAGGAATGGGGGGGGCGGAGAGGGGAGAAACCAGTTGCCACACACACCCCGTTCAGAGGGTCCATTTCCCCCCCATCCCGCCCCCAAGGACCCACTCGCACCTTTAGCTTTTGCTTGGTCTCCTCCGAGATGCTGCCCTTGGGGGACAGGAGGGTGGGGGTTGGCGGGGTGACAGTGATCTCAGGCGGGAACTTGGACGCAGACGAAGAAGGGATGAAGAGCTTCGGTACAGCGGGCAAGGGGCGGGGCTTCACGCGGCTGCTGCCGGCCTTGCTGGCCTGCCTCCCCAGGGGCTGCCCATCGGCCGGGAGGACTTCTGCCTTGGAACTGGAGGCTAAGACAAGCCCCCCCCCCCAAAGCAGAAACAGAAGTGAGCCCCAGGCATGGGGGGGGGGGTAGGGGGGCTCTTTCAGCCTCCTTTTGAGGCCTGGGGGGCAGAGCGCAAGAACAGGGCCACATAAGAACCTAAGAAGAGCCCTGCTGAATCAGGCCAAAGCCCATCGAGTGCAGCATTCTGTGTCTCACAGTGGGCTACCAATTGTCCATGGGGATCTTGAGCAGAAAAAGAAGGCAAGACCCTCCCTTTCCCCTGACCCCCAACAAATGGGACCCAAGGGAATCCTGCCTGCCTCAACCAACATAAAGGCAGCACATGGACATCTGTTTCAATTACCAGAGATACACTTGGCATCCATGAATCTGTCTAATCCTGCCTTGAAGCTATCAAGGCTGACAGCTGTCACGACCTCTTCTGGAAGTGAATTCCATAAACCAATGACTCTGGGTGAAGAAATATTTCCCTTCATTTGTCCTCACTTTCTTACCTATGAGCTTTAGGGAGGGCCCCCTCGTCCTAGTATTGGTTGATAGAGAAAAGATTTTTTCCCTATCCACCTTTTCTATCCCATGTGTGATTTTATACCCTTCGATCAAGTCACCCCTTAAACGCCGTCTTTCAAGGCTGAAGAGACCAAGGCGCTGCAACCTGGTTTCATAAGGGAGGGGCTCCATTTCCTTGACCCTACTTGTTGCCCCTTTTTTGCACCTTTCCCAGTTCCATTCTATCCTTCTAGAGGTGCAGTGACCAAAACTGAACACAGCACTCCAAGTGTGGTCTCACCATTGGCACCCAGCAGACCCCCCCGAACCCCAAAGGGCTTTGCTCACCTGGACCCCCCACCTGTCCTGATGACTCTGGCTCCCCCTGCCAGGGTGGCAGACCGGAAGAGGGGTGGACGGCAGCCATTTTCATCTGCTGGCAACGGGGGGGTTCTGGCTGCAGTCCCGCCAGGAGGGGCCCCACTCTGCTCTCCTCCACTGCTTTGTCTGTGCAGAGAGAGAGACCCGGGGCAGGGTTACTCTTGCAGGTGTAAACTGCCATTCACGCTCTCTTGCACACATTTATTGCTATGCTTGGAATTCAGCTGGGTAGTTTTCACACTCGATGCAAAGGGAGCCTCTTGACTGCTTTGAAGGAGTCAATTCTGGATCAATCGAGTCCCCCAACCACCCCTCCCCCTCCAGCCACCAACCGCAGGAAGAGACTCTGCAAGGGGGCCGGAGACCAAGCAGGCACAAAGCACAGGAGAAAAACTCACCGGGTTTGGGGCTGGACGGAGGAGGCCCCTCCTTGGTGTTCTCCACCCCAGCCGGCTCCTGTGGGGGCAGGAGGAGACCACCAGTGGTGGAAGAAGAAGAGGAGGAGGAGGAGGAGGAAGGCGAGGCTGCCTTGGGCTTGGTCTGCTGGTCAGCCGGTCTGGGCGGAGCTTCTGCAATCGAGGAGGGGCCATCTGCCGCTGTCCCCACTGGGGGTGTCAGAGACTTCGGGGCAGCAGCCAAGAGGGGGTCCCTGCTGTCTCTGGGGTGCTTTGGGGTGGCTGGAGCATCTCCCGCTGACTAGAAGAGAGAGCAAAAAGAAAGGCAGGGCAATTGGGGGGGGGGGTTTCATAACTGCCTGCAGTGTCCAACTCCACCCCACGGGCAAATTCTACTGGGTGAACTTCTAAACTGCACCCCCCCAGCTGCCCCCTTGACCTTAAAGGCCTCTATGGGTTTCCGGCTAAAAACCCAGCTTCCAAAATCCAAGCACAGAGTTTGCCTTTTCCTTTTGGGAGGGGTGGCTATGAACAAAAATCCCCCCCCCCTCGGAAAAACGAGAGCAGCCTTCTCTCTCGGGAGGCTTCCCAAAGGGCCACTCGCCTTCCAGGGAGCGCGGCAGTGGTGGGCTGCTCCCGATTTGGACCAGTTCTTGGAACCGGCAGCACCAGCAGCGGGAGGCTTCACCCATCCGCCTGGGACGCTTTTGCGCAGGCGCTAACCGGCAGTCAAGGGCCTTGGAGTGTGGCCAAGACGCTTCCCGGAGCCCCTCCCTTCCCCGCCCTTTCGGAGCGCCAATAAAAATATCCCAGGGCTTTTCTTGGGGAGGAAAAGCAGCTCACTTCAAGACCCGGCTGCTCCAAGAGCGGTTTAGAAACAAGGAACCCCCACAAAGGATGTAAGGGTGCCAATATAACGCGGCCTTAGGCTGAATCCAGGGATGAGAAGAAGCCCGGTCACGTCTGACCCTCAGAGGTTGCCGGACAGCCAGTCCAAAAGCCTACTTGGCTCTCCACCAAAACACCCCTGAAGACGCAAAGGAGCCGTGGCTCTTCCGCGAATGGCACTGTCTGCAGCCGGCATGCTGGGCCCCCTCAGGGAGGATCCGGGGCTCATGCGCTGCCCTGACTCTGGCTGCACCACCGCAGGGCAAACCGACCGTGCCGGTGCAGAGGGAAGGGAAGGGCCGAGCTGAAGCCCGGCAGAGGTGCTCTCCACGGCCGTCCCCTCCTTCCCTGGGCTCCCAGCAACAGCCACAGAGCGGCTCTCACACTGGCTGAGGCCAGCCGGGGACTCACCTGTTTTTGGGCAGCAGCGCCAATGTGCACTTGGCAAAACTTGACGGCCTGTTCGAGAGCGGCCGCTTCGTCAACCTGCGGGCAGAAATCACGTTAGGAGCCAAAGGAGACGAATAATAATAATAATAATGATGATGATGATGATGATGATGATAATAATAATAATAATAATGATAATAATTTATTAGATTTGTATGCCGCCCCTCTTTGAGGACTCAGAGTGGCTCACAACTAGTAAAACATCATATACAAATCCAATGTTAAAACAGTTTTCACTTAGATTAATATGTTGATTTAATGAATTAAGAATATATTCTTTTTCTGTATTAAAAATTAACTTCTAAGATGAGAGGGGTAATTGTAACCCCTACTACATGTTAAGTGTTTGTATATGATTTTTATGTAAAATTAATAAAAGTTTATTAAAAAGAAACAGTTTTAAAAACCCTTATTAAAAAAGAATCATACAACCCAAGCAAACCATACATAAACTGAGACAGCTAAGGGTATATCAATTTCTCCATGCCTGGCGACATAGGTGGGTTTTCAAGAGTTTACGAAAGGCAAGGAGGATGGGGGCAGTCCTAATCTCTGGGGGGAGTTGATTCCAGAGGGCCGGGGCCGCCACAGAGAAGGCTCGTCCCCTGGAACCCGCCAGACGACATTCCCGGTCTTCGGGACCGCCTCCTGCCGCACGAATCCCAGCAACCGGTTAGGTCCCACAGAGTCGGCCTTCTTCGGGTCCCGTCGACTAAACAATGTCGTCTGGCGGGACCCAGGGGAAGAGCCTTCTCTGTGGGGGCCCCGACCCTCTGGAACCAGCTCCCCCCTGAGATTAGGATTGCCCCCACCCTCTCTGCCTTTCGTAAACTCCTTAAGACCCACCTCTGCCTTCAGGCATGGGGGAACTAAAACACCTCCCCCTTGCCCATGTTGTTTTGTTGATTGATTGACTGTGTGCCTGTTTTTTATATATATTGGGATTGTTTTATGAAATTACTAATTTTAAATTGTAATTAGATTGGTGGGCATTGGATTTGTTATTGTGTACTGTTTTTTATTATTGTTGTGAGCTGCCCCGAGTTTTCAGAGAGGGGCGGCATATAAATCCAATAAATCTAATCTAAATCTAATCTAAAATACCTTCAGCCCTCCTGCTCAAGATCCCCCAGGACAAGTCTCGGCCACCCCGCCTGGTGGAGTTCCCTCCTAAGAGGGGCCGGGCAGGTTACCCCTGGGGGCCCGGGGTGGTGGTGTTTCTCTTGACGGAAAGAAAGGGCTTGCTTCTGAGACACCCCCACCCCTCTCTCATGGCTGGTGTCCTGGCTTCCGTTCTGGAATGATTTTTGTTTCCGTTGGGACGGTGCTTTGCTTGTTTTATTTAAGGATGATTTTAAGCCTATGTTTTTGTGAAGCCCCCTGGGGTGAAATTAGTGGGCAGAGAGAGCAAGGCCTCTACCGCAGCTGCTTCCCTCCCCTCCCCCGTCCTTGGGGGCGCTCAATCAACCACCAGCTTGACCACGTGCACGAATCAGTTTTGATTAGGGCTTCAGAATTTAGTCTGTTTTGTTCTTGACTTCTTTTTATGGTTATTTGTAATTTACATTGTTGTAAGCTGCCCTGAGTCCTTCGGGATTGGGCGGCATGTAATAATAATAATAATAATAATAATAATAATAATAATAATAATAATAATAATAATAGACATCGCAATCCCAGGAAACAGCAGAATTGAGGAGAAGCAGCTAGAGAAATTAGTGAAATACGAAGATCTAAAAATCGAGCTGCAATGACTCTGGCATAAGCCAGTGAAAGTGGTCCCAGTGGTACTTGGCACGTTGGGCGCAGCGACAAAGGATCTCAACAGACATTTGAAAACCATCGGAATTGACAAAAACTCCATCCGTCAATTGCAAAAGGCCACTTTACTGGGATCGGCAAACATAATTCGCCGCTACATCACTCAGTCCTAGGTGCTTGGGAAGTGCCCGACTGGTGATGAAATACGAAATCCAGCATAGTGATCTCGTTTGCTGTGTTGTATTGACATAATAATTAATAACAACAACAACAACAACAACAACAACAATAATAATAATAATAAATTAGATTTGTATGCTGCCCCTCTCCGAGGACTCAGAGCGGCTCACAACAGGCAATACCTATCTTCTATTCTCTCATTGATTATTTTACCCTATACAGTGGTCCCCCGATCATTGCGAGGGTTCCGTTCCAGGACCCCTCGCAATGATCGGTTTTTCGCGAAGTAGCGCTGCGGAAGTAAAAACACCATCTGCGCATGCGCAGATGGTGTTTTTACTTCCGCAGCGCTAGCGAGGAGCCGAAGATTGGGGTTCCTGGGAAGGGGACTCAGCTGGGAAGTGGCGCTGGGGTTTCCCCACCGCCCACGCAAACTCCTCGCTGCCGCTCCGCCCGCCCTTCGCCCGCCCCCACAGCCGCTCCTCGCTCGCGCCGCTTCCCAGCTGAGTCCTGAAGCCAATTCGCTTCAGGACTCAGCTGGGAAGCGGCGCGAGCGAACGGCGTGTGGGCGGGGCGAAGGGCGGGCGAGCCGCGGGCAGGCAGGCGGCGGACAAGCGGTTCACTCGCGCCGCTCGCTCGCTGCCGCTTCCCAGCTGAGTCCTGAAGCCAATTTGCTTCAGGACTCAGCTGGGAAGCGGCGCGAGCGAACGGCGTGGGCGGGCGAAGGGTGGGCGGCGGGCAGGCAGGCGGCGGACAAGCCGTTCGCTCGCGCCGCTCACTCGTGCCGCTTCCCAGCTGAGTCCTGAAGCCAATTCGCTTCAGGACTCAGCTGGGAAGCGGGCGCGAGCGAACGGCGTGGGCGGGCGAAGGGCGGGCGGCAGCGAGGAGTTTGCGTGGGCGGTGGGGAAACTCCTCGCTGATGCCCGCCGCTCGCCCTCCCGCCAGCAAGAGGGGGAAGACCCAGGGAAGCCGCCCAGCAGCTGATCTGCCCGGCGCCATCTACGCATGCGTGGCCATAGAAAAAAGGGCGCGCATGCGCAGATGGTGTTTTGACTTCCGGGTTGAAAAATCGCCATATAGCCGTTCACAATGATCGGGATCGCAATACCCGGGGGATCACTGTACTCTCTCTTCTATTCTTTCTCTAATTCTATTTCCTCAAAGGTGTCTTCTATTACCTTCATTGTCTATTAGACAAAATAAATAAATAAATAAATAAATTAAATAAATAAATAAATACATCATATACAAATCCAATATTAAAACAGTTTTATAAACCCTTATTAACAAACAATCATACAACCCAAACAGACCATACATAAACCAAGACAGGTAAGGGGTATATCAATTTCCCCATGCCTGGCGACAGATCAATTCATTAAATAAACGTCCGGAGGGAACTACAAGGCCCACCCCCCAAGCCTTTGACTCACTTGCTTGATGAGCATGTAGGTCTCAGACATGATCTTCTCGATCTTGCCCAGGTCGTAGGTCATGACCTTCTGCCCTTGCTGCCACACGCGGTAGGCGTCCAGGAGGAGGGTCTTCCCGGACTCCGTGTCCCCAGCCAGCTTCCTCTTCCGGCTGGGCTTCTGGCCGGGCTCCTCGGTGGGGCCGACCTGGCCCTTTCCGGCCTCCAGCCGCTGGTGCTTAGAGCTGATGCTCAAGTCCTCCAGTGACAGCTCGGCTGTGCTGCGGCTCTCAGGGGCCCCTGTCCTTGCCGGTCCCGGGCAGAGGGCGCTTGGGCAGGCTCAGGAGACAGAGGGGAGGCCTCCCATTTTTTCAGGCTCAGCGGCAAAGGGGTCGCACTCCATGGGCTCGGCAGGGCCCGGTGGAGGCGCTTCCTTTATGGTCTTTCCCCGGCCTGCCCTCGTCCGACTCCATGGTAGCGAGAGGTTGGTCCCGGCCCTCCTCCTGGGCCCGCATCTTCCGTGCCGTAGGGCAGCCTGCTGGACGAGGCTGCCTTGTGGGGCAGGGCTTCCTGGCCCTCCTCTGCACTGGCCTTGTGAAAGACGCCCGTGGTCATCCTTGCCTCCAAACCGTCGCAGTCCCCGGCCGCTTGGCTCTTCGGAGACCTTCAAGGCAAACAGAGTTAGTGGGCTGAACGTCCAGGAGTCTGCATCACAGGCGGCGCGGCAAGACTTACCTCGGTGAGCTCATGCACATGTCCCTCCAGCACCATCACGGTGAGAACAAAGGCGCGCTGGGCAAGGACCTGGCGATCCGCATCCCGCAAGTATTTCCTGCGGTTGGGAAAGGAGGAGGATAATAATAATAATAATAATAACAACAACAACAACAACAACAACTTATTAGATTTGTATGCCGCCCCCTCTCCGAGGACTCGGAGCAGCTCACAACAAACAATACAATATACAAATCCAATATTAAAACCCTTATTAAGAACAATCATGCAATCCAAACAAATAATACATAAAGCGAAACAACCGAGGGGTATATCAATTTCCTCATGCCTGGCGACATAGGTGGGTTTTCAGGAGTTTACGAAAGGCAAGGAGAGTGGGGGCAAGTCCTAATCTCTGGGCGGAGTTGATTCCAGAGGGCCGGGGCTGCCACAGAGAAGGCTCTTCCTCTGGGTCCTGCTAGAAGACATTGTTTGGTCGACGGGACCTGGAGAAAGCCAACTCTGTGGACCTAATTGGCCGCTGGGATTTCTGCGATAGAAGGCGGTCCCGGAGGTATTCTGGTCCAATGCCATGAAGGGCTTTAATAGGTCATAACCAATATTTTGAATTGTGACCGGAAACTGATCAGCAGCCAGTGCAGGCTGTGGAGTGTTGACGAGACATGGGCATATCTAGGAAAGGTAGCAGAAATCTAGAGAAGCTGCCCATCCTCATTTCAAGGGGATCCAAGCTGCCCACCACACACAACAGGTTGCACCACCGCCCTTCTCCCAGGCCCCCCCTTGCAGAGCAGCGATAAGGGGAGGTTAAAACCACACGTTTGGGTGTTTATTTATTGTTTTGCTTCTTTGGGGTTCTCAGCTCAGGAAGACACAAGGAAGCCTGCCTTTGGTTTTGTGAATGCTACCGAGAAGGGCTTCCCTCCTCCTCCCCGTAGGGGCAGCTCTGGGACTGAGGAGCCCCTTTGCACAGGGAGAAACTCCCCCCCTCTCCCCATGGCACCGGACCAGGGTATCTCCGAGACCGCCTTCTGCCGCACGAATCTCAGCGACACGGTTAGGTCCACACAGAGTTGGCCTCCTCCCGGGTCCCGTCAACTAAAACAATGTCGTTTGGCGGGACCCAGAGGAAGAGCCTTCTCTGTGGCGGCTCCGACCCTCTGGAATCAGCTCCCTCCATTAGATTAGAACTGCCCCCACCCTCCTTGCCTTTCATAAACTCCTTAAAACCCACCTTTGTCATCAAGCGTGGGGGAACTGAAACATCTCCCCCTGCCTATGTAGTTTTCTGTGTATGATATGACTGTATGTATGTTTTTTATATATTGGGGTTCTTGTTTTTTAGACTTTTTAAGTGTATTATTGTTATTTTAGAGTTTAACTATTAGATTTGTCATTATATATTGTTTTTATCATTGTTGTGAGCTGCCCTGAGTCTACGGAGAGAGGCGGCATACAAATCTAATAAATAATAATAATAATAATAATAATAATATGGAAGCCCAAGGGAGCAGGGCACTCACTTTCCCCTGGTCGGGGGTCCTCTGCAGCATAGAGGAGATTTTCAGCAAGGTGGGGTAATC
This sequence comes from Erythrolamprus reginae, assembly GCF_031021105.1. Taxonomy (NCBI): domain Eukaryota; kingdom Metazoa; phylum Chordata; class Lepidosauria; order Squamata; family Dipsadidae; genus Erythrolamprus; species Erythrolamprus reginae. The sequence goes on along the minus strand of NC_091959.1, from coordinate 36,156,302 downwards.
CCTGAGCTGGGACAGCACGTTCAGCAGCAGGACGATGGAGCGGTTCATATGGGAGGCAAAACTTCCTGGGACGGTCGATTTCATCCACGGGGATGCGCCATATGCCCTGTCCAGAGAGCCAGGGGAGGAAGAGAGCAGTCACTCAGGGGAGGGGACCCATTTTTCCCTTGTCACCTGTAGGATCCTGGTGCCTCCTGGATAGGGGGCCTTCCAGCCTCCGCCAGGGAGAAAACCTGCACACCGCTACCCAAACTTAAAGAGGCGAAGGGAGGGGAGGCTTCTGGTTATTTGGCTCCCAGGTAACCAGGTCAATGGTGGAAGAAACAGGCAAGACCCTCGACCACAGAGTGGGGGCCAGGAGGGGAAGTCATGGAGATGGACGGGGGCAGCTGAGGACGGCCCTTCAAGGCTTCCCCAAAGGGCTTTGCTGTGGCCGGTGCGGAGCCTCCAGTCCCCGAAAGGCCTCGGTACCCCCCCCCCCCCCCCCAAAGTCAGGCCACCTCCGGGCGCGTCGGCTCCTCCAGCATCCCCGAGCAGCCAGAAGCGGCCGCCAAAGCGCGTCCGGCACTGAACCGGAGCCGCCCAGGAAGGGAAGCGAGCGCGGCGGGGGCCGAGACCGGCCTAGCGGCCCTTCTTCAGCCGCCCAGCTCACCATTTCGGAGGGAAGCGAAGAGCGCCCCGCCGCCCCCGTCAGTCCCCCGAAGAGCGGCGGCGAACGGTCGAGGCGCGGCCATGGGAGGGGGGGGGTTCTACTGGCGGCCGCCTCCCGCCCCCGCGGCCGCTTCCGGGGGGTCCTCCCGTGCGGGGCTCGGAGGAGGAGGGAACCCGCGCCGTTCCCTTCCGCGCCCGCCCAGCGCAGCTTCCCGGGACCGGCCCGCCAGGCCCCCTCCCGCGCGCCGCCTACCTGCCCGGCAGAGCCGCCCCCCACCCGCCGCGCCGCCCCCCGCTGGAGCCGAAGGCGGCCGGCGCTGCGCTCTGTCTGCCCGCCGCTACAAGGCCCGCTGCTGCCGCCTCTTCCTCCCCCCCGGGAGACGCCGCCTTCCCGAGGCCCCCGGGGCGCTCCTCCCACCCCCGCCGCACCTGCTCGGCGAAGGCGGCTGCGTGCCGGCGGCCCCTTTCCCCGCTGCTCTCCGAGCGCCGCTCGGGGAGGAAGGCAGCCGCCCAGCCCGGAGAACCTCCTGAGAGCGAGGCCGCTGCCATCGCGGCGCCGGGCGACCCGGGAGCAGCTGTAGTGGGGCCGCCCTCGCCCAGCCTGCCGCAGCCCCCCTCAAGCCAGCCCGGAGGAGCCCCCCGCTGTCGGCGGGAATGGAGGGCAGAAGCGGCCCCGCATCCGGCCGGTCCAAGGTCCTTCTCAGGGGCCGCCCCCCCCCGCGCCCCCCCTTCTCCCTGGCCCTGAAGCGGGGAAGGCAGCCGGCCTCCCCCTGGCCAGGCGGGTAAGCCGGGCACTGCAGGGCCCCGCCGGGCTTTCAGCTCCGTGTGGCCTCTATCCCCAGTTGAAGAGCGGCCTCCTCCTCCTCCCTCCAGAGCAGCTCCGTTTCCACAACGTTCCCGGGAGCTGGTTATGTGGGGGTCCCAAAGGCCCCCTCCCGGGAGGGAGCACCAGGCCCCCTAGGGGGAGAAGGGGCCCCCATCACAGCCTGCTCCCTCAGACCCTGTGGAAGCCGTCAGAAATGTCCCTGGAGCCAGGACAGAGAGCCGCCAGCAAGGGGGTCCTTCTCCGTCAGCACCCTCCAGGCTCAGAGAAGCCCCTCGAGCAAGATGAGGGGCCTTGAGGGGGGTGTCTTGCAGGCTGTGGGGGCCGACCTGTGCCCTCTGGCCTGGGCCTCCACTTGAGCTGAAGGGAGGAGTCCCATGTTGGGCTCTCTAGGGGAAGTGTTTCCCCCACCTTGGCAACTTGAAGATATCTGGACTTCAAACTCCCAGAATTCCCCAGCCAGCGAATGCTGGCTGGGGAATTCTGGGAGTTGAAGTCCAGATATCTTCAAGTTGCCAAGGTGGGGAAACACTGCCCTAGGGAAACCTCTGGACCCATCCCCCAAGAGCCCCCCCCCCCAGGGTACAAATGGCCTCCCCCCCCTCCTGTCTGTGTGTACCTGACAGAAGCCTCCTGTGGCACCAAGCGGTGCTACTTTCCTCCCGCAGGGGGCCCTTCCACGAACTGGACCTCAGGCCAGAGTTGGAGAGGCTCCTCATACAACTTTCAAGGGGGTTTTTAGCTTCCCATCATGAGTTCCTCTGCAGTGTGGAAGGGCCTTGTTCCACAGGAGGAGAGAAAGGAAGGCTGCTCGGGCTGAAGGAAACACCCCCACCCCCCTCCCTGGAGTGACAGGCCGGACACAGCTGCCCAAGCCGTTCCCCCCCCCCCCCCTGCCGCCAGAAGGGGGGCAGCTCCAGAGAGGCAGGCGGAGAGGCCTAGCCTGCCTTGAAGCAAAGGAAAGCAGCCTTTCTTGGGGAAGGGCAGAGCGAGCCCCCCCCCATCTTCCCTGCAGCGGGGGGGGGGGCACCCACTTACGTTGAAGAAGTTGGTCTTGTTCCTCTCGCAGAAGAGCCCCTGTGCCGGCATGTGGCTCAGCTGCTGCCAGGGGAGATTGCTGCCCAGCAGCACGTTGCGAGCCCACGGCAGGTTCTGTACAGGACAGAGTGCAAGGGAAGAACACCGGGGGTTGCCAAGAAGCGGCGGCGGCTGCAGCCCCTCTTTCCAGCCCCCCCCCCCGCCCAGGGGCCACCTCTTCCCCTAACGCCCCCCCACTTCCCCCTCCCTGGGCCAGGCTGAAAAGTGGGGCACACGATCAGAGCCTCTCCTCCGTGGCAGAGCCAGGCCCAGCAAAAAGCCTCCCTCCACCCCAGGGGTCCCAAAGATGCTTTGCACTCCCAGTCCTGCTCCTGGCCGCTAAGAGGAAGGCGGGTGGGGTTTCGCCCCTCCCGCACCAAACGGCTGGCCTGTTCCTTGGTGCAGAAGGTCCCCCTGCCTGGAAGGGGGCGGCAGGGGCAATGGGGGGGGGCTGGGGGGACACCACCTTCTTTTGAGGGTGTCCACAGCTCTCCCTGCTTGGCCCAATATTGGTTTTAATGGTGGCTAGCAATAGGGGTGGGGGGAGTCAGGGGTAGGGGGGCAACACAAGTACTGAGCCTCCTGTGGCTGGGAACATGCCCCACCCGCTCGGCCTGGATGCTCCTGCGTTGAGATGTACAGGGGGAGCTCTCTTCCCATATATTGATAACCTATACTGATGACCCTGGGTACGTTTTAAAATTGAAATCCATTTTTTATTCAAGAGCAAGGCAACCCAGATTGGAAAAAGCTTCTCCCTTCCCTCTGAAAGGAACCAAAAAAGAAAGAAATCCAAAGAAAACGGAGGAAGCTTTGTCAAACATCTGCTGGTATGTAGATGGGGTGGACAGAAAAATGGAAACCTTTGACTTTTTGGCATATGGCAAACTTGACATATTTTTATGATTTTTTAAATTCTGTTATTTGATATGTTTTTTTAAACTACCTTTTTTTTTTTTTTTACAGAAATTTAAGGAAATTGGTTATAACCTTCTAGAAATGGCAGAACTCTGACTTTCAAAGAGGCCAAATTGTTGGTGCTTGAATGGCAGGCGCTAGTGTAACAGAAAGTGCCCAAATGTTTGGCGCTTCAAGAGGTCATGTCTCAAAAGTCATGACTGCTTTTGAAAGAGAAGGGGAAACTCCCTCAGCCAAGCAGAAGGTCTGGTCGAAAGTCGAAGTTGTCCGAGAGACCGTCGGGCTCTAAAGCGAATTGTTAGAGTGGATCGCAAGACCACAGCTCTTAAAATCACAGCAGAGCTCAATAGACACGCACAGAACCCAGTTTCCACAAAAACTGTTCAAAGGGAGCTTCACAAATCTGGATATTTTGATGATTTTTCAAGGTGTTTCCATTTTTCTGTCCATCCCCTGTCCATCTAACAGTAATTTTCTTGAGACTAGACCCAAATCTGGATTTCCATTTTTGTGTCCACCCCCTGTATGTCAAAAGCAAAGCCAGGCTTCCAGCCATCTTCTATAAATTATTTCCTTTGGAGACTAGGTTTCTAGTCCTTAAAGGGCCCTTGCAAGTTAATAATCTTGGACGAGCACAGTCACGGGAGCAGGAAGTCGGCAGAGGCGCTTTGCTGGCCCCTCACCACTGGCACAACTGCCTTTCTTGGATGCCTCAGCCCCCCCCCCCCCCCCCATTTTGGAGCTGAATCCAACTCTGGTGACTGTCCTGGCCTTGTGACCCCCACCCACCCATTTGCAAACCCCTTCCCCCCCCACTACCTTATGGGTGGGGCTGCAGGCGTAGAGGCAGGCCAGGCGGTAGAGGCTCTTGTAATGCTGGGGGAAGCGGCTGAGACAGAGGTGGAAGGCGGCGATGCAGCGCTCGGTCAGGAAAGTGCGCTGCTCCTCCAGGTCGGTGGGAAGGCCCTGGGCGAACTGGCTGGGGCAGAGGGGCTCTGCCGATCTCTTGGGATCCCCCTGGGGCAGCGGGGCAGCAGAGGCTCTGGAAGGTCCCTGGGGAGGGGGCTTCTGCTCTGCAGCACGGCAGGCGTCAGGGGTGTCTCCCGGCTTCCCTAGAGGGGCCAGGAAATAGGCACGGTCACCCTTAGACGCCCCGAGTCTTCGGAGAGGGGCGGCATATAAATCTAATAAATAATATAATAAATAATAAAAAAGGAGCCCCTTCCCCAAACAGTGCAATAATAATAATAATAATAATAATAATAATAATAATAATAATAATAATACAGTAATAATAATATCTCAGGGACCGCCTTCTGCCGCACGAATCCCAGCAACCAGTTAGGTCCCACAGAGTTGGCCTTCTCCGGATCCTGTCGACTAAACAATGTCGTCTGGCGGGACCCAGAGGAAGAGCCTTCTCTGTGGCGGCCCCGACTCTCTGGAACCAACTCCCCCCAGATATCAAAGTTGCCCCCACCCTCCTTGCCTTTCGCAAGTTCCTTAAAACCCACCTCTGTCATCAGGCATGGGGGAATTGAAATTTTCCCTTCTCCCCTAGGCTTATAGAATTTATACATGGTATGCTTGTATGTATGATTGGTTCTTTAAATTGGGGGTTTTTAGATTATTTTTAATATTAAATTTGTTTACATTGTCTTTTTTATTGTTGTTAGCTGCCCCGAGTCTTTGGAGAGGGGTGGCATACAAATCAAATCAAATCAAATCAAATCAAATCAAATCAAATCAAATCAAATCAAATCAAATCAAAAAATCAATCAATCAATCAATCCCTTGGATCCAGCATACCCAAATCCCCAACCGCGCTGTAGATAGGCAGGAGGAGAACCGAGGGGCATCCCCGGCCCCAGCCTCGGCTTTTCACCTCTGGCAGCGGAAGGCCAGGACGGAGCCCGAGGCCCGGAAGGAAGCTCCAGCCTTGCTCCACTTACCCCTGTCCTCTGCGGGTGCCAGGCTCTCTTTCCCAGGTGGTGCTGCTGTGGTGCCCGAGCAGGTAGCCAGGGGCCTCCCCTCGGAAAAAGCCTTCTTACTGCTGTCCGGGAAGCTGGCCAGATCCATAAAGGTGTCCTGGGTGGAATTGGAGTCCGAGAGCCCCACAGCTGTGCTGTCCTGGCTCCTGTCTGCGCAGGAGAAACGGGGAGGGGATGGGGGGGAAGTGAGATTGTTGCTTTGGCAGCTCTGTCCCCCCTCCCCTATTTTCAGACAGCGGCTGCTATCACCTACCCCCCACCCCCACCCCATTTCAGCATTCGGTTTCCAGTAAGCGCAAAAAGTAACAATCCACTCAATTGTTCCACCCCGCAAGCTCTGTTCTTGCAGCCCACTAACACTTCTTCCTATAAATTTAAAACTTTCAGCTAGAAGTGATAGCAGCTGCAGGGCTCTTTTGAAAGTTCTTAGCGTTCAGGTGACTGTGGCAATCTGCTGCAGCAAAGCCAAAGGCCTTGGGGCTCCTTAAACATGGAAGCGGCTATTGCACTGTTTGGGGAGGGGGTTCCTTTTAATCCGATGACCGAATTTATCCTCAATTAGTAAACTACATAAAAGACGTGCACAGTATGGCAAGCAATGAGAGGGACATTTAAAACTCATGAGGAAATGATGATCATGAAAGGGTGACTTGAGAACTCATGTTAGTACATGGTGCTCACCAGTATTTGGGGTTGCCCTGTATGTAAACTACCAATTGTAGTTTGTACCTTTATAGATGCAATATACCTTTAAGGACTTTGGCTGGTTTGCCACAAGAGGCGGCAGCACTCTCTCCTGATTATGATGCTGGAGAGCTCATTCATTATTTGCCTTGGTGCTGCTATGTGTGGTTTGTTGTTTATTTCTACTTTGGGCTTGTAAATATGTATATATGTAAATAATACTTGTTTAGCATACTAAGTCTGTGCCGTTACTGGCTGTATCACACATCCACACTCTTACCAAAAACTCTGCGTATGTCGAAGGTCTCGCAGCCTAGACATACAGTAGTACCTCTAGATACGAGCTGCTCCACATGCGAGTATTCCAAGTTACGAGCCACGACGCGAGCGAAATTTCTGTTCGACACCTGAGCTCAAATTCAGGATACGAGCCGAGCTTCCACTAGGTGGCGCAAGAACCGTTGCTTCTGGTTATCTCGGCGTGAAAAACAAAGTCTAAAGGCATTCGTTCGAGATGCGAGTTGACCGACTTACGAGCTCGGGTCTGGAACGAATTAAACTCGTATGTCGAGGTACCACTGTACCAACACCATACCCGAGGACAGCCGAGGAGCTACAGAATGGGAAGTCGTCCTGACAGAGCAGAGAGATCGTAAATGTCTGGCGTTAGGAAGCAAATGGCAACCCACGTGTGCTAAGCTGGTTCTGGAAACGCTGAGCTCATCTCCCTCCACCGCATGATCCTCAGCAAGCATCCATGCCGCTGTCACCCAAAATGCCTTCCTAGTGTTTCAATGAATAATCCTTAGTTTCCCAAGGGCTAAAGGAGGTCTAAGATGGGGTTCCCCTCCTACAAAGAATAGTGAAGACACACACACCTGTAGGGCTGCTCAGTTACAGGTGCACCTGTTGCGACCCTATTTGGACTGGGGGTCACTACTCACAGTCACTCATGCCCTCATCACCTCGAGGCTCGACTACTGTAACGCTCTCTACATGGGGCTACCTCTGAAAAGTGTTCGGAAACTTCAGATTGTGCAGAATGCAGCTGCGAGAGCAATCATGGGCTTTCCCAAATATGCCCATGTTACACCAACACTCCGCAGTCTGCATTGGTTGCCGATCAGTTTCCGGTCACAATTCAAAGTGTTGGTTATGACCTATAAAGCCCTTCATGGCATCGGGCCAGAATATCTCTGGGACCGCCTTCTGCCGCACGAATCCCAGCGACTGGTTAGGTCCCACAGAGTTGGCTTTCTCCGGGTCCCGTCGAATAACAATGTCACTTAGCGGGACCCAGGGGAAGAGCCTTCTCTGTGGCGGCCCCGGCCCTCTGGAATCAACTCCCCCCAGAGATCAGAATTGCCCCCACCCTCCTTGCCTTTCGTAAACTTTTAAAAACCCACCTCTGCCGTCAGGCATGGGGAAATTGAAATATATTCCCCAGGCCTATATAATTTATGTATGGTGTGTTGTGTGCATGTTTTTTAAATTATGGGTTTTTAACTTCGTATTATTAGATTTGTATTGTACATTGTTTCTACCACTGCTGTGAGCCGCCCCGAGTCCACGGAGAGGGGCGGCATACAAATTTAATAAATAATTTTTTAAAAAAAAGCCTTCTTAGCGTTTCAATGAATAATCCTTAGTTTACAAAGGGCTAAAGGAGGTCTAAGATTGGGTTCCCTTCCTACAAAGAATAGTGAAGACACAAACACCTGCCAGGCTGCTTAGTTATGGGCAGTCAGGTATGAGCAAACAGATCCAACCCTTTAGAGCAGAGGTCTTCAAACTTGGCAACTTTAAGACGTGTGGACTTCAACTCCCAGCATTCTCCAGCCAGCTCTGCTGGCTGGAGAATTCTGGGAGTTGAAGTCCACACGTCTTAAAGTTGCCAGGTTTGGTGACCCGTGCTTTAGAGTTTCAATTGGCTGGTTTCCCACTCAGGCCTAGAAGAGGAGAAGGCAGGCCGTTTGCAGGTGGTTAAAAGACGAGATCAGGTTCGAGGCAGGGAAATGATCATTTTTAGTTGTGGCTGGACTAAACACACACAGATTGATATGGACAGGAGTATTTCCCCCATGCATTATTTTTCCTGGTGAAAATTCATTCAGTCTGTCCTGACACTAGGAAACAAAAGATGTGATTTTATTTAAAAAAATGGGTGGTCTGTGGGGAGAATGTCCTGGGACATTGAGGAAAGGAGCTGATGGAAAGTTTGGAAGGAGGGGTGAGAAAAAGTCTACGGAGAGGGGCGACATACAAATTTAATAAATAAACAAACAAACAAACAAATAAAGCAATCCAATTGGAACTCAATCCAGTTCAACACAGGGTAGCGCCCCTATTAAGGGAAGAAATCTTACTTTTTCGTCAGAATCGCATTGACGCAACAAATTGCTGCCACAAGAATTAAAAACTGGGGGAAATGGATTTGGCAGCCTGTCGCAAGACAACATAACACTTCCGCTCAGAATTAAATGTCAGATTTTGGCAGACCTCCACTTATTCTGTCATTTTTGACAACTGCTGATCCAGTAATGATATATACCTTTTATTTCCTGTGAGTCAGGAAAGTGGAAGTGATGGAGCTAATTGTCTGATTTGGCTCTGCTATTTCTTGGTTGATCAACACAACCAGAGGAGGAAAAAGTCATTAAGAAACAGGGGGAATTTAGTAAGTGGTAAACTGGTTCTGGTGGAACTTTGTTGTGGAAAGTGCTTCCTATAAGAAGGAATCCTCCCTCTAGCTCCTCGGAGCTCAATGGCAGTGAATAAAATCTGGGAGAATTGGCTTCATCCCTCTGAAATTTGCCTACAAATTGAAAGTTTTGTATAAACACTAGGAAATATTATAAAAGTGCTCGTCGGGGAAATAAGAGCATCAAAGAATGAAAGCAGAGAAATTTATATCAGCATAAGGATAGCAGCTGCAATCTTTAGGAGATGTGGAGATAGTATCGGGTCCCTAGAAAATTAGAATACCAAGAGGTATCCTGACGTGGCTGAGCACCATGGGATCGCCCTCCTCCTAAATCTGCATTGGTTGCCGATCAATTTCCGGTCACAATTCAAAGTGTTGGTTTTGACCTACAAAGCCCTTCATGGCATCGGACCAGAATATCTCCGGGACCGCCTTCTTCCGCACGAATCCCAGCGACCGATTAGGTCCCACAGAGTTGGCCTTCTCCGGGTCCTGTCAACTAAACAATGTCGTTTGGCGGGTCCCAGGGGAAGAGCCTTCTCTGTGGTGGCCCTGGCCCTCTGGAACCAGCTCCCCCCTGAGATTAGAACTGCCCTCACCCTCCTTGCCTTTCGTAAACTCCTTAAAACCCACCTCTGCTATCAGGCATGGGGGAATTGAGATAACTTCCCCACGCCTATACTGTTTATGTATGGTATATTGTGTGCATGTTTTTTAAATTATGGGTTTTTAGCTTTCTAATTATTGAATTTGTACTATATATTTTTTTTCTGTTGCTGTGAGCCACCCTGAGTCTGCGGAGAGGGGGCGGCATAATAATGTAATAAATAAATAAATAAATAAATAAATAAATCGTCAGATAGAATACGCTGAAGAAAAGATTGCTAATTGTAGAAGTTGTTTCTTCCCACCTAGTCAATTTCACTATTATTGGGCTCACAGGCCTGTCACTATCCCAGCATGGTGGGCCCTGGCATTAGATTAGATACCCACCAATCCTAGGGATTGGTGCCTGCAAAGGGTTGGTATTTTTGCACATCCTTCATGTCTGTTGGGTGATTTCCAAGGATTCACTTTAAGGGTCTGTCTTCATCCTGCAGGGGAAATTCCCAAAGGTTTTAGGGTCACAGAGGACAGAGATTTAAGAGGAGAGTCTCCCATCTGTTTTTTGTTTTTAAAAATCTCACCAGCTGCGCGGAACAATTTTATGTGAGCCTCACATTGTGGCAGAAATCCCCAAATCCCCTCCCTGTGGTGGAACTCTGCTGAGCAACATGGGAATGCTACGCGAAGGGCACAATGGAAGGACTACCTGCAGAGGGAAGCTCACTGGCCCAGGAGAATTTATTGAATGTCTTGGGTATGTGTTTGAATTTTTTTTTAATGATCTCGTCTTTTCTGTCCATGGTCGTAATACAGTTTTGATGTGATGTCAGTTTGGGGCCCTTTGATTCAGCCGTGGTGGACAAAAAGGATCTGACAGTCCAACAACAACCAAAAAAGGATCGTTGAAACAGTCAGGCTTTAGTTCATCCGGACCGGGATCCATCGGTCCCAGCTCTTCGATTTGGGCACCCCAAAACCGAACGTCTAATTTTGACTCCGCTTCAAGGTTTCCTGGAGCAAATTGCCACACCTATTTTCAATACAACGGCCGGCCCGGTTTGGGTATAAGTCAGGCCTGTTCGTCTCAGGGCTGTGTTTCTCAATCTAGAACGTTTGAAGATGAGTGGACTTCAACTCCCAGAATTCCCAAGCCACTAAAGCCCATTTTCAAGCTGCCAAGCTTAATAAACTTTGCCACAGGGGATGGAATTAATTCAGCAAATGGACTTCTCTGTTAGCCACAGTTCTCTCCCCCCCCCCCCCCCGAAATATAACTAACTTATGCATATTTAAAACAGCTGCTCAGGAAAAGAATAAACAGAAACGGATTCAGCAGGAAAGCAAGAGGGGAGGGGGGCAAGTCTATCCAGCCATCCCAATGCAGGAAGCAGCAGCTGAACCTAGAAGGCTGTGGCCATTGTGGGCTTTCCCAACATTTGCACAGCCAAATCGTCGGTTGCAGCTGTGACGATCAAGCAAGCCGTGATGGGCAACACAAGCAGGCAAGGAAAGTCGTTTTTAAACAGGGTTAGGGCAACACAGGCAATATTGGTTACAAAAGCATGAAACACAGCAGAAACGAACAAGAACGGCCATGATTGAGAGGACAAAGGCACAAAATGACACGAATGACACTGGATCCCCTGGAATATCCTCCGTAAATTCAAAGGCCCAGGGTTCCCTGAAAAACCAATAGGAACACGGCCAAGCCAAGCTGCCTGTCCGCAGGCGTCCACTTCTGTGTCCTGGCCTTATCCACGGGGCTGGGCCCGACGGCTGACCTGGGTCAGAATCAAGATGGCCATAAGGAAGAGGCTGCCTGAAAGTCGGGGCCTTTCCATGTTCAAACCAGAGGGGAGCACTGCAGAGGCAACAATAGGAGTTTTTCCTTCCCTGCCCGTCGGCAGGCCACCCCCTCCCCTAATTCTCCTTGATTAAGGATTCAAAGACACTGATTCTTGGCGTGGCCCAATGATGCTGCCCATCCCTCTGAAAGAGCAGGGATTCCGCCTCATTTTCTGCGTCTAAGCTGCTCTATCGCCTTCGATCTGTTCAGCTGAAATTCTGATGCTATGGAGATGGTCTTCTCAAATTGCAGAAGGGGGCTGATACTACTAAGACACTAGGCCTGCTAGTGAACTGGCCGATAGGGCAATGGGGCGTGAGGCAAGGTGACCAGACTCCCACTTTTGGTGGGACAGTCCATATTTTTAATAATTTGTGGGGTTTTTAAAAAGTCCCGATTTTCTTATCTGAGCTGGACGGCCCAGAGCAAATAAAGGGCTTCCTTTCTCTGGGAACTGGGAGAGGGAATAAACTTCTCCCAGTGCCCAGAGAAAGGAAGCACTTTATTCACTCCGGATGGCTCGGAACGAATAAAGCGCTTCCTTTCTCTGGGCACTGGAAGGGGGAAGCTTCTCCCACCACCAAGAGAAAGGAAGTGCTTCCCATTAAGGGGTGGCCGGTCAATCTTGGGATGGAGCGCAGCCCCTGCTTAGAAAAGCGGAGGAAGGATGAAAGCAGTGATGGTTTCGGGGATGCCATGGAAGAGCGAGGGTCCTTTTCCCACCTGGTACGGCACGGTTCCCAAGAAGACTAGACCAAATTTTTAATAAGGACCTCCCCCACCCTCCAATCAATGGTGTCCCTCTTTACCAATTTTAAAATCTGGTCACTTTAGAGCAGTGTTTCCCAACCTTAGCGACTTGAAGATATCTGGACTTCAACTCCCAGAGTTCCCCAGCCAGCATTCGCTGGCTGGGGAATTCTGGGAGTTGAAGTCCAGATATCTTCAAGTCGCCAAGGTTAGGAAACACTGCCTTAGAGTGAGGCCATGAAGCAACCAAGTCATCTTCTGCAGCTGGCTGGTGGACGTGGGGATTGAGGGCCATTTGATTGAGGCAGAAAGTCCCTCCCTGCGGGCGGCCAGCCAGATCTCAACCCTTCGGACTCACCCAGCCCTAGTGACGCTGTGGAGGTGATGAATCACGCCTGCAGCCGGTCATGGATTGGATGAGACAAGAAGCCGGCCTTCCTCCCGTCTTCTGAGCTGCATCCAAATCCCGCATGGATTGCAGGCAACACGTGATCAATCCGTGACGGGCTTTCTCGGATTTCCAGGAGCATTTTCCTATCCTTCGTTTCTATGTAGGCCCTGGCTCACTTTGGGTTAATCTCTCTCTCTCTCAGCACAACCTACATCATAAAACTTTCATGGGGGGGGGGGGGGAGAATGAGAGGAGTGCTTTGTACGTCTTGGTGAACTACAGCACAAAAGGCAGATATGTACAGGGGTGGACACAAAAATGGAAACACTTAGACTTTTTGGCATCATCATGTTTGAACATGTTCAAATCAATCAAAACTTGACATATTTTAATGTTGTTTTTTAAAATTCTGTTATTTGATATGTTTTTTTAAACTACCTTTTTTTTTTACAGAAATTTAAGGAAATTGGTTATATAACCTTCTAGAAAGGGCCGATCTCTCAGACTTTCAAAGAGGCCAAATTGTTGGTGCTCGAATGGCAGGTGCTGGAGTAACAGAAAGGGCCCGAATGTTTGGCGTTTCAAGAGGTCATGTCTCAAAAGTCATGACTGCTTTTGAAAGAGAAGGGAAAAAGTCCTCAGCCAAGCACAGGTCTGGTCAAAAGTTGAACTTGTCTGAGAGAGATCGTTGGACTCTAAGGGGAATTGTTAGAGCGGATCGCAAGACCGCAGCTCCTAAAATCACTGCAGAGCTCAAGAGACACGTACAGAACCCAATTTCCACAAAAACTGTTCGAAGGGAGCTTCACAAATCTGGATATTTTGATGATTTTTCAAGGTGTTTCTATTTGTTTGTCCATTTTTTTGGCATCATCATGTTTGAACATGTTCAAATCAATCAAAACTTGACATATTTTAATGTTGTTTTTAAAATTCTGCTATTTTATATGTCCACCCCTGTACATCTAACAGTAATTTTCTTGAGACTAGACCCTCACCACCCCAGGCCCTTCTGCTCCTAGGAAGACCCAGCTAAGAAAAGCAGCCCCAGCCCCTCCCCTAGGCTCTAGGGCTCCTAATGATCTTCTACAACCACATTTTTTAAATCTCTGATCCATAGATCAGTGTTTCCCAACCTTGGCAACTTGAAGATATCTGGACTTCAACTCCCAGAATTCCCCAGCCAGCATTCGCTGGCTGGGGAATTCTGGGAGTTGGAAGTCCAGATATCTTCAAGTTGCCAAGGTTGGGAAACACTGCCATAGATAACTCCTAAGTATTTATGGTCAGCTGAAACACTCCCCTTTCCCCCTCCATGGCTTGGTGGTCATTGCCTCCCAACTGTGGAAGTTCCACAGTTCCTGAGACCTGGCAAAATCCACCTATCCACTGGCCCTGCTCCGAGAGGGTCCCCAAGAACACCCCTGGAAAACCTCTGACTTAAAGGGGCCACTCGTTTGTTGTTGCTTCTAGCATGAGCCGCTTGGATTGAAGGAGTTATAGCTCAACCTTCCCAATAGTGCAAGAGAGGCCTATCGTGTTCCAGAAGAGAAGGCTTTTCAGAAAGATTGATGGGGCGACCATGGACAAAGAAATGAGACAATGGGTAGACGGTGGCAGAAACGCCAAGCAAAAGCTTCTCTCAAAGGGAAGTGGAGCAGGAGAGGCATCCCAGTGAATGGGCCCGGGTCCACCAACGGTCAAACGTCCAGCGCTCTGGGCCAAATTATTCCAAAAGGGTGAGATGGGATTGGTCACCCAGATCCTCTTAGGGAATACAGTGGTAGCTCATGATACGAACTTAATTGGTTCCAGGAGGAGGTTCGTAAGGTGAAAAGTTCGTAAGACGAAACAATGTTTCCCATAGGAATCAATGTAAAAGCAAATAATGCCTGCAAATCCTTCAGGAAAATCCCAAACTTTAGAAGGAAGGTGAACAGAGGGCAGGGAGGAGCAGCTAAAGGGGGCGGGTGGAAGAAGCAAGGCTAGGCTAAAGGGTGAGTGGGAAGGAAGAAAGGCAAGGGGGCCGCCCCTCCCTTTTCTTTCTTCAAAAGACACCCTTTCAGTGCCTACAAACACGCTGTTCTCCTAGTTATTTAAATGCAGTCTTTTCCCCCTCCAGGCCGCCCCTCCCTTTTCTTTCTTCAAAAAAGGGGGGGGAAAAGAAACCCCTTCATCCCAGCAGCAGCGGCTTGGGTTCGTAAGGTGAAAATAGTTCGGAAGAAGAGGCAAAAAAATCTTAAACACCGGGTTCGTATCTTGAAAAGTTCGTTAGAAGAGGCGTTCGTAAGATGAGGTACCACTGTATTTGCAAGAAGGTTCCTAAGTAGGCATCTATCATTAGTGGGTGGAGGACACCACCTCCAGCTATGAGTGAATGCCACAAACGAACAGGTGACCCGACGGCTGCAACAGGAGACAGGAAGGGGACCTCTGACTTTTGGCCTGCCTCTTGATTGACAAGAAAGGCGATATCTGCAGGCTGGGCCTTAAGAAGCCGTGCTTGGCCTACAGAGGCCAGGAAACAACCTGGGGGTGAGTCTGTTTTTTGCATTTCCCAGATAAGGAAAGCAGCAGCCTTGATGCCCAGGATCCAATTTCAGCCCCACAAAGTAAGCAGGCGGCTGTTAAACAGAGGCCCCTTCCTGTCTACGCTTTTGGGGGATTTTGGAGGACGGGACAGCAGCTCTGTGGCAAATCCCTCCTGCACTCCCTGGAAGAGAAAGCAGAGCTCTCTGTGGCAGAGGCGGGCGTTTTATCTATTTTATATTAATTTATATGCCGCCCAACTCCCAGAGGACTCTGGGCGGCTGACGGCAAGGCCGCCTGGTGGATCGGGGCCCATCCCCATAGGCAACCACTTCCCATCCAGCTACAGGAAAAGCCACCCATCCGCTCTGGTGCTAAACTGACCTGTGAGAAGAGAGGGACGGTGGGGAGGGCCCTGCCAGGAATCCTGGGAGTTGAAGTCGTCCCATGTGGAGTTCTCGGGACGAGGGCAGAAATTTGGATTTTTCGAAGGGACTCTGGGGGAAACGCCTCGAGCCTGCAGGGAAGCGCTTGGACTAGACCCGCCTATCGTTTAGGCCAGAGGGGAGGTGGTGGTGGTGGTGGTGGCAAACTGAAGGGGTTAATGAGCGCCAATATTGCCCGTGTTACCCTGGACCCCTCGCCCTCCCGGAAGCCGCCAATTGAGCCCGCCCACCCGCCAGGAGTCCAGCACCTCCAAGTGCCGACAGTATTGAGAACGGGGACTGTACCATCCGGTGTTGCCTGCTGATGGCTTTTTTTACATTTGACGTAATCGTGGTCAACTGGAGTGGCTGTGTAGGGTGGGGAAGTCAGACCTGGACCAGAGGAAGAGAGCAGAGAAGTCCCGGGGCCTGGCAGAGTCCCTGCGGAAGAATGCGAATCCTCGTCTGCCATGCAAAGCTTTTCCCTGGGGGAAGAAGAAGGGGAAGAGGAGGAGGAGACCGTGAAGAGTGGGAAGGCCCGGGGGAGCAAGAGGCGCACGGCCACCGTCACGGCTGGACCAGGTGAGAGGACACGAGGCAAGCGCCTGGATTCTTGACTAAGCAATGCCGTCTGGCGGGACCAAGGGGAAGAGCCTTCTTTGTGGTGGCCCCGGCCTTCTGGAATCAACTCCCCCCGGAGATTAGAACTGCCCCCACCCTCCTTGCCTTTTGCAAGCTCCTAAAATTCAATTCAATTCAATTTATTAGATTTGTATGCCGCCCCTCTCCGTAGACTCCGGGCGGCTCACAACAATAATAACACAATATATAACAAATCTAATAATTAAAAGTCATTAAAAAACCCTTATTAAAAAGAAAACATACACACAAGCATACCATGCATAAACTGTATAGGCCCGGGGGGGGGGGGGGGGGAGATGTCTCAGTTCCCCCATGCCTGGCGGCAGAGGTGGGTTTTAAGAAGTTTACGAAAGACAAGGAGGGTGGGGGAAATTCTAATCTCCGGGGGGAGCTGGTTCCAGAGGGTCAGGGCCGCCACAGAGAAGGCTCTTCCCCTGGGTCCCGCCAGACGACATTGTTTAGTCGACAGGACCCGGAGAAGGCCAACTCTGTGGGACCTAACTGGTCGCTGGGATTCGTGCGGCAGAAGGCGGTCCCAGAGATATTCTGGTCTGATGCCATGAAGGGCTTTATAGGTCATAACCAACACTTTGAATCGTGACTGGAAACTGATTGGCAACCAATGCAGACTGCGGAGTATTGGTGGAACATGGGCATACTTAGGAAAGCCCATGATTGCTCTCGCAGCTGCATTTTGCACGATCTGAAGTTTCCGACCCACCTATGTCGCCAGGCATGGGGAAGTGGATATGCCCCTTAGCTACTACGATTTATGTATGGTTTGCTTGGGTTGTGTGATTTAATTTGTTAAGATAAGGGTTTTAACCTGTTTTTTAATATTGGATTTGTACATTGTATATTACGTTGTGAGCCGCTCTGAGTCTTTGGAAAGGGGGGGGGGCATACAAATCTAATAAATTATTATTCTGGCCTTTCTTGCCACAGTTGTTAAGTGAATCCCTGGAGTTGTCAAGTTAGTAAAACAGTTTTAAGTTCTTTCAATTTTGCAGCTGGAGCCGTGAAGGGCTGCACAGAACCCTTCAGAGGCAGAACGCGCACCAGGGCTGAACTGGGTGTAGATTACAGGCTCCTGCGTGAGGCAATCTGTGCTGTGATTGGCTGTCGTGGGTGGAGGGCGGGTCTTCCTTTTTTCCTGTGTGCGCTCTTAATTTACCTCATGATGTTCCTGCTGTGTCGGTTTACTTGATGATGCTCGTTTGCCTACCTTATTTGAAATAAATTCAGTGATACCTCATCTTACAAACTTAATTGGTTCCGGGATGAGGTTTGTAAGGTGAAAAGTTTGTAAGACGAAACAATGTTTCCCATAGGAATCAATGGAAAAGCGATTAATGCTGCAAGCCCAAAACTCACCCCTTTTGCCAGCCAAAGCGCCCGTTTTTGCGCTGCTGGGATTCCCCTGAGGCTCCCCTCCATGGGAAACCCCACCTCCGGACTTCTGTGTTTTTGTGATGCTGCAGGGGAATCCCAGCAGCGGAAAAACGGGTGCTTCGCTGGCAACGGAGGTCCGAGGTGGGGTTTCCCAGCGAGGGGAGCCTCAGCGAAATTGCAGCATTGCAAAAACACGGAAGTCCTCAAAACCCCACCTCCGGACCTCTGTGTTTTTGTGATGCTGCGATTTCACTGAGGCTCCCCTCACTGGGAAACCCCACCTCTGGACTTCTGTTGCCAGTGAAGTGCCCGTTTTTCCGCTGCTGGGATTCCCCTGCTGGGATTCCCCTGCAGCATCGCAAAAACACGGAAGTCCGGAGGTGGGATTTCCCATGGAGGGGAGCCTCAGGGGAATCCCAGCAGCACAAAAACGGACGCTTCGCTGGCAACAGAAGTCTAGAGACGGGGCATCCCAGTGGCGGCGGCTTGGGTTTGTAAGGTGAAAATAGTTTGGAAGAAGAGGCAAAAAAATCTTAAACCCCGGGTTTGTATCTCGAAAAGTTTGTATGACGAGGGGTTTGTAAGATGAGGTATCACTGCATATTATATTTATATAAAAGTATACGTTCACGTCAGTGTTTATGACTTTATTTGGACACAGGCTACACAATTCCCTGACATTGACATAAAAAAAGAAATCGACTCAACCCCCGTTGAGCGAGTTTTGCTTCTCCACTGGCTTTGTCCGAATGTCCACCACTGCTACCCCGTCCCAGAAAGCTCTGCCCATTTCCCTCCCTGCGGGGCCAGCACCAAAAGGGACTCACTTTTCAGAGAGCTTGGGGGTGTTTTTCTCCTCTCCCCTGGCAAAGGGCCCCTCAGCAGCTTCCTTCATGAAAGTCACCAGCAACTCGGCCTCTGCTCCCGAGTCAGGTTTCCCCACCAGTTTTAGGATTGACGCATGGAGCCGAAAGTAGACCTACCGGAAAGAGACTCAGTGTGGCAAAAGCTTCTCCTCGGAATCCAGCCATCTTACAAAATCCATACACACAGGAGTGAACGAGAAGCAAGGCAAACCACATGCACCCTAAAGGGGTCTTGAGCCAGGCACGACAGTTGGAACCAAGTCACTGGGTAAAAAGGCCTTTCGTGTCTTTTGTGGCAGCTGGGTTCTTGTGGTTCTTGGAGAGGGCGTCTCATAAAGGTCTAAGTCAACCGACCTGCCACCCTGCGCAGAGATACCTGCCTGAAAGTTGGCCGAGGCCCCCAGGTGTCAGGTGGACTTTGGTTTTCATTCAAGTGGAGGCAGCTCCTTTCCTCTTATTCATTCATTCATTCATTCATTCATTCATTCATTCATTCATTCATTCAATTTTTATGCCGCCCTTCTCCTTAGACTCAGGGCGGCTTACAACATGTTAGCAATAGCACTTTTTTAACAGAGCTAGGCTATTGCCCCCACAATCCGGGTCCTCTTCCTCTCAATTGGGGAGGGGCTATTTTCAGGGCCTGAGAGGGGAGGGTGGGAAAGCCTCACAAGTAGAGGGGAAGGGTGATGATATTGAGGGAGATACAGAAACTTCCATCACTAGAGTGATGGGGGGGGGGGGAGAAACACACCTGAAGACCACTTGTTGGGGTTCCACCTTCTCTTTTGGCATGGGTAACTTTTGGCCAATCACTCTCGCTCAGCCAAAATGGGTGCTGCTTGTTTGGACCAGAGTAGGAGAATGGAAGAGTATTGGGTATGTCTACTGCATTGAACTGCACGAATCCCAGCGGCCGATAAGTTCCCACAGGGTTGGCCTTCTCCGGGTCCCGTCGACTAAACAATGTTGTCTGGCGGGCCCCAGGGGAAGAGCCTTCTCTGTGGCGGCCCCGGCCCTCTGGAATTAACTCACCCCGGAGATCAGAACCGCCCCCACCCTCCTTGCCTTTCGTAAGTTACTCAAAACCCACCTTTGTCGCCAGGCATGGGGTAACTGACCTACCCCTAGGCTATTAATAGTTTTGTGTATGGTATGACTGAGCTGTATGGTTTTATTATTATTATTATTATTTATTAGATTTGTATGCCGCCCCTCTCCGTAGACTCGGGGCGGCTTACAGCAATGATAAAAACAATATATAATGACAAATCTAACAGTTAGAATCTAAAATAACAATAATACATTTAAAAAGTCTAAAAAACAAGAAACCCCAATATATGAAAACATACATACAGTCATATCATACACAAAAAACTACATAGGCAGGGGGAGATGTTTCATTTCCCCCATGCTTGACGACAGAGGTGGGTTTTAAGGAGTTTACGAAAGGCAAGGAGGGTGGGGGCAGTTCTAATCTCTGGAGGGAGCTGATTCCAGAGGGTCGGAGCTGCCACAGAGAAGGCTCTTCCCCTGGGTCCTGCCAAACGACATTGTGGGACCTAACTGGTCGCTGGGATTTGTGCGGCAGAAGGTTTTAGATGCTGTTTTCATGTATTGGATTTGTTATATTGTTATCACTGTTGTGAGCTGCTCCGAGTCCTCGGAGAGGGGCGGCATACAAATCTAATAAATAAATAAATAATAATAATTTAAAAAGTGGAATCACCCGGCCGAAGGAGCTCAGCATTAAATCAGAGAAAAGGCAGGCAGGCTTCTCTTGCCCCTCCCTCATCTCTCCCCCACCCCGGTTAGGACTAGAAGGACCAGATTGGGGTTAGCTTTCCCTAAAATCCCAGGTTTTGGCGTTTTCTGAAGATGGCACAACCCAGGATTAGACAGGAAACCCCTGGCCTGCTCTATCCCCAAGGGGCTCAGCCTTGGCCGGCCTCCTCCATCAGATGGATGCAACTGGTCCTGCCCCCCCCCCCCATCAACTGAAGGCCCAAGAGGAAGAGCAGCTCTGGCCCAGCTGCAGCCAATAGGTCACCTATGGCAGTGTTTCCCAACCTTGGCAACTTGAAGATATCTGGACTTCAACTCCCAGAATTCCCCAGCCAGCATTTGCTGGCTGGGGAATTCATAATAATAATAATAATTTATTAGATTTGTATGCTGCCCCTCTCTGAAGACTCCGGGCGACTCACAACAATAATAAAAAACAA